>NC_090290.1:27532752-28157752 GCF_037392515.1 Haliotis asinina
ATGTCGTGTGTCTTACGACAGTCTAATTTTCGATAAGTGACACATCGTTTCAGGTCTTTCACATAGGTCACCCAAGATAGCACACTTGGCAACTAACTGTATGATATCCGCCATTCTAAGTAATTTAGTTAACCAATAATGAGCAATCAATCCGTCAACGCAATGGGGGTTAATTCTTTGAAGGGAGGATGTTGTTTTTACACTCGCACTTTATGACAGAGTGTAGTCAGCATAGACTAGTACATCTATACACACTGCTAACTACACTAAAAGTGCTTTATGGTTCAACTTCTTTATTCTACAAGGTCACAACGTTTCGAGACAGATTCTAGTCTCTTCTTCAGGTGAAGTGACAACAACTTATACACACTGCCTTTTGACAAATCCGCTGTTGAAGATAAATGTAATTAATCAATCAGCGTGTTATCGGTTAATCCTTTGATCGATGTTAGGTTTTGTAACTCAGCTGATAAACCCTTACATGCACATATTATATAACATGTAATACATTTGCCACATCAGACCTTGATTAATAATTAATGTTGAGTACTTACTCCATATAGAACAAATGCCAAATGGAAACCTTTGTTGAGGAATCTGAGTGGTGTCACCACCAATTATACCTGTTATACCCGCATCAGTGCCCCTTTAAATAGTCATTCTGTTCAGGTTTTATTAGTCATTTAAAATACTCTGTGTGATTTATTATATCTAGCACCTGATGTATCTCGTGCTGATGATCTAGCGAAATGTTGTCATAGAAGCAGGAAAAGCTGCTGTTAATTTGTTTTTTAAATTTATAAAGTCACAGCCAATTTGAATTGGACTATAGTAATGTACTATCATCCTATGGTATTGAGCATTCAGATGATACTTGTATGATGGTATGAATATTTTAAGTCAAAATTACATCAGTTGAACCACGAAAATGAACACACTGAATCCATCTGGACTGGTTCTATGTTTGTGCTAGTAGAGCGAATTTACAAGATTCATCGCAAGCTCAGGAACAATTCAAGTTCACATATGTCATTAAGACAATGGTAATTTTTCCTGTATGTTTTTGAATTTAGATCAGTGGAAATGTTTGCTATGCTGCTTGAGATAGATTTACTTAATATTACTTAATCACATTCAGCTTCGGCTACCATGTTTTAGGCATTATGAACAGATCGTTGTACCGTATGCATTCTTTGATTACTGAATGGACAACCACTAAGGTTTTTTTTCTCTTTTTATGTTCTTTTACAAGTAGCATCTGTTTAAAAAAAAAATAATTCAAAGCGACAGGCATTATCTTTGTTCATTTGATATCCCAATACAGGTACCATCTGTATTTAAAGCCAATATCAATTCAAAGTTAAAGAATGACACATTTCCATTACTGACAGTAGTATGTATCTATATTATCTGTAGCAAAGACTACTTTTGGAAGTACATCACAGATGCAAATAGCTGTATTGCATAACATCCAAGAAGCCCTCATCGCTGCTCGCAGCTATATTTCATATTGCTATACATTGTGCACGTGGTTTAGGTACCTGTGTTGCAATACGTATTGTGACTGATTGGGATGAACAGTCCGTTTTATTCCATGTGAGAGCGATGAATAGACCGAGCCAGTCCCGGTCGATAAATCCCTTCCAATTCCAGTTTTTGAGGTTAGAGGGGACAAGTACTGACAAGTCACTATGGCATCGCTACAGGCGAAACGTGAGAGGTGAGAACAGTGTTCGTGAATTCTGCTTGTGATACTTTGGTATCCATCGTTTGTGAATGATGTATAAGGAGGAAAACTATGTATATTTTATTTTTAATATATCTTAGTTGACACATTATAATTGGCGAGTAAAACTGAGTTACATGCCCGATGAATAATTGTCTCAGGCCTGCTGCTGAGAGTGTCTGACAATTTTCCAAATAACAATCAACTTACCTTGAGCAATTTGTCCAAAACCAACATCTTGATAAATACTGCGACGACTAAGTCTTCAAACATTGATCACCTCCTCAGTGATTTCAAAGAAGTATTACATCAAGTCTGGGTTACATATACGAAGGTCCCGGGGTAGAATAAGCCTTCAGCAACCCATGCTTGCCATAAAAGGCGACTGTGCTTGTGGCAACTAACAGGATCGGGTGGTCAGGCTCGCTGACTTGGGTTGAAACATGTCATCGGTTCCCAATTGCGCAGATCAATGCTCATGCTGTTGATCACTGGATTGTCTGGTCCAGACTCGATTATTTGCATACCGCCACCATGTAGCTGGTATATTGCTGAGTGCAATATATGATTGATTGAGCATCTATATGATTTCTTTGGGACAGGTGCGCAGCTCATACCTTGTTCATCCTATTCATCCAAGATCATATATACTCTAAGGGGTGCAGATACATAAATCACTCATTGGGGTCGTCAGAAATGAAACCCCGCCATTAAAATTTCTCATTTCGATCTTTACCTCTTAAAGGGGCACTGATGCGGAGCTAATAACGTTTCTCGCCGGCGGTCTAATTACGAAACCAAGCAGCGAATTTGTCAGCACCCGCTCCCTCGACCGTGACGGACAAAGGGACTGGACTCCTGTCCACATTAGCAGAATATCTTCACCCTAAAAAGTGAGGAGGCCGGATGCCCATCACATGCTGCTATTTAAAAATATCCATGGTATTCCTTATCTGTGATTGCACGATGCCATTTAGAAAGTGGTCAAATGCAACATATGTCATATTTGGGATTTCACGCTCATAGTAAAGTACAAATTCTAGTACTGTTTTGGTTGAGTCCCATCCGGGATTTGAACCCGCACCTCAGAGTCAGGCACCCAATCGCCAGCACACAAAGTCAGCCGCCTAACCCGCTCAGCCACCACGCCTTCCACTGTCGTGACTAATTAGTGGCAAGTTAGACCTACACCCCGAGCCGTCTGATTCTTTTAAATACCATTTAAAAGAGCAAAATTACGTAGAAAACATTACTGTGTACGCATGTAAGACGGCCTTTGTGTTTGACCATCCTCAAAATGGGGCGAACTTGAGCAAACGCTGCTCATGTAGAAAGTATACTTAAGTGATGAGCGAGCGACCTACACTCCGAACCGTCTGCTTCGTTTAAATACTGTTCCAAAGTGGAAGAAATTGACATTTGGGTACAACACATTTAATATTTAATAGTTTTTGAGCGTCCCTCGAACCTGGGCGAAATCGTGCCGATTGCTGGTCAAGGAGAAAATAGTTTAATGATGGGCGAGGGTCTTACACTCCAAGCCGTCTGCTTCTTTGAAACAGTATTCAAAAGTGGCAGAAATTGATATTTAGTTACGAAGCACTGCAATGTACTCACACAAGTAGCTTTTCACACCAAAAGTGGCATTTCATTGTTTTTGAACGTCCTCGAAACTGGATGAAATTGTGCCGAACGCTGGTCAAGTAGAAAGTGTTTAAATTTTGGGGAAGCGACTTACAAAATGAGCCGTCTGCTTCTTTTAAGCACTATTCGAAAGTGACAGAAATTGATATTTAGGTAAGAAACATTGGTATGTACGCACAGAAAAAGGCTTTTATAAAAAGATTAGGCATTTCATTGTTTTTGAGCGCCCTCGAACTTGGCCGAAATCGTGTCCAACGCTGGTTATGTAGAAAGTATATTTAAGGTGTTACGGTTAAGAATTGGCCCTGACAAAAGGTGTAAGAAATCCCTTGTGAACCAGCAAAACAGAACGAAGGCAAGTCTAAAATATTCAATTTTTGTATTATTTAGCAAAGAGAGAGCAATGATTACACGATGCCATTTAGAAAGTGGTCAAATGCAACATATGTCATATTTTGGATTTCACGCTCATAGTAAAGTACAAATTCTAGTACTTTTTTGGTTGAGTCGCATCCGGGATTCGAACCCGCACCCTCAGAGTCAGGCACCTAATCGCCAGCACACAAAGTCAGCCGCCTAACCCGCTCAGCCACCGCGACTTCCACCACTAGCACGACGATCTTGGTTTGTTATCTATGATAATAAAAAAAACACAGCTGATTTATTTGTAAACTAATAACAACGACTTTACCATTGGTAGAGAAATCTGAAAATTTTCTTACGTGAAAAACCTGATTATACCCTTTTACCCAAGTACACAGCAAATATCTATGTGCATTTCTCATTTAACAACGAAGTTACGCTGGCATCCTCAAAACAGTTTCGGCCCAAAAGGGTCTTCAGGCTGCATGCAACACAGAGATTGCAACTTCCTTGCTGTATCTCGCGCTTGATTGTATAAACCTACACGTGTTATTTGTCATCATTCACTTGATGGTCAGTTAATGAATTTATAACGGGTATAAATAGAGGTAACACCACTAAAATTACTCGACATAGGTTCCCGTTTGGCATTTCTCATGTCTGGAGTAAATACTCAACATTATATATACTGAACATCATTGAAAACGCACCACCCCTAAAATTGTGGATTTCTAAGAGCAGAAGTGAGCAATCTATGTAAATTTTACATATTTGTGTAGACCAATGTTTGATAAAGAAAAGAAGCAAAAAACAATCAAGCAAAACAGTGAAGATTTAATGCAGCTGACAATGAAATAAAGATGGGGTCAAAATGGAAAGTCAGTAGCGTGTATGACCCCCGTTAGCAGCAACACAAGCTATGCAACGTCTCCTCATTGAACGGATAAGTCTCTGAATAAAGTCCTGAGGCACTGCATTCCACTCTTGCTGCAAGGCATTGTCGAGTTCCCCAAGGTTGTTGATCTGCGGACGACGTGCGAGGCGTTGGCCGATGTAATCCCACAAGTGTTCGATGGGTGACAAATCTGGTGACAATGCAGGCCAATGAAGTAGAGGAATGTTGTTGTTAGCCAGATACTGTATCGAAACACGTGCAGTGTGGGCTCGTGCATTGTCATGTTGAAATGTGTGCAGATCTTGATGCTGGTGAAAGAAGGGAACGACGTTATTCTGAAGAATGTTGTCACGGTAGTAAACGGCATTCACTCTGCCACGACAAACAATCAGAGCGGTTCTGTGGTGATAACTTATCCCTCCCCACACCATAATGCTGCCCCCACCCCACCGATCGGTTTGCACAACACAATCCTGATGATAACGTTCACCCCGTCGACGCCATACCCGTAGACGCCCGTCAGCATTTCGCAAGTGAAAACGCGACTCGTCGGAGAACACCACACCATGCCAACGTCGTAACAACCACACACGATGCTCTTCAGCCCATTGTCGGCGTTCACGGCGATGCCTGTCAGTCAGGATGGGTCCAACGTAAGGGCGTCGACAACGTAACCCTGCCGCACGGAGACGGCGTCGGACGGTGGAAGCGCTGATCAAACCACGTCGACCCTGGACAGCGTTGGCGGTTCTGGCAGCGGGCAAGGTTCGATCCCGAATATGGCGCCGTACAATGTCTCGATCTTGACGAGGGGTGGTACCACGTGTTTGTTGGTATCTGTTAGCAAGCCTCAGAATGGTCGAATGATGACACCCAAATCGTCGTGCAATGTTTCTGCTTGAAGCGCCGACCTGCAACATACCCAAGGCCTGTTCTCGTTCCTCTGGTGACAATCTTGGCATGGCGAAAAAACTTTACTTACGAAAGTACTGCGAAAATGAGAACGGTTTTGTGCCGAAGGTGATTTATACCCCTGAACAGCATGCTTTCTGCATGCAATTTGTGCCCTTCGTGTGTGATGTGCATGAATTTTGTTGTTTTCATGTGATGTGTTCGATGATGTGTTCGAACGATCCGTTTTTTACTGTAGAGCGTAATTTACGATCTAGTGTGTTATTATCAAAATTCCCACCATTAATTTTCCATTTCCAAAAGATTCTATTGCCTTATTTCAAAATTTACAGGTGGTGCGTTTTCAATGATGTTCAGTATATTAAGGTTTGTAGTGGCAAAGGTATTGCATGTTATGTAATACATGTATGTGCATGTAAGTGATGCAAGAGGGTGTATCAGCTTAGTTACAAAAACAAACATTGATCAAAGGATTAACCGATAACACACTGATTGATTAATTACTTCCACAGCGAATCTGTCAAGAAGGTAGTGTTTATGAGTGTAGATTTACGCAATCTATACTGAATACGTAAAGTACGAGTGTATAAACAACATCCTTCCTACAAAGAATTAACCGCCACTGCCTTGATTGATTGATTGATTGTTGCTCATTATTGACCAACTAATGGCGGACATACAACAGTTAGTTGCCAGGTGAGCTGTCCTGGGTGACCAGTGAGATTATGTATACACCAGTGCGAACATTTCTCAAACGATGTGTCACTTTTTCGCATATTAGACTGTTGAAAGACGCAAGACATAAAGCAGGATTATTTACCAGCTGCAGATGAATGGAATATCGTTCTTTTATGTGGATATTGATGGATACATTCCTGAACGAGGTAATAGCCTGACACTGTTGCTGTAACTTTCGTCTGTCTTAAATTTAATATTTGCATTTTGTTTTAATTTATTTCTTGTAGCATTCAGCAGAATCTGTATTACAGAAAACATGCACTAGGTCGCGAATAGGGTGTGTGTGAAATATGATTCACATTGGCAATCTATACAATGTTTAGATATTAAATGTATGTTTGAAATTCACTGAAATTCACTGGCAGATGAGTAAACTTCAAGGTGTTGGATTTGTTTTGATAATAACGAAGTAAAATGACTTCATTTTTGTGGATCAGTCTACACATAAACTATCAATTGCGCATATGGGAGGCGCAGCAGAGATCACGAACCAGTCAGTCACGAAATCTGGGATATCATTCGGGTACTCACGGGAGAAAAACAATAACAAAAGAAACTACCAGTCCACGGAAATTGCTCCGCATCAGTGCCCCTTTTAAAGTCACATGTAACCGAAAAATCAGACATATTTAAAACACAATTATCACTTATTCATGACATATAATGTACATTGCTGCTTGTGAAAAACAAACAAATTTATAAGCGTACAATCGTGATTCAAAGGTGCAATATTTTGTTCTTGGGTTTTTACATCCCTCGGAGACTGAAACAAGTCATGGCGGGAGGGTGGGCACTCAAGTGTAATGGCGGCTTCCGATTGGTTGGTTTAATTGCTGATAACGCTGAGGGCTCCTTGTGTGTTCTGAAAGATGATCTGTTTGATGGGCATTTTAGAAGTGTGGGTCACAAGAGAGTAATATTCTTTATGGATAACAGCTTCTTTTACTGTACTTGATGCGTCCTTTCAGTATGGATTCATATACCGTTGCCAAACAAAATCATATACACTAGAAGAAGTTGTTATCCATAAAGAATGTATATAGAGATGTTGGGTTTGCAAATACATGTCTGAATTTGCGTTCGATCCAATAAAAAATCATCTCAGTAGAGATGGTGAACTACTGCGTGGCTGGAAACTGGCATTCGTCTAAGTACAAAGCAGGACTTGAAACTGACAATAATTTGCTCCAGTTCCCGCCAGATCCAGTCATCCCACAAAAATGGATGTAGTTTGTTTCCAACCCACAGACATAAAAATATGTCATGTGTACAAGTATCACACCTGCCTAATTACACAACGTAGCAGAGACAGGACTCGGGTGCACGAGTCATAAATCAATTTGTTTTGTTAATGGAGTACAGCCTCTTTGGTGTTAAGCTCAAACTGTATGTGGTCAATGATTGAAGCTGTGTATTATATATTGTCTTTAGCAGACAGACACAGCTGTTGACACCACTTTTCCCCCAGCGCTGGGCAGGAAGGGTAATTGTGGATACATCATGGTTTGCAAATAGGCAAAAAGGTGAATCGGAGCTACAGGTTTTAAAATCAGCTCAAATGATAGAGGAGGGTTCCTGGTGGAGTGCTAGAGGGTCAAAACACAGTTTTGTGAAAGTCAACTTTGGCACCCCAGGAAGGGTAATCCCGTGAAAGGGTAATAGTGGATACATCCTGGTTTGCAAATAGGCAAAAAGGTGAATCGGAGCTACAGGTTTTAAACATGCTGGAATATGCATCTACATATGCTAAAATGCTATATGTAGACATGTACACATGCTAAAACGTTACATTTAGACATTCCTGAAAGTTACATGAACACATGCTAAAACGTTACATGTACACATTCTGAAACCTTACTTGTAGACATGCTGGAACGTTACCTGTAGACATCCTGGAGCGTTACATGTAGATATGCTGTAACGTTACATGTAGACTTGCTGGAACACTACATGTAGAGAGGCTGGAACGTTCATGTAGACATGCTGAAACTTTACATGGAGACATGGTGGAACGTCACGTGGATACATGCTGGAACGTTACATGGATCCACGCTAAAACGTGGACATGCAGGAACGTTACATGTAGACATGCTGCAAAGTACATGTATTCATTCTAAAACGTTACATGTAGACATTCTGGAGAGTTATATGTAGACATGATAAAACGTTACATGGAGACATGGCGTAACTTCACATCGATATATGCTGAAACGTTACACGTCGACATGCTGGAAATTTACACGTAGACATGTTGGAACCTTCATGTAGACATGCTGGAACGTTACATGGATACATGCTAAAACGTTACATGTACTCATGCTGAAACGTTGCATGTAGACATGCTTTAACGTTTCATGTAGACATGCTTGAACATTCAAGTAGATATCCTAAAACGTTACATGTAGACATGCTGAAAAGTTACATTTAGACATTGTGGAATATTACTTCTAGACATGATGGAACGTTACGCGCGGACATGTTTGAATGTACATGTAGACAAGCTGCATTGTTCATGTAGACATGCCGGACCGTTCATTTAAACATGCCGCAAAGTACATGTAGAGATACTGGAACGTTACATGTAGACATCTTGTAGTATACATGTAGGTATTGTTGAACGTTACATGTAGACATATTGGAATATTCATGTAGACATGCTTGAGCGTTACATGTAGACATGATGGAACGTTCATGTAGACATGCTGAAATGTACATGTAGATATGCTGGACGATTTATGTAGACATGCTGGAATGTATAGTATTCCCAGAAATTATTGAGAATCATGTTGCGTCATGTAACTCATTACGTTTATTAACTTCTGTCGTTTTACTTACATAAACATGTTAAAACATCATCCTTTTACAGTCTCAGTCTTGTTTTAGTACTTTGTTAGACCTCCTCGCTCAGCAATGCATGCCTGAATACGCCTAGGCACACTACCCATCAAAGTTGGTTGTAGGTAATCGTGTGACAGGGTATCCCAATACTGGACCACCTCGGCCTTCATATCTTCAATATTTCTCAGTCCCTTTTGGTTTATTCTGTCCTTCATAACTCCCCACACATTCTCAATTGGGTTTAGGTCTGGGCTGTAACTGGGCCAGTCTAAAACTTGAACATTTTCGCCCGACAACCACTGTTTTGTGTAGCGCGCAGTGTGTTTTGGGTCATTATCATGCTGGAAAATCCAATCATCTTCATACAATGTTTGTGCTGCCGAAAGAAGGTGACCATTTAGAAAGTCAACGTATCTTTCTTTTGTCAAGTTTCCCGTGAAAACACACAATGGCGTCACTCCGCGAGACGATATGCCACCCCACATGTGAAACTTCGGGCTATGTTTTGGTCGCTGGTAGATAGGTTTGACAGTATCTCTCGTCCAAATTTTCACACAATTAGGGAAAAGCCAAACAGAACTTTCATCCGAAAAGAAATCATTATCCCAATCTTGATTTTCATGAGCCCGACACCAGTTTAAACGTTTTTCCTTTTGTGCATCTTTCATCAACGGCGAGGGAATTCCACGTTTTTTCACCCAATTAAGTCTCTGTAATTCCTGCCTAACTGTTTCACTGCATACCTGAGGACTTCCTCTGCTAATCATTTCATTTCTGATGTTCTCAACACTTTTCAATTTGCCCCTACTCACAATCTGCCCAAGTCTTGGGCGATCCACAACACTGAATTTCCTAGGCCGACCTGCCCCTGCTTTGTGCTCTATCCCGGTTCCTGTTTGAATATTCTTCAAAGTTCTGTATACTGTAGACAGAGGAATACCATGTCTACAAGCTAACACTTTAGCATCAGCCTCACCCCTTTCAAAATCATCTAGAATGAGCTTTCTTTTCTCTCTTGCTGTAAATTCTGCCATGTCATCACAGGAAGCCGTCTGCTCAGACAAGGGAGATAACTCTTGACGTAATGAGCTGCCTTCTAAGCCTTCAAGAGTTGTCTCCCTTATTTAGTATGCTTACTGCATAGTGAAAGCCCTTTTTCCAATCTTAGCATCATTAGAAAAAAACAAAGATTTTCTCAATAATTTTTTGGAACACTGTACACGTGTACATGTTAAAAAGGTTATATGTAGACGTTACATGGGTACATGCATAAAGGTTACAAGTAGACATTCCGGAACGTTACATGTCGATATCCTGTAACATTACATGTAGACATGCTGCAAGACTACTTGTAGAAAGGCTAGGACGTTCATGTAGACATGCTGGAATCTACTTTTACACATGCTAAAACGTTACATGCAGACATGATGGAACGTTACATATAGACATTCTGGAACCTTACTTGTAGACATGCTGGAAAACTACATGTAGAGAGGCTGGAACGTTCATGTAGACATGCTGGAATGTACATGTAGACATACTGTAGCATTCATGTAGACCTGGTGAAACGTTACATGGAGACATGGTGGAACGTCACATGGATACATGCTTAAACGTTTCATGGAGACATTCTGGAGATGTATATGTACACATGCTGGAACGTTACATGTAGACATGCTGGAACGTTACATATAGACATGCTGGAACGTTACATGGATACATGCTAAAACGTTGCATGTGGACATTCTAAAACGCTACATATAAACATCCTGGAACGTTACATGTAGACATGCTGCAAAGTATATGTATTCATCCCGAAACGTTACATGTAGACATGGCGGAACTTCACATGCATATATGCTAAAACGTTACACGTCGACATCCTGGAAATTTACATGTAGAAATGTTGGAACATTCATGTAGACATGCTGGAACGTTACATGGATACATGTGAAAAAAAGTTACATGCAGTTATGCTGAAACGTTGCATGTAGACATGCTTTAACGTTTCATGTAGACAAGCTGCAACGTTAGATGTAGACATTCTTGAACATTCAAGTAGATATCCTAAAACGTTACATGTAGACATGCTGAAACGTTACATTTAGACATTGCGGAATGTTACTTGTAGAAATGCGGAGACGTTACACGTAGACATGTTTGAATGTACATCTAGTCAAGCTGCAATGTTCATGTAGACATGCTGGACCATTCACGAAGGCATGCTGCAAAGTACATGTAGACATCCTGGAACGTTGGAGACATCTTGGAGTATCCATGTAGACATTGTTGAACGTTTCATGTAGATAGATTGGATTGTTCATGTAGACATGCTTGAACGTTACATGTAGCCATGCTGAAACGTTACATGTAAACATGCTGGAACATTGCATGTATACATGCTAAAATGTTACATGTAGACATTCCAAAACGTTACATGTAGACATCATTGAACGTCACATGTAGACATGCTGAAACGTTACATATAGACTTTCTGGAATGTTGCATGTAGACATACTTGAATTACATGAAGACATACTGGAAAGTTAATTGTAAAAATGTCGGAATCTATACATAGACATGCTGGAGGGTTCATGTAGATATACTAGAACGTTACATGTAGATATGATTGGGTGTACATATATACAACCTGCAACGGTAGATGTAACTATACTTTGTTGTTACAAGTAGAGAAGCTGGAACTTTCATGTAGATAAGCTGGATCATTAGAAGTAGACATGCTGAAACGGTACTTGTAGACATTCTGGAACGTTACATGTAGTCATGCTGGAAATTTCATGTAGACATGATGGATCATTATCCAAAAACATTCTGGAACGTTACATGTAGACATTCTGGAACGTTCATGTAGACATACTGGAATGTGCATGTAGACATGCTGGAATGTACATACAGACATGCTGGAACACTACATGTAGAGATGCTTTAACGTTTCAAGTAGACATGCTTTAAAGTTACATGTAGACATCCTTCAACATTCAAGTAGATATCATGGAAAGTTACATGTAGACATGCGGAAACGTTACATGTAGAATGTACCTGTAGACAAGCTTGAACGTCCATGTAGACATGCTGGAACGTTCATGGAGACATGCTGGAATGTACATGTATACATACTGGAATGTACAATTAGACAAGCTGAATGGTTACATGTAGACATGCTGGATCGTTCATGCAGCAAAGTACATGTAGACATACAGCACTTTTAGACATGTAGACGTGCTGCAGCATCTAAGTTTCAAGTATGTCTACATGTACATTCCATTGCATGTCTTTATAGAAGGTTCCAGAATGTGTACGTGTAACGTTTCAGCATGTTTACATGTAGCTCTCGAGAATGTCTACATGTAACGTTTCAACATGCCTACATGTAATTTGCAGCATTTCGATCTGTAACTTTCCAGAATCTCTAGGTCTAACGTTCAAGCATGTCCACATGTAAAGTCTCATGCCTGCATCTACATTCCTTCATGTCTACATTGACGGTCCAGCATGTCTCCAGGTACATTCCAAGATGTCTGCATGTAACGTTATAGTATGTCTTCATGATTATTGAAACATGTGAACATGTAGTGTTCCAGAATGTCTACATGTAACGTTTTAGCATGTCTACTTGAAACCATCCAGCATTTCCACATGGAAGTTCCAGCACGTCTAGATGTAACGTTCCAGTATACGTACATGTAACGTTCTAGAATGTCTACATTTACGCTTCAACATGTCTACATGTAACGTTCCAGCAAGTGTGCATGTAACGTTCCACAATGTCTACATGTACGCTCAAAGATGTGTACATGTAAGGTCAGGTCATGTCTAAATGTAACATTCCAGCATGTCTACATGTAACGTTCCAGCATGGGTATATAAACGCTCTAGAATGTCTGCATGATACATTTTAGCATGTCTACCTGAACCCTCCAGCATGTCTAAATGTACAATTAAGCATGTCTACATGTGACGTTCAGGAATTTCTGCATGTAACCTTTTGAGCATGTCTACTTATAGCCATCCAGACTGTCTACGTGAATGTTCCAACATGTCTACATGTAACGTTCCAGAATGTTTACATGTAACGCTCCAGCATGTCTACATGAACGTTCCAGGATGTCTACATGTAACGTTCCAGAATGTCTTGACATAATAAATCGTCTACATGTAACGTTTCAGCAATGCCCAGACTGTCCACATGTAACGTAACGTTTCAACATGACTACATGTAACGTTTCAGCATGAACACAAGTAATGTTCAAGCATGTTTACATGCAACTCTCTAGCAAGTCTACATGTAGCGTTCCAGCATGTCTACATGAACACTCCAACATGTCTACATGCACATTCCAGAATGTCTACATGTAACTTTCCAGGATTTCTGCGTGTAACGTTACAGCATATCTACATGTAACGTTCCAGAATGTCTGCATGAAAATTCCAGCTTGTGTACTTGTAACGACAAAGTATAGTTACATCTACCGTTGCAGAATGTATATAGGTACACCCCGACATATCTACATGTAGCGTTCCAGCATGTCTATGTATAGATTCCAGCATTTTTACAATTAACTTTCCAGTATGTCTTCATGTAATTCAAGCATGGCTACACACAACATTCCAGAAAGTCTACATGTAACGTTTCAGCATGTCTACATGTAACGTTTTGGAATGTCTACATGTAACATTTTAGCATGTATACATGTAACGTTCCAGGATGGCTACATGTAACGTTCAAGCATGTCTATATGAACAATCCAGTCTATCTACATGTAACGTTCAACAATATCTACATGGATACTCCAAGATGTCTCCAGCGTTCGAGGATGTCTACATGTACTTTGCAGCATGTCTACGTGAATGGTCCAGCATGTCTACATGAACATTGCAGCTTGACTCCATGTGACGTTCCACCATGTCTCCATGAAACGTTTCTGCATGTCTACATGAATGCTCCAGTATGTCTACGTGTCCACTCCAGGATGTCTACATGAACGTTCCAGCCTTTCTACATGTAGTTTTCCAGCATGTCAACATGTAACGCTCCAGGATGTCTTCATGTAACGTTCCAGGCTTTCTACATGTAGTTTTCCAGCATGTCTACGAGTAAGGTTCCAGAATGTCTACATGTAACGTTTCAGCATGTATCCATGTAACGTTCAGGCATGTCTATATGTAACGTTCCAACATGTCTACATGTAACGTTTTAGCATGTGTACATGTCTACATTTAGCATTTTAGCATGTGTACATGTAGATTCCATGTGTTCATGTCTACATGAACGTCCTAGCCTTTCTACATGTAGTTTTCCAGAATGTCTCCATGTAACCTTTTAATATGCATACTAGTATTGTTACAACATGTCTATATGCAACTTTCTATCATGTCCAGATGTACATAGCAGCATGTCTTCCTGAACACTCCAGCATGTTTACAAGTATAAAATACATCATGTCTACATGAACACACCAGAATGTCTATATATAGATTCCAGCATTTTTACTATTAACTTTCCAGTATGTCTTCATGTACATTCAAGGATGTCTACATGTAACATTCCAGTATGTTTACATGAACATTCCAGTATGTCTACATGTAACGTTCAACAATGTCTACATGTATGCTCCAAGATGTGTACATTTATCTTTCCAGTATGTCTACATTTTCTTTGCAGCATGTCTACAAGAATTGTCCGGAATGTCTACTTGTAACCATCCAGCTTGTCTTATTGTAGATTCCAGTATGTCTACTTGTGTTTTCCAGCATATCTCCATGAACACTCCAGCATGTCTACATGGACATTCTAGCTTGTCTACAGGTACATTCAAAGATGTCTACATGTAACGTTATAGCAAGTCTACATGTAACATTCCACAATGTCTAAATGTAACTTTTCAGCATGTCTACATGTAACGTTCCATGATATCTAGTTGAATGTTCAAGCATCTCTATATGTAACGTTAAAGCATGTCTACTTGTAGATATGCCTGTGGTGTCCCATGTAGTGGCGTCAGTGGTTGTGATGTCCTATTTAGTGGTGGCTGTGGTTGTGGTGTCCCATATATTGGGTGCTGTGGTTGTGATGTCCCATGCAGTGGTAGCTGTGATTGTGATGTCTAATGTAGTAGTGGCTGTGGTTCTTATATCCCATATAGCAGTGGCTGTGGTTATGATGTCTCATGTACTTTTGGCTGTAGTTCTGGTGTCCCTTGTAGTGGTGGCTGTTTGTGCCCCATGTAGTGGTGGCTATGGTTGAATTGTCCCATGTAGTGTTTGCTTTTGTTCTGGTGTCCTATGTAGTGGTGGCTGTAGTGGTAAACCCATGTAGTGGTGGCTGTGGTTGTGATGTCCCATGTAGTTGTGGTGTCCCATGTAGTAGTGGTTGTGGTTGTGGTTGTAATGTCGTATGTAGTGGTGGATGTGGTTGTTATGTCCCATATAGTGGTCGTCTGTGTTTGTGATCTCCTATGTATTTGTGTCTGTGGTTCTGGTGTCCCGTGTAGTGGTGGATGTGGCTGTGATGTCTCATGGAGTGTTGGCTGTGGTTTTGGTGTCCCATGTAGTGATGGATGTCGTTGTGATTTGAAATTTAGTGGTGCCTCTGATTGTGATGTTCCATGTATTTGTGGCTGCAGTTGTAATGTCCCATGTAGTGGCGTCAGTACTTCTGGTGTGTTATGTAGTGATGGCTCTGGTTCTGAAGTCTCATGGAGTGGTTCCTGTGGTTGTGGTGTCTCATGTAGTGGTGGCTGTGATTCTGATGTCACGTGCACTGGTTACCGTGATTGTAATGTCCTATGTACTGGTGGCTGTGGTTCCGGTGTCCCATGTAGTGGTGGATGTGATTGTGGTGTCCCATGTAGAGGTGTAGGTGGTTGTGATGTCCCATGTAGTGGTAGGTGTACTTCCGGTGTCCCATGTAGTGGTGTAGGTGGTTGTGATGTCCCATGTAGTGGTGGGTGTACTTCTGGTGTCCCATGTAGTGGTGGGTGTACTTCTGGTGTCCCATGTAGTGGTTTCTGTGATTGTGATGTCCCATGTAGTAATGGCTGTGGTAGTGATTGCCATTGTAGTGGTAGATGTGGTTGCAATGTCCCATGCATCGGTGGCTGTGATTGTGGTGTCTCATGTAGTGGTTACTGTAGTTCTGATGTCCCATGTAGTGGTGGATGTGTTGGTTATATCCCGTGTAGTGGTGGATGTGGTTGTGATGTCCTATGTTTTGTTGGCTGTTGTTGTAATTTCCTATGTTGTGGTGGATGTGGTTTGATGTCCGATTTAGTTTTTGTCTGTGATTGTGATGTCCTGTGTAGTGGTGACTGTGTTTCTGTTGTTCCATGTAGTGGTGGCTGATGTTGTAATGTCCCATATATTGACTGTCTATGTTTGTGATCTCCTATGTAGTTGTGTCTGTGGTTCTGGTGTCCGATGTAGTGGCGGCTGTGGTTGTGATGTCCCAAGGAGTATTGGCTGTGGTTGTGGTGTCCCATGTAGTTGTGGCTGTGGTTCTTGTGTCCCACATGGTAGTGTCTGTGGTTGTGATGAGTGTTGGCTGTGGATTTGATGTCCCATGTAGTGATTGATGTCGTTGTGATGTGAAATTTAGTGGTGGCTCTGATTGTGGTGTAACATGTATTTGTGGCTGTAGTTGTAATGTCCCATCTAGTGACGTTTGTGCTTTTGGTATGCTATGTAGTGATGGCTGTGGTTCTGATGTCCCATGTAGTGGTGGCTGTGTTTCTTGTGTCCTCTGTAGTGGTGACTGTAGTTCTAATGTCTCATGGAGTGGTGGTTGTGGCTGTTGTGTTTCATGTAGTGATGGATGTCGTTGTGATGTCCCAGTATTGGTGGCAGTGATTGTGATGTCGTATGTAGTAGTGGTTGTGGTGTCCCTTGTATTGGTGCCTTTGGTTGTGCCTGTGGTTCATTTTAATAAAGACACAGTGAAGTTCTTTTTCAGTATTGCTGCCGAAGCTGGTCACTTTTGTTGTGAAGCAAGTGACATGTAGGACAGGTTAGACTGTTGTTTGTAAATGGATATTTGACAATGTCAAAGTGAGCTGAACATGCAAAAGTCATGGTAATGACATGAAAAGTTTGTTTAGATAATATGAAGTGTGACTGTATCACAGTGACGAAGAACATCTTCCCCAGGTGGAATTAGCTGAAGTACAGTTTCCACCCTTGTAGGAGAAGGATGGCATTTCTGAGAAAAATGTCTTGCCGGAAGGGTCTATATATTGTCCAGCCAAAGGAATCAACAAACAACATGGTTCGCAGAATTCGAAAAAGGTATGCTGTCAACAAGGCAATGAAATATATTGTCATACTACAATGAAGCTATGATATTCTAACCTGGTCCTGCAAGAATGGTAACTAGACTTCGATAGTGAACTGCCATTCACTGAGATGGATGGTTTACACGTAACCACTCTAAAGAAGAACAAAACAAAAACAACTGGTTTTGCAAGTGTTTACCGAAAACAAAGTCATCCTTGCTTCACCAGATCACAGGTGTCCTAAATATACAGGATTTTATACCTTAGGATATGATGGTATGGAGAACTGTCCATTACATCACTCTACAGTTTAGGTAATGAGCACAAACCAAACAGTTTAGTGTTGGTTTGAAGGAGAACACACCCTGCTATATACACTGATCAATGTCCTTTGTTTACACATGCTTCTAGTCCCAGTCATTCAGCTATCTGCCACACAATAACAAGTCCTCATCAGTTTCCATGTACGAAGTTGACGGATGATGACACGGCCTTCTTGCTGTACTCCCCGAGTGTATCTGGTGCTGATGACACACAGTCTTCACCCCTGAAACACGTCATATAATCAACATCAGTGAAAAGGTCACAGGACTAAACAGAGCTAAGTCACCATATGTAAGTGTTGGACGTTCCTGCCTTGACCCTTTTTCCAACAGACCTCCCAAATCAAAGGATCTTTTGGCACTAACAGTCAGTCCAAGATAGAAAGTTCCAGAAACTGAAATCATGGTGATGCATACTACAGAAATGATCCTAAATGTATACATATGAATGAAAGGCAGGACAGCTTAGTAATCTCTCCATTTGACCCTCTCCACATACCTCATAGATGACCATACATACACATCCTTAGACTTTGTGGTCATCAACAGTTAAGCAACACAAGAAAAGATTACAATTCATAGTACACTAACATGAGGGTACACAATGGCATTTAGAAAGTGGTCAAATGCAACACATTATATTTGGGGTTAAGCTTCTGACTTATGTGCTTGCAATGACTTGCCCCACTCTGAGGCTGTGGGTTCAAATCCCAGATATGCCTCAACACAACCAAAGGTACTACAATTTGTACTTTACTGAGAAAGTGTAATCCCAAATACAACACGTGACACTGATGTGAGAGTTACTATCCATCAGTACCAAAAAGTAACAAGCGTACCTGAGTTCCAGCCACTTAACACTGCATTGTTGATATCATCTAAAGATGGAATCTGAAACTAAAGAAGAAAATAATTTAACAGAGGATATTCTTGATTCTTCCTGAATGAAATAGATCGGTTACCATGCATGCTCACATACACTGCACCAGCACCAACTGCTAGCTTGCTGGCAAGCCTGTAACAAAATATTGATGTTTACTGTGCATATGCCTCCATTGTTCAGAGTACTGCTGGCCAGCAATAGTCACCAAAGCTTACTTGCTACTGCTCCTGTAACCATACCATAGGTGAGGGCTCTTCATCTGACCAATCAGGTCTCTTTGTTTGTAAACTAAATCCTGTCTATTGAATTAGGAACGGACGGGCCTACTGCAAGTCTGTTGGTCAAGCCCATATATCGTTTTGCAAAATTAGGTAGATGCACCACTTCAAACGAGACGGTGTGGTGCAAAGGACTGTAGCTTATCAACGAGTGACCTTATTGGCAATTTTATGGCTATGGTTCCCTCATCACACTGAAGATCCGGTTTCTCTTCCCCACATGTGTACAATATTTGAAGTTCATATCTGGTGTCCTGTGCCATCATATTCATGGAATATTTCTGAAAGCACCTTAATCTCTACTCACTTACTGTAGGTCTCCTAACAGCTTTGGTTACAGCATGATCACCCGACAACCAATGAAAACAGTATGCAAAGCTCTAATGCTCTGGCTTGAGAATTAAAGTGTGCATGTTGTGCACATTGTGATGCCACTATTGGAAATTATTTCATGCGTGATTTTAAACACATCCAGAATCATTAGTTTAATTGCCCCACAATACTATAGGCCACAGGTTTGTCCATATATCTCCAAGAATATAGAGCGTGTTATCAATGGTAGCTGCATGATCATTCCACATCCACAGGGATTTACCTTGGTCCTGTATTTGAGGTTTCCTGAGACGTATACTCAAAATACTCATGATCATCACATTATTACAGCAATTTAATTGCAAATGATACTATATCCTGGAACCTATTGTTACTTGATAAAAACTTTCGACATTTTTTGTGTCCTTGTGGATGTGATAATTAATCAATTATTAAATTGTTAATTAAGGGTGTGTGATGGTTATATTTATGGAGTTGCATGTACAATGTGAATGACCCCACCCCCACCCTAATAAAATCAATGAACAAAGTGAGCAAGTCATTTGCACACCAACACACACACACACACACCAAAACACACAAAACACCAACACAGACACACCAACACACACACGCATACCAACAAACCAACACACCCAAACACAAAAACACAACACATCAACACAAACTAAGACAGCAACACACATAACAACACACACACACACACACATATACTCAAACCAACACACGAACACACACACACACACCTGAACACACATACGGACACCAACACACACAAAAACAATCAACACACACACCAACATACACACACCAACAAAAGAAAAAAAAACACACAGCACAGACATACACACGAACACACATACACCAACAAATCCACCCACACACACCAAAAACACAGAACACGCTAAAACACACTCAAACACACCAACACACAACACAAACATTCCAAGACAGACATTCAAACACAAACAAAACCACTCAATTACACACACCAACACACACACAACACAAACGCAAACACACCAACACACCCATACTACCACACCAACACACATATCATCACACAAAACCCAAACACACATACCGACACACATAACACATACACACATAAAGAGACACACACTCCAAAACACATACACCACATATTCACACCAACACACCCACCCACCAACATCAAAACACAACATATTCACACCAACACACCCACACACCAACATACCAACACAAACACCCACACCACTACACTCCAACATACCAACACATACACAGAGACACAAACACAAACACACAGAAACTAAGACACTAACACATACACACCAAAACACACACAAATACACCAACACACACACCAAAACAAACACCACCACACACAGCAACAAGCACCAACACCCACCAAAAAACCAACACACGCATACCAACACACACACCAACATAGCAACACACACACTTCAGTACACTTCAACAGACGAAGACACACACACCAACAGACAAATCTACGCAACAAAACACAAAAACATACACACACCAACACACCAATATACTCACACCAACACACCCCCACACACCGATACACACACAACAAGCAAACACACACAGACAGACGCAGCAACACCCATTCACCAAGACCCACCAAAGCACCAACAGCAACACATAAACACACCAAAACACCAAAACACGAACACACACACACCAACGCATCAACACCAACACACACACCTAAACAGAAACACACCAACGCACATCAACACACCTACACACAACACACACATTAACACACACAAAAAGACCAACATAAACACAACACACCAACACAACAACACACAGACACCAACACACCAACACACCAACACACACACAAAAAAAAAAACACATACATAACAACACACAATAACACGAACACACTCACCGGTACATACAACACACACACAAACACTAAGACACGAACTCACCCAGCAACCCACCCACGCCAACACGCACAAAAAACAAAAACACATACATAACAACACACAATACCACCAACACACCCAGCAGTACATACAACACACTCCAACACACACACACACACACAAACACACAAACACTAAGACACGAACTCACCCAGCAAGCCACCCACGCCAACACGCACAAAAAACACAAAAAAGCCCCACAGCAACACACACCAACACACACAATCCTGCACAAAAACAAAAGACACACAACACACACACATTGACACAAACACACCAACACACACACCTTAACAGAAACACACCAACGCACATCAACACACCTACACACAGCACACACATTAACACACACAAAAAGACCAACATTAACACAACACACACACAAACGCACACACACCAACGCATACTCGAACACACGAACACACACACGAACACACCCAAGACACAAAAAAACAAAAACACATACATAACAACACACAATAACACCAACACACTCACCGGTACATACAACACACTCCAGCACACACACAAACACTAAGACACGAACTCACCCAGCAACCCACCCACGCCAACACGCACAAAAAACAAAAACACATACATAACAACACACAATACCACCAACACACTCAGCAGTACATACAACACACTCCAACACACACACACACACAAACACACAAACACTAAGACACGAACTCACCTAGCTACCCACCCACGCCAACTCACACACCAACACACACACCTTAACAGAAACACACCAACGCACATCAACACACCTACACACAACAAACACATTAACACACACAAAAAGACCAACATTAACACAACACACACACTAACGCACACACACCAACGCATACTCGAACACACGAACACACCCAAGACACATACGCACACCGACACACAAGAACCCACCTACACTCACACCAACACACCCAACGACAGACACCAAAACAAACAACACCCAAACACAGAGACACACAGACAAACCAATACACACACCAACACACACAACAACACTCCAACACACACACACACACACACACATACCGACACACATAACACATACACACATAAAGAGACACACACTCCAAAACACATACACCACATATTCACACCAACACACCCACCCACCAACATCAAAACACAACATATTCACACCAACACACCCACACACCAACATACCAACACAAACACCCACACCACTACACTCCAACATACCAACACATACACAGAGACACAAACACAAACACACAGAAACTAAGACACTAACACATACACACCAAAACACACACAAATACACCAACACACACACCAAAACAAACACCACCACACACAGCAACAAGCACCAACACCCACCAAAAAACCAACACACGCATACCAACACACACACCAACATAGCAACACACACACTTCAGTACACTTCAACAGACGAAGACACACACACCAACAGACAAATCTACGCAACAAAACACAAAAACATACACACACCAACACACCAATATACTCACACCAACACACCCCCACACACCGATACACACACAACAAGCAAACACACACAGACAGACGCAGCAACACCCATTCACCAACACCCACCAAGACCCACCAAAGCACCAACAGCAACACATAAACACACCAAAACACCAAAACACGAACACACACACACCAACGCATCAACACCAACACACACACCTAAACAGAAACACACCAACGCACATCAACACACCTACACACAACACACACATTAACACACACAAAAAGACCAACATAAACACAACACACCAACACAACAACACACAGACACCAACACACCAACACACCAACACACACACAAAAAAAAAAACACATACATAACAACACACAATAACACGAACACACTCACCGGTACATACAACACACACACAAACACTAAGACACGAACTCACCCAGCAACCCACCCACGCCAACACGCACAAAAAACAAAAACACATACATAACAACACACAATACCACCAACACACCCAGCAGTACATACAACACACTCCAACACACACACACACACACAAACACACAAACACTAAGACACGAACTCACCCAGCAAGCCACCCACGCCAACACGCACAAAAAACACAAAAAAGCCCCACAGCAACACACACCAACACACACAATCCTGCACAAAAACAAAAGACACATAACACACACACATTGACACAAACACACCAACACACACACCTTAACAGAAACACACCAACGCACATCAACACACCTACACACAGCACACACATTAACACACACAAAAAGACCAACATTAACACAACACACACACAAACGGACACACACCAACGCATACTCGAACACACGAACACACACACGAACACACCCAAGACACAAAAAAACAAAAACACATACATAACAACACACAATAACACCAACACACTCACCGGTACATACAACACACTCCAGCACACACACAAACACTAAGACACGAACTCACCCAGCAACCCACCCACGCCAACACGCACAAAAAACAAAAACACATCCATAACAACACACAATACCACCAACACACTCAGCAGTACATACAACACACTCCAACACACACACACACACAAACACACAAACACTAAGACACGAACTCACCTAGCTACCCACCCACGCCAACTCACACACCAACACACACACCTTAACAGAAACACACCAACGCACATCAACACACCTACACACAACAAACACATTAACACACACAAAAAGACCAACATTAACACAACACACACACTAACGCACACACACCAACGCATACTCGAACACACGAACACACCCAAGACACATACGCACACCGACACACAAGAACCCACCTACACTCACACCAACACACCCAACGACAGACACCAAAACAAACAACACCCAAACACAGAGACACACAGACAAACCAATACACACACCAACACACACAACAACACTCCAACACACACACACACACACACACACCAAAACACTCCAACACACACACAAGCACACCAACACACACACCAACAGACAGACATAAACTCCCAAACACCAACACAGAGAAGCACAAGAACAACCCAACACACACACCAACAAACCAACTCACAAACAGACACAACCCAACACACACACACACGAAAGCATACCAACACATACACTCCAACACACCCAAACACACATACGTACTCCAACAGACACACAAAAACATACCAACACGCACACCAACACAAGAACACACAACACACACACCACAACACACACACCAACACATCCACAAACAAACACGCACAAACCAACACACACACCCACACGAAAACACACCAACACACACACCAACAAACCCAGACTAACACACCATTGCACACAAAAACACATCCAACACCCAAGCACATACACTCACACCAACACACAAAGCAACACATTAACACAGACAGACAGACACACCGACACACACAAACCAACACCCACCAACACACCAACAAAAATACAGCAACACACACATCAATACACTCCGAAACACACACACACACACACACACTCACAGAGATGCACACAGCAACACACAATCAACAACACAACAACACACACACTCACACACCAACACAAAAAAAAACAAAAACACATACATAACAACACACAATAACACCAACACACTCACCGGTACATACAACACACTCCAGCACACACAAACACACAAACACTAAGACACGAACTCACCTAGCTACCCACCCACGCCAACTCGCACAAAAAACAAAAACACATACATAACAACACACAATACCACCAACACACTCAGCAGTACATACAACACACTCCAACACACACACACACACAAACACACAAACACTAAGACACGAACTCACCTAGCTACCCACCCACGCCAACTCGCACAAAAACACAAAAAGCCCTACAGCAACACACACCAACACACACAATCCTGCACAAAAACAAAAGACACATAACACACACACATTGACACAAACACACCAACACACACACCTTAACAGAAACACACCAACGCACATCAACACACCTACACACAACAAACACATTAACACACACACAAAAAGACCAACATTAACACAACACACACACCAACGCACACACACCAACGCATACTCGAACACACGAACACACACACGAACACACCCAAGACACATACGCACACCAACACACAAGAACCCACCTACACTCACACCAACACACCCAACGACAGACACCAAAACAAACAACACCCAAACACAGAGACAACAGACAAACCAATACACACACCAACACCAACACAAAAAACAACACTCCAACACACACACACACACACACACACCAAAACACTCCAACACACACACAAGCACACCAACACACACACCAACAGACAGACATAAACTCCTAAACACCAACACAGAGAAGCACAGGAACAACCCAACACACACACCAACAAACCAACTCACAAACACACACAACAGACACAACCCAACACACACACACACGAAAGCATACCAACACATACACTCCAACACACCCAAACACACATACGTACTCCAACAGACACACAAAAACATACCAACACGCACACCAACACAAGAACACACAACACACACACCACAACACACACACCAACACATCCACAAACAAACACGCACAAACCAACACACACACCCACACGAAAACACACCAACACACACACCAACAAACCCAGACTAACACACCATTGCACACAAAAACACATCCAACACCCAAGCACATACACTCACACCAACACACAAAGCAACACATTAACACAGACAGACAGACACACCGACACACACAAACCAACACCCACCAACACACCAACAAAAATACAGCAACACACACATCAATACACCCCGAAACACACACACACACACACACTCACAGAGATGCACACAGCAACACACAATCACCAACACAACAACACACAGACACTCACACACCAACACACAAAAAAACAAAAACACATACATAACACACAATAACACCAACACACTCACCGGTACATACAACACACTCCAGCACACACACAAACACTAAGACACGAACTCACCCAGCAACCCACCCACGCCAACACGCACAAAAAACAAAAACACATACATAACAACACACAATACCACCAACACACTCAGCAGTACATACAACACACTCCAACACACACACACACAAACACACAAACACTAAGACACGAACTCACCTAGCTACCCACCCACGCCAACACGCACAAAAAACAAAAACACATACATAACAACACACAATACCACCAACACACTCAGCAGTACATACAACACACTTCAACACACACACACACACACACACAAACACACAAACACTAAGACACGAACTCACCTAGCTACCCACCCACGGCAACTCGCACAAAAAACACAAAAAAGCCCCACAGCAACACACACCAACACACACAATCCTGCACAAAAACAAAAGACACATAACACACACACATTGACACAAACACACCAACACACACACCTTAACAGAAACACACCAACGCACATCAACACACCTACACACAACAAACACATTAACACACACAAAAAGACCAACATTAACACAACACACACACTAACGCACACACACCAACGCATACTCGAACACACGAACACACACACGAACACACCCAAGACACATACGCACACCAACACACAAGAACCCACCTACACTCACACCAACACACCCAACGACAGACACCAAAACAAACAACACCCAAACACAGAGACAACAGACAAACCAATACACACACCAACACCAACACAAAAAACAACACTCCAACACACACACACACACACACACCAAAACACTCCAACACACACACAAGCACACCAACACACACACCAACAGACAGACATAAACTCCTAAACACCAACACAGAGAAGCACAGGAACAACCCAACACACACACCAACAAACCAACTCACAAACACACACAACAGACACAACCCAACACACACACACACGAAAGCATACCAACACATACACTCCAACACACCCAAACACACATACGTACTCCAACAGACACACAAAAACATACCAACACGCACACCAACACAAGAACACACAACACACACACCACAACACACACACCAACACATCCACAAACAAACACGCACAAACCAACACACACACCCACACGAAAACACACCAACACACACACCAACAAACCCAGACTAACACACCATTGCACACAAAAACACATCCAACACCCAAGCACATACACTCACACCAACACACAAAGCAACACATTAACACAGACAGACAGACACACCGACACACACAAACCAACACCCACCAACACACCAACAAAAATACAGCAACACACACATCAATACACCCCGAAACACACACACACACACACACTCACAGAGATGCACACAGCAACACACAATCACCAACACAACAACACACAGACACTCACACACCAACACACAAAAAAACAAAAACACATACATAACACACAATAACACCAAAACACTCACCGGTACATACAACACACTCCAGCACACACACAAACACTAAGACACGAACTCACCCAGCAACCCACCCACGCCAACACGCACAAAAAACAAAAACACATACATAACAACACACAATACCACCAACACACTCAGCAGTACATACAACACACTCCAACACACACACACACAAACACACAAACACTAAGACACGAACTCACCTAGCTACCCACCCACGCCAACACGCACAAAAAACAAAAACACATACATAACAACACAAAATACCACCAACACACTCAGCAGTACATACAACACACTTCAACACACACACACACACACACACACACACACAAACACACAAACACTAAGACACGAACTCACCTAGCTACCCACCCACGGCAACTCGCACAAAAAACACAAAAAAGCCCCACAGCAACACACACCAACACACACAATCCTGCACAAAAACAAAAGACACATAACACACACACATTGACACAAACACACCAACACACACACCTTAACAGAAACACACCAACGCACATCAACACACCTACACACAACAAACACATTAACACACACAAAAAGACCAACATTAACACAACACACACACTAACGCACACACACCAACGCATACTCGAACACACGAACACACCCAAGACACATACGCACACCGACACACAAGAACCCACCTACACTCACACCAACACACCCAACGACAGACACCAAAACAAACAACACCCAAACACAGAGACACACAGACAAACCAATACACACACCAACACACACAACAACACTCCAACACACACACACACACACACACACACCAAAACACTCCAACACACACACAAGCACACCAACACACACACCAACAGACAGACATAAACTCCCAAACACCAACACAGAGAAGCACAAGAACAACCCAACACACACACCAACAAACCAACTCACAAACACACACAACAGACACAACCCAACACACACACACACGAAAGCATACCAACACATACACTCCAACACACCCAAACACACATACGTACTCCAACAGACACACAAAAACATACCAACACGCACACCAACACAAGAACACACAACACACACACCACAACACACACACCAACACATCCACAAACAAACACGCACAAACCAACACACACACCCACACGAAAACACACCAACACACACACCAACAAACCCAGACTAACACACCATTGCACACAAAAACACATCCAACACCCAAGCACATACACTCACACCAACACACAAAGCAACACATTAACACAGACAGACAGACACACCGACACACACAAACCAACACCCACCAACACACCAACAAAAATACAGCAACACACACATCAATACACTCCGAAACACACACACACACACACACTCACAGAGATGCACACAGCAACACACAATCACCAACACAACAACACACACACTCACACACCAACACACAAAAAAACAAAAACACATACATGACAACACACAATAACACCAACACACTCACCGGTACATACAACACACTCCAGCACACACACACACACAAACACACAAACACTAAGACACGAACTCACCTAGCTACCCACCCACGCCAACTCGCACAAAAAACAAAAACACATACATAACAACACACAATACCACCAACACACTCAGCAGTACATACAACACACTCCAACACACACACACACACAAACACACAAACACTAAGACACGAACTCACCTAGCTACCCACCCACGGCAACTCGCACAAAAAACACAAAAAGCCCCACAGCAACACACACCAACACACACAATCCTGCACAAAAACAAAAGACACATAACACACACACATTGACACAAACACACCAACACACACACCTTAACAGAAACACACCAACGCACATCAACACACCTACACACAACAAACACATTAACACACACACAAAAAGACCAACATTAACACAACACACACACCAACGCACACACACCAACGCATACTCGAACACACGAACACACACACGAACACACCCAAGACACATACGCACACCAACACACAAGAACCCACCTACACTCACACCAACACACCCAACGACAGACACCAAAACAAACAACACCCAAACACAGAGACAACAGACAAACCAATACACACACCAACACCAACACAAAAAACAACACTCCAACATACACACACACACACACACACACCAAAACACTCCAACACACACACAAGCACACCAACACACACACCAACAGACAGACATAAACTCCTAAACACCAACACAGAGAAGCACAGGAACAACCCAACACACACACCAACAAACTAACTCACAAACACACACAACAGACACAACCCAACACACACACACACGAAAGCATACCAACACATACACTCCAACACACCCAAACACACATACGTACTCCAACAGACACACAAAAACATACCAACACGCACACCAACACAAGAACACACAACACACACACCACAACACACACACCAACACATCCACAAACAAACACGCACAAACCAACACACACACCCACACGAAAACACACCAACACACACACCAACAAACCCAGACTAACACACCATTGCACACAAAAACACATCCAACACCCAAGCACATACACTCACACCAACACACAAAGCAACACATTAACACAGACAGACAGACACACCGACACACACAAACCAACACCCACCAACACACCAACAAAAATACAGCAACACACACATCAATACACCCCGAAACACACACACACACACACACTCACAGAGATGCACACAGCAACACACAATCACCAACACAACAACACACAGACACTCACACACCAACACACAAAAAAACAAAAACACATACATAACACACAATAACACCAACACACTCACCGGTACATACAACACACTCCAGCACACACACAAACACTAAGACACGAACTCACCCAGCAACCCACCCACGCCAACACGCACAAAAAACAAAAACACATACATAACAACACACAATACCACCAACACACTCAGCAGTACATACAACACACTCCAACACACACACACACAAACACACAAACACTAAGACACGAACTCACCTAGCTACCCACCCACGCCAACACGCACAAAAAACAAAAACACATACATAACAACACACAATACCACCAACACACTCAGCAGTACATACAACACACTTCAACACACACACACACACACACACAAACACACAAACACTAAGACACGAACTCACCTAGCTACCCACCCACGGCAACTCGCACAAAAAACACAAAAAAGCCCCACAGCAACACACACCAACACACACAATCCTGCACAAAAACAAAAGACACATAACACACACACATTGACACAAACACACCAACACACACACCTTAACAGAAACACACCAACGCACATCAACACACCTACACACAACAAACACATTAACACACACAAAAAGACCAGCATTAACACAACACACACACTAACGCACACACACCAACGCATACTCGAACACACGAACACACCCAAGACACATACGCACACCGACACACATGAACCCACCTACACTCACACCAACACACCCAACGACAGACACCAAAACAAACAACACCCAAACACAGAGACACACAGACAAACCAATACACACACCAACACACACAACAACACTCCAACACACACACACACACACACACACACCAAAACACTCCAACACACACACAAGCACACCAACACACACACCAACAGACAGACATAAACTCCCAAACACCAACACAGAGAAGCACAAGAACAACCCAACACACACACCAACAAACCAACTCACAAACACACACAACAGACACAACCCAACACACACACACACGAAAGCATACCAACACATACACTCCAACACACCCAAACACACATACGTACTCCAACAGACACACAAAAACATACCAACACAAGAACACACAACACACACACCACAACACACACACCAACACATCCACAAACAAACACGCACAAACCAACACACACACCCACACGAAAACACACCAACACACACACCAACAAACCCAGACTAACACACCATTGCACACAAAAACACATCCAACACCCAAGCACATACACTCACACCAACACACAAAGCAACACATTAACACAGACAGACAGACACACCGACACACACAAACCAACACCCACCAACACACCAACAAAAATACAGCAACACACACATCAATACACTCCGAAACACACACACACACACACACACTCACAGAGATGCACACAGCAACACACAATCACCAACACAACAACACACACACTCACACACCAACACACAAAAAAACAAAAACACATACATAACAACACACAATAACACCAACACACTCACCGGTACATACAACACACTCCAGCACACACACACACACACAAACACACAAACACTAAGACACGAACTCACCTAGCTACCCACCCACGCCAACTCGCACAAAAAACAAAAACACATACATAACAACACACAATACCACCAACACACTCAGCAGTACATACAACACACTCCAACACACACACACACACAAACACACAAACACTAAGACACGAACTCACCTAGCTACCCACCCACGCCAACTCGCACAAAAAACACAAAAAGCCCCACAGCAACACACACCAACACACACAATCCTGCACAAAAACAAAAGACACATAACACACACACATTGACACAAACACACCAACACACACACCTTAACAGAAACACACCAACGCACATCAACACACCTACACACAACAAACACATTAACACACACACAAAAAGACCAACATTAACACAACACACACACCAACGCACACACACCAACGCATACTCGAACACACGAACACACACACGAACACACCCAAGACACATACGCACACCAACACACAAGAACCCACCTACACTCACACCAACACACCCAACGACAGACACCAAAACAAACAACACCCAAACACAGAGACAACAGACAAACCAATACACACACCAACACCAACACCAACACACACAACAACACTCCAACACACACACACACACACACACACACACACACACCAAAACACTCCAACACACACACAAGCACACCAACACACACACCAACAGACAGACATAAACTCCTAAACACCAACACAGAGAAGCACAGGAACAACCCAACACACACACCAACAAACCAACTCACAAACACACACAACAGACACAACCCAACACACACACACACGAAAGCATACCAACACATACACTCCAACACACCCAAACACACATACGTACTCCAACAGACACACAAAAACATACCAACACGCACACCAACACAAGAACACACAACACACACACCACAACACACACACCAACACATCCACAAACAAACACGCACAAACCAACACACACACCCACACGAAAACACACCAACACACACACCAACAAACCCAGACTAACACACCATTGCACACAAAAACACATCCAACACCCAAGCACATACACTCACACCAACACACAAAGCAACACATTAACACAGACAGACAGACACACCGACACACACAAACCAACACCCACCAACACACCAACAAAAATACAGCAACACACACATCAATACACCCCGAAACACACACACACACACACACTCACAGAGATGCACACAGCAACACACAATCACCAACACAACAACACACAGACACTCACACACCAACACACAAAAAAACAAAAACACATACATAACACACAATAACACCAACACACTCACCGGTACATACAACACACTCCAGCACACACACAAACACTAAGACACGAACTCACCCAGCAACCCACCCACGCCAACACGCACAAAAAACAAAAACACATACATAACAACACACAATACCACCAACACACTCAGCAGTACATACAACACACTCCAACACACACACACACAAACACACAAACACTAAGACACGAACTCACCTAGCTACCCACCCACGCCAACACGCACAAAAAACAAAAACACATACATAACAACACACAATACCACCAACACACTCAGCAGTACATACAACACACTTCAACACACACACACACACACACACACAAACACACAAACACTAAGACACGAACTCACCTAGCTACCCACCCACGGCAACTCGCACAAAAAACACAAAAAAGCCCCACAGCAACACACACCAACACACACAATCCTGCACAAAAACAAAAGACACATAACACACACACATTGACACAAACACACCAACACACACACCTTAACAGAAACACACCAACGCACATCAACACACCTACACACAACAAACACATTAACACACACAAAAAGACCAACATTAACACAACACACACACTAACGCACACACACCAACGCATACTCGAACACACGAACACACCCAAGACACATACGCACACCGACACACATGAACCCACCTACACTCACACCAACACACCCAACGACAGACACCAAAACAAACAACACCCAAACACAGAGACACACAGACAAACCAATACACACACCAACACACACAACAACACTCCAACACACACACACACACACACACACACCAAAACACTCCAACACACACACAAGCACACCAACACACACACCAACAGACAGACATAAACTCCCAAACACCAACACAGAGAAGCACAAGAACAACCCAACACACACACCAACAAACCAACTCACAAACACACACAACAGACACAACCCAACACACACACACACGAAAGCATACCAACACATACACTCCAACACACCCAAACACACATACGTACTCCAACAGACACACAAAAACATACCAACACGCACACCAACACAAGAACACACAACACACACACCACAACACACACACCAACACATCCACAAACAAACACGCACAAACCAACACACACACCCACACGAAAACACACCAACACACACACCAACAAACCCAGACTAACACACCATTGCACACAAAAACACATCCAACACCCAAGCACATACACTCACACCAACACACAAAGCAACACATTAACACAGACAGACAGACACACCGACACACACAAACCAACACCCACCAACACACCAACAAAAATACAGCAACACACACATCAATACACTCCGAAACACACACACACACACACACTCACAGAGATGCACACAGCAACACACAATCACCAACACAACAACACACACACTCACACACCAACACACAAAAAAACAAAAACACATACATAACAACACACAATAACACCAACACACTCACCGGTACATACAACACACTCCAGCACACACACACACACAAACACACAAACACTAAGACACGAACTCACCTAGCTACCCACCCACGCCAACTCGCACAAAAAACAAAAACACATACATAACAACACACAATACCACCAACACACTCAGCAGTACATACAACACACTCCAACACACACACACACACAAACACACAAACACTAAGACACGAACTCACCTAGCTACCCACCCACGCCAACTCGCACAAAAAACACAAAAAGCCCCACAGCAACACACACCAACACACACAATCCTGCACAAAAACAAAAGACACATAACACACACACATTGACACAAACACACCAACACACACACCTTAACAGAAACACACCAACGCACATCAACACACCTACACACAACAAACACATTAACACACACACAAAAAGACCAACATTAACACAACACACACACCAACGCACACACACCAACGCATACTCGAACACACGAACACACACACGAACACACCCAAGACACATACGCACACCAACACACAAGAACCCACCTACACTCACACCAACACACCCAACGACAGACACCAAAACAAACAACACCCAAACACAGAGACAACAGACAAACCAATACACACACCAACACCAACACACACAACAACACTCCAACACACACACACACACACACACACACACACCAAAACACTCCAACACACACACAAGCACACCAACACACACACCAACAGACAGACATAAACTCCTAAACACCAACACAGAGAAGCACAGGAACAACCCAACACACACACCAACAAACCAACTCACAAACACACACAACAGACACAACCCAACACACACACACACGAAAGCATACCAACACATACACTCCAACACACCCAAACACACATACGTACTCCAACAGACACACAAAAACATACCAACACGCACACCAACACAAGAACACACAACACACACACCACAACACACACACCAACACATCCACAAACAAACACGCACAAACCAACACACACACCCACACGAAAACACACCAACACACACACCAACAAACCCAGACTAACACACCATTGCACACAAAAACACATCCAACACCCAAGCACATACACTCACACCAACACACAAAGCAACACATTAACACAGACAGACAGACACACCGACACACACAAACCAACACCCACCAACACACCAACAAAAATACAGCAACACACACATCAATACACTCCGAAACACACACACACACACACACTCACAGAGATGCACACAGCAACACACAATCACCAACACAACAACACACACACTCACACACCAACACACAAAAAAACAAAAACACATACATAACAACACACAATAACACCAACACACTCACCGGTACATACAACACACTCCAGCACACACACACACACAAACACACAAACACTAAGACACGAACTCACCTAGCTACCCACCCACGCCAACTCGCACAAAAAACAAAAACACATACATAACAACACACAATACCACCAACACACTCAGCAGTACATACAACACACTCCAACACACACACACACACAAACACACAAACACTAAGACACGAACTCACCTAGCTACCCACCCACGCCAACTCGCACAAAAAACACAAAAAGCCCCACAGCAACACACACCAACACACACAATCCTGCACAAAAACAAAAGACACATAACACACACACATTGACACAAACACACCAACACACACACCTTAACAGAAACACACCAACGCACATCAACACACCTACACACAACAAACACATTAACACACACACAAAAAGACCAACATTAACACAACACACACACCAACGCACACACACCAACGCATACTCGAACACACGAACACACACACGAACACACCCAAGACACATACGCACACCAACACACAAGAACCCACCTACACTCACACCAACACACCCAACGACAGACACCAAAACAAACAACACCCAAACACAGAGACAACAGACAAACCAATACACACACCAACACCAACACACACAACAACACTCCAACACACACACACACACACACACACACACCAAAACACTCCAACACACACACAAGCACACCAACACACACACCAACAGACAGACATAAACTCCTAAACACCAACACAGAGAAGCACAGGAACAACCCAACACACACACCAACAAACCAACTCACAAACACACACAACAGACACAACCCAACACACACACACACGAAAGCATACCAACACATACACTCCAACACACCCAAACACACATACGTACTCCAACAGACACACAAAAACATACCAACACGCACACCAACACAAGAACACACAACACACACACCACAACACACACACCAACACATCCACAAACAAACACGCACAAACCAACACACACACCCACACGAAAACACACCAACACACACACCAACAAACCCAGACTAACACACCATTGCACACAAAAACACATCCAACACCCAAGCACATACACTCACACCAACACACAAAGCAACACATTAACACAGACAGACAGACACACCGACACACACAAACCAACACCCACCAACACACCAACAAAAATACAGCAACACACACATCAATACACCCCGAAACACACACACACACACACACTCACAGAGATGCACACAGCAACACACAATCACCAACACAACAACACACAGACACTCACACACCAACACACAAAAAAACAAAAACACATACATAACACACAATAACACCAACACACTCACCGGTACATACAACACACTCCAGCACACACACAAACACTAAGACACGAACTCACCCAGCAACCCACCCACGCCAACACACACAAAAAACAAAAACACATACATAACAACACACAATACCACCAACACACTCAGCAGTACATACAACACACTCCAACACACACACACACAAACACACAAACACTAAGACACGAACTCACCTAGCTACCCACCCACGCCAACACGCACAAAAAACAAAAACACATACATAACAACACACAATACCACCAACACACTCAGCAGTACATACAACACACTTCAACACACACACACACACACACACAAACACACAAACACTAAGACACGAACTCACCTAGCTACCCACCCACGGCAACTCGCACAAAAAACACAAAAAAGCCCCACAGCAACACACACCAACACACACAATCCTGCACAAAAACAAAAGACACATAACACACACACATTGACACAAACACACCAACACACACACCTTAACAGAAACACACCAACGCACATCAACACACCTACACACAACAAACACATTAACACACACAAAAAGACCAACATTAACACAACACACACACTAACGCACACACACCAACGCATACTCGAACACACGAACACACCCAAGACACATACGCACACCGACACACATGAACCCACCTACACTCACACCAACACACCCAACGACAGACACCAAAACAAACAACACCCAAACACAGAGACACACAGACAAACCAATACACACACCAACACACACAACAACACTCCAACACACACACACACACACACACACCAAAACACTCCAACACACACACAAGCACACCAACACACACACCAACAGACAGACATAAACTCCCAAACACCAACACAGAGAAGCACAAGAACAACCCAACACACACACCAACAAACCAACTCACAAACACACACAACAGACACAACCCAACACACACACACACGAAAGCATACCAACACATACACTCCAACACACCCAAACACACATACGTACTCCAACAGACACACAAAAACATACCAACACGCACACCAACACAAGAACACACAACACACACACCACAACACACACACCAACACATCCACAAACAAACACGCACAAACCAACACACACACCCACACGAAAACACACCAACACACACACCAACAAACCCAGACTAACACACCATTGCACACAAAAACACATCCAACACCCAAGCACATACACTCACACCAACACACAAAGCAACACATTAACACAGACAGACAGACACACCGACACACACAAACCAACACCCACCAACACACCAACAAAAATACAGCAACACACACATCAATACACTCCGAAACACACACACACACACACACTCACAGAGATGCACACAGCAACACACAATCACCAACACAACAACACACACACTCACACACCAACACACAAAAAAACAAAAACACATACATAACAACACACAATAACACCAACACACTCACCGGTACATACAACACACTCCAGCACACACACACACACAAACACACAAACACTAAGACACGAACTCACCTAGCTACCCACCCACGCCAACTCGCACAAAAAACAAAAACACATACATAACAACACACAATACCACCAACACACTCAGCAGTACATACAACACACTCCAACACACACACACACACAAACACACAAACACTAAGACACGAACTCACCTAGCTACCCACCCACGCCAACTCGCACAAAAAACACAAAAAGCCCCACAGCAACACACACCAACACACACAATCCTGCACAAAAACAAAAGACACATAACACACACACATTGACACAAACACACCAACACACACACCTTAACAGAAACACACCAACGCACATCAACACACCTACACACAACAAACACATTAACACACACACAAAAAGACCAACATTAACACAACACACACACCAACGCACACACACCAACGCATACTGGAACACACGAACACACACACGAACACACCCAAGACACATACGCACACCAACACACAAGAACCCACCTACACTCACACCAACACACCCAACGACAGACACCAAAACAAACAACACCCAAACACAGAGACAACAGACAAACCAATACACACACCAACACCAACACACACACCAACACTCCAACACACACACACACACACACACACCAAAACACTCCAACACACACACAAGCACACCAACACACACACCAACAGACAGACATAAACTCCTAAACACCAACACAGAGAAGCACAGGAACAACCCAACACACACACCAACAAACCAACTCACAAACACACACAACAGACACAACCCAACACACACACACACGAAAGCATACCAACACATACACTCCAACACACCCAAACACACATACGTACTCCAACAGACACACAAAAACATACCAACACGCACACCAACACAAGAACACACAACACACACACCACAACACACACACCAACACATCCACAAACAAACACGCACAAACCAACACACACACCCACACGAAAACACACCAACACACACACCAACAAACCCAGACTAACACACCATTGCACACAAAAACACATCCAACACCCAAGCACATACACTCACACCAACACACAAAGCAACACATTAACACAGACAGACAGACACACCGACACACACAAACCAACACCCACCAACACACCAACAAAAATACAGCAACACACACATCAATACACCCCGAAACACACACACACACACACACTCACAGAGATGCACACAGCAACACACAATCACCAACACAACAACACACAGACACTCACACACCAACACACAAAAAAACAAAAACACATACATAACACACAATAACACCAACACACTCACCGGTACATACAACACACTCCAGCACACACACAAACACTAAGACACGAACTCACCCAGCAACCCACCCACGCCAACACGCACAAAAAACAAAAACACATACATAACAACACACAATACCACCAACACACTCAGCAGTACATACAACACACTCCAACACACACACACACAAACACACAAACACTAAGACACGAACTCACCTAGCTACCCACCCACGCCAACACGCACAAAAAACAAAAACACATACATAACAACACACAATACCACCAACACACTCAGCAGTACATACAACACACTTCAACACACACACACACACACACACAAACACACAAACACTAAGACACGAACTCACCTAGCTACCCACCCACGGCAACTCGCACAAAAAACACAAAAAAGCCCCACAGCAACACACACCAACACACACAATCCTGCACAAAAACAAAAGACACATAACACACACACATTGACACAAACACACCAACACACACACCTTAACAGAAACACACCAACGCACATCAATACACCTACACACAACAAACACATTAACACACACAAAAAGACCAACATTAACACAACACACACACTAACGCACACACACCAACGCATACTCGAACACACGAACACACCCAAGACACATACGCACACCGACACACATGAACCCACCTACACTCACACCAACACACCCAACGACAGACACCAAAACAAACAACACCCAAACACAGAGACACACAGACAAACCAATACACACACCAACACACACAACAACACTCCAACACACACACACACACACACACACCAAAACACTCCAACACACACACAAGCACACCAACACACACACCAACAGACAGACATAAACTCCCAAACACCAACACAGAGAAGCACAAGAACAACCCAACACACACACCAACAAACCAACTCACAAACACACACAACAGACACAACCCAACACACACACACACGAAAGCATACCAACACATACACTCCAACACACCCAAACACACATACGTACTCCAACAGACACACAAAAACATACCAACACGCACACCAACACAAGAACACACAACACACACACCACAACACACACACCAACACATCCACAAACCAACACACACACCCACACGAAAACACACCAACACACACACCAACAAACCCAGACTAACACACCATTGCACACAAAAACACATCCAACACCCAAGCACATACACTCACACCAACACACAAAGCAACACATTAACACAGACAGACAGACACACCGACACACACAAACCAACACCCACCAACACACCAACAAAAATACAGCAACACACACATCAATACACTCCGAAACACACACACACACACACACTCACAGAGATGCACACAGCAACACACAATCACCAACACAACAACACACACACTCACACACCAACACACAAAAAAACAAAAACACATACATAACAACACACAATAACACCAACACACTCACCGGTACATACAACACACTCCAGCACACACACACACACAAACACACAAACACTAAGACACGAACTCACCTAGCTACCCACCCACGCCAACTCGCACAAAAAACAAAAACACATACATAACAACACACAATACCACCAACACACTCAGCAGTACATACAACACACTCCAACACACACACACACACAAACACACAAACACTAAGACACGAACTCACCTAGCTACCCACCCACGCCAACTCGCACAAAAAACACAAAAAGCCCCACAGCAACACACACCAACACACACAATCCTGCACAAAAACAAAAGACACATAACACACACACATTGACACAAACACACCAACACACACACCTTAACAGAAACACACCAACGCACATCAACACACCTACACACAACAAACACATTAACACACACACAAAAAGACCAACATTAACACAACACACACACCAACGCACACACACCAACGCATACTGGAACACACGAACACACACACGAACACACCCAAGACACATACGCACACCAACACACAAGAACCCACCTACACTCACACCAACACACCCAACGACAGACACCAAAACAAACAACACCCAAACACAGAGACAACAGACAAACCAATACACACACCAACACCAACACACACACCAACACTCCAACACACACACACACACACACACACCAAAACACTCCAACACACACACAAGCACACCAACACACACACCAACAGACAGACATAAACTCCTAAACACCAACACAGAGAAGCACAGGAACAACCCAACACACACACCAACAAACCAACTCACAAACACACACAACAGACACAACCCAACACACACACACACGAAAGCATACCAACACATACACTCCAACACACCCAAACACACATACGTACTCCAACAGACACACAAAAACATACCAACACGCACACCAACACAAGAACACACAACACACACACCACAACACACACACCAACACATCCACAAACAAACACGCACAAACCAACACACACACCCACACGAAAACACACCAACACACACACCAACAAACCCAGACTAACACACCATTGCACACAAAAACACATCCAACACCCAAGCACATACACTCACACCAACACACAAAGCAACACATTAACACAGACAGACAGACACACCGACACACACAAACCAACACCCACCAACACACCAACAAAAATACAGCAATACACACATCAATACACCCCGAAACACACACACACACACACACTCACAGAGATGCACACAGCAACACACAATCACCAACACAACAACACACAGACACTCACACACCAACACACAAAAAAACAAAAACACATACATAACACACAATAACACCAACACACTCACCGGTACATACAACACACTCCAGCACACACACAAACACTAAGACACGAACTCACCCAGCAACCCACCCACGCCAACACGCACAAAAAACAAAAACACATACATAACAACACACAATACCACCAACACACTCAGCAGTACATACAACACACTCCAACACACACACACACAAACACACAAACACTAAGACACGAACTCACCTAGCTACCCACCCACGCCAACACGCACAAAAAACAAAAACACATACATAACAACACACAATACCACCAACACACTCAGCAGTACATACAACACACTTCAACACACACACACACACACACACAAACACACAAACACTAAGACACGAACTCACCTAGCTACCCACCCACGGCAACTCGCACAAAAAACACAAAAAAGCCCCACAGCAACACACACCAACACACACAATCCTGCACAAAAACAAAAGACACATAACACACACACATTGACACAAACACACCAACACACACACCTTAACAGAAACACACCAACGCACATCAACACACCTACACACAACAAACACATTAACACACACAAAAAGACCAACATTAACACAACACACACACTAACGCACACACACCAACGCATACTCGAACACACGAACACACCCAAGACACATACGCACACCGACACACATGAACCCACCTACACTCACACCAACACACCCAACGACAGACACCAAAACAAACAACACCCAAACACAGAGACACACAGACAAACCAATACACACACCAACACACACAACAACACTCCAACACACACACACACACACACACACACCAAAACACTCCAACACACACACAAGCACACCAACACACACACCAACAGACAGACATAAACTCCCAAACACCAACACAGAGAAGCACAAGAACAACCCAACACACACACCAACAAACCAACTCACAAACACACACAACAGACACAACCCAACACACACACACACGAAAGCATACCAACACATACACTCCAACACACCCAAACACACATACGTACTCCAACAGACACACAAAAACATACCAACACGCACACCAACACAAGAACACACAACACACACACCACAACACACACACCAACACATCCACAAACAAACACGCACAAACCAACACACACACCCACACGAAAACACACCAACACACACACCAACAAACCCAGACTAACACACCATTGCACACAAAAACACATCCAACACCCAAGCACATACACTCACACCAACACACAAAGCAACACATTAACACAGACAGACAGACACACCGACACACACAAACCAACACCCACCAACACACCAACAAAAATACAGCAACACACACATCAATACACTCCGAAACACACACACACACACACACTCACAGAGATGCACACAGCAACACACAATCACCAACACAACAACACACACACTCACACACCAACACACAAAAAAACAAAAACACATACATAACAACACACAATAACACCAACACACTCACCGGTACATACAACACACTCCAGCACACACACACACACAAACACACAAACACTAAGACACGAACTCACCTAGCTACCCACCCACGCCAACTCGCACAAAAAACAAAAACACATACATAACAACACACAATACCACCAACACACTCAGCAGTACATACAACACACTCCAACACACACACACACACACAAACACACAAACACTAAGACACGAACTCACCTAGCTACCCACCCACGCCAACTCGCACAAAAAACACAAAAAGCCCCACAGCAACACACACCAACACACACAATCCTGCACAAAAACAAAAGACACATAACACACACACATTGACACAAACACACCAACACACACACCTTAACAGAAACACACCAACGCACATCAACACACCTACACACAACAAACACATTAACACACACACAAAAAGACCAACATTAACACAACACACACACCAACGCACACACACCAACGCATACTGGAACACACGAACACACACACGAACACACCCAAGACACATACGCACACCAACACACAAGAACCCACCTACACTCACACCAACACACCCAACGACAGACACCAAAACAAACAACACCCAAACACAGAGACAACAGACAAACCAATACACACACCAACACCAACACACACACCAACACTCCAACACACACACACACACACACACACACACCAAAACACTCCAACACACACACAAGCACACCAACACACACACCAACAGACAGACATAAACTCCTAAACACCAACACAGAGAAGCACAGGAACAACCCAACACACACACCAACAAACCAACTCACAAACACACACAACAGACACAACCCAACACACACACACACGAAAGCATACCAACACATACACTCCAACACACCCAAACACACATACGTACTCCAACAGACACACAAAAACATACCAACACGCACACCAACACAAGAACACACAACACACACACCACAACACACACACCAACACATCCACAAACAAACACGCACAAACCAACACACACACCCACACGAAAACACACCAACACACACACCAACAAACCCAGACTAACACACCATTGCACACAAAAACACATCCAACACCCAAGCACATACACTCACACCAACACACAAAGCAACACATTAACACAGACAGACAGACACACCGACACACACAAACCAACACCCACCAACACACCAACAAAAATACAGCAACACACACATCAATACACCCCGAAACACACACACACACACACACTCACAGAGATGCACACAGCAACACACAATCACCAACACAACAACACACAGACACTCACACACCAACACACAAAAAAACAAAAACACATACATAACACACAATAACACCAACACACTCACCGGTACATACAACACACTCCAGCACACACACAAACACTAAGACACGAACTCACCCAGCAACCCACCCACGCCAACACACACAAAAAACAAAAACACATACATAACAACACACAATACCACCAACACACTCAGCAGTACATACAACACACTCCAACACACACACACACAAACACACAAACACTAAGACACGAACTCACCTAGCTACCCACCCACGCCAACACGCACAAAAAACAAAAACACATACATAACAACACACAATACCACCAACACACTCAGCAGTACATACAACACACTTCAACACACACACACACACACACACACAAACACACAAACACTAAGACACGAACTCACCTAGCTACCCACCCACGGCAACTCGCACAAAAAACACAAAAAAGCCCCACAGCAACACACACCAACACACACAATCCTGCACAAAAACAAAAGACACATAACACACACACATTGACACAAACACACCAACACACACACCTTAACAGAAACACACCAACGCACATCAACACACCTACACACAACAAACACATTAACACACACAAAAAGACCAACATTAACACAACACACACACTAACGCACACACACCAACGCATACTCGAACACACGAACACACCCAAGACACATACGCACACCGACACACATGAACCCACCTACACTCACACCAACACACCCAACGACAGACACCAAAACAAACAACACCCAAACACAGAGACACACAGACAAACCAATACACACACCAACACACACAACAACACTCCAACACACACACACACACACACACACCAAAACACTCCAACACACACACAAGCACACCAACACACACACCAACAGACAGACATAAACTCCCAAACACCAACACAGAGAAGCACAAGAACAACCCAACACACACACCAACAAACCAACTCACAAACACACACAACAGACACAACCCAACACACACACACACGAAAGCATACCAACACATACACTCCAACACACCCAAACACACATACGTACTCCAACAGACACACAAAAACATACCAACACGCACACCAACACAAGAACACACAACACACACACCACAACACACACACCAACACATCCACAAACCAACACACACACCCACACGAAAACACACCAACACACACACCAACAAACCCAGACTAACACACCATTGCACACAAAAACACATCCAACACCCAAGCACATACACTCACACCAACACACAAAGCAACACATTAACACAGACAGACAGACACACCGACACACACAAACCAACACCCACCAACACACCAACAAAAATACAGCAACACACACATCAATACACTCCGAAACACACACACACACACACACTCACAGAGATGCACACAGCAACACACAATCACCAACACAACAACACACACACTCACACACCAACACACAAAAAAACAAAAACACATACATAACAACACACAATAACACCAACACACTCACCGGTACATACAACACACTCCAGCACACACACACACACAAACACACAAACACTAAGACACGAACTCACCTAGCTACCCACCCACGCCAACTCGCACAAAAAACAAAAACACATACATAACAACACACAATACCACCAACACACTCAGCAGTACATACAACACACTCCAACACACACACACACACAAACACACAAACACTAAGACACGAACTCACCTAGCTACCCACCCACGCCAACTCGCACAAAAAACACAAAAAGCCCCACAGCAACACACACCAACACACACAATCCTGCACAAAAACAAAAGACACATAACACACACACATTGACACAAACACACCAACACACACACCTTAACAGAAACACACCAACGCACATCAACACACCTACACACAACAAACACATTAACACACACACAAAAAGACCAACATTAACACAACACACACACCAACGCACACACACCAACGCATACTGGAACACACGAACACACACACGAACACACCCAAGACACATACGCACACCAACACACAAGAACCCACCTACACTCACACCAACACACCCAACGACAGACACCAAAACAAACAACACCCAAACACAGAGACAACAGACAAACCAATACACACACCAACACCAACACACACACCAACACTCCAACACACACACACACACACACACACCAAAACACTCCAACACACACACAAGCACACCAACACACACACCAACAGACAGACATAAACTCCTAAACACCAACACAGAGAAGCACAGGAACAACCCAACACACACACCAACAAACCAACTCACAAACACACACAACAGACACAACCCAACACACACACACACGAAAGCATACCAACACATACACTCCAACACACCCAAACACACATACGTACTCCAACAGACACACAAAAACATACCAACACGCACACCAACACAAGAACACACAACACACACACCACAACACACACACCAACACATCCACAAACAAACACGCACAAACCAACACACACACCCACACGAAAACACACCAACACACACACCAACAAACCCAGACTAACACACCATTGCACACAAAAACACATCCAACACCCAAGCACATACACTCACACCAACACACAAAGCAACACATTAACACAGACAGACAGACACACCGACACACACAAACCAACACCCACCAACACACCAACAAAAATACAGCAATACACACATCAATACACCCCGAAACACACACACACACACACACTCACAGAGATGCACACAGCAACACACAATCACCAACACAACAACACACAGACACTCACACACCAACACACAAAAAAACAAAAACACATACATAACACACAATAACACCAACACACTCACCGGTACATACAACACACTCCAGCACACACACAAACACTAAGACACGAACTCACCCAGCAACCCACCCACGCCAACACGCACAAAAAACAAAAACACATACATAACAACACACAATACCACCAACACACTCAGCAGTACATACAACACACTCCAACACACACACACACAAACACACAAACACTAAGACACGAACTCACCTAGCTACCCACCCACGCCAACACGCACAAAAAACAAAAACACATACATAACAACACACAATACCACCAACACACTCAGCAGTACATACAACACACTTCAACACACACACACACACACACACAAACACACAAACACTAAGACACGAACTCACCTAGCTACCCACCCACGGCAACTCGCACAAAAAACACAAAAAAGCCCCACAGCAACACACACCAACACACACAATCCTGCACAAAAACAAAAGACACATAACACACACACATTGACACAAACACACCAACACACACACCTTAACAGAAACACACCAACGCACATCAACACACCTACACACAACAAACACATTAACACACACAAAAAGACCAACATTAACACAACACACACACTAACGCACACACACCAACGCATACTCGAACACACGAACACACCCAAGACACATACGCACACCGACACACATGAACCCACCTACACTCACACCAACACACCCAACGACAGACACCAAAACAAACAACACCCAAACACAGAGACACACAGACAAACCAATACACACACCAACACACACAACAACACTCCAACACACACACACACACACACACACACCAAAACACTCCAACACACACACAAGCACACCAACACACACACCAACAGACAGACATAAACTCCCAAACACCAACACAGAGAAGCACAAGAACAACCCAACACACACACCAACAAACCAACTCACAAACACACACAACAGACACAACCCAACACACACACACACGAAAGCATACCAACACATACACTCCAACACACCCAAACACACATACGTACTCCAACAGACACACAAAAACATACCAACACGCACACCAACACAAGAACACACAACACACACACCACAACACACACACCAACACATCCACAAACAAACACGCACAAACCAACACACACACCCACACGAAAACACACCAACACACACACCAACAAACCCAGACTAACACACCATTGCACACAAAAACACATCCAACACCCAAGCACATACACTCACACCAACACACAAAGCAACACATTAACACAGACAGACAGACACACCGACACACACAAACCAACACCCACCAACACACCAACAAAAATACAGCAACACACACATCAATACACTCCGAAACACACACACACACACACACTCACAGAGATGCACACAGCAACACACAATCACCAACACAACAACACACACACTCACACACCAACACACAAAAAAACAAAAACACATACATAACAACACACAATAACACCAACACACTCACCGGTACATACAACACACTCCAGCACACACACACACACAAACACACAAACACTAAGACACGAACTCACCTAGCTACCCACCCACGCCAACTCGCACAAAAAACAAAAACACATACATAACAACACACAATACCACCAACACACTCAGCAGTACATACAACACACTCCAACACACACACACACACACAAACACACAAACACTAAGACACGAACTCACCTAGCTACCCACCCACGCCAACTCGCACAAAAAACACAAAAAGCCCCACAGCAACACACACCAACACACACAATCCTGCACAAAAACAAAAGACACATAACACACACACATTGACACAAACACACCAACACACACACCTTAACAGAAACACACCAACGCACATCAACACACCTACACACAACAAACACATTAACACACACACAAAAAGACCAACATTAACACAACACACACACCAACGCACACACACCAACGCATACTGGAACACACGAACACACACACGAACACACCCAAGACACATACGCACACCAACACACAAGAACCCACCTACACTCACACCAACACACCCAACGACAGACACCAAAACAAACAACACCCAAACACAGAGACAACAGACAAACCAATACACACACCAACACCAACACACACACCAACACTCCAACACACACACACACACACACACACACCAAAACACTCCAACACACACACAAGCACACCAACACACACACCAACAGACAGACATAAACTCCTAAACACCAACACAGAGAAGCACAGGAACAACCCAACACACACACCAACAAACCAACTCACAAACACACACAACAGACACAACCCAACACACACACACACGAAAGCATACCAACACATACACTCCAACACACCCAAACACACATACGTACTCCAACAGACACACAAAAACATACCAACACGCACACCAACACAAGAACACACAACACACACACCACAACACACACACCAACACATCCACAAACAAACACGCACAAACCAACACACACACCCACACGAAAACACACCAACACACACACCAACAAACCCAGACTAACACACCATTGCACACAAAAACACATCCAACACCCAAGCACATACACTCACACCAACACACAAAGCAACACATTAACACAGACAGACAGACACACCGACACACACAAACCAACACCCACCAACACACCAACAAAAATACAGCAATACACACATCAATACACCCCGAAACACACACACACACACACACTCACAGAGATGCACACAGCAACACACAATCACCAACACAACAACACACAGACACTCACAAACCAACACACAAAAAAACAAAAACACATACATAACACACAATAACACCAACACACTCACCGGTACATACAACACACTCCAGCACACACACAAACACTAAGACACGAACTCACCCAGCAACCCACCCACGCCAACACGCACAAAAAACAAAAACACATACATAACAACACACAATACCACCAACACACTCAGCAGTACATACAACACACTCCAACACACACACACACAAACACACAAACACTAAGACACGAACTCACCTAGCTACCCACCCACGCCAACACGCACAAAAAACAAAAACACATACATAACAACACACAATACCACCAACACACTCAGCAGTACATACAACACACTTCAACACACACACACACACACACACAAACACACAAACACTAAGACACGAACTCACCTAGCTACCCACCCACGGCAACTCGCACAAAAAACACAAAAAAGCCCCACAGCAACACACACCAACACACACAATCCTGCACAAAAACAAAAGACACATAACACACACACATTGACACAAACACACCAACACACACACCTTAACAGAAACACACCAACGCACATCAACACACCTACACACAACAAACACATTAACACACACAAAAAGACCAACATTAACACAACACACACACTAACGCACACACACCAACGCATACTCGAACACACGAACACACCCAAGACACATACGCACACCGACACACATGAACCCACCTACACTCACACCAACACACCCAACGACAGACACCAAAACAAACAACACCCAAACACAGAGACACACAGACAAACCAATACACACACCAACACACACAACAACACTCCAACACACACACACACACACACACACCAAAACACTCCAACACACACACAAGCACACCAACACACACACCAACAGACAGACATAAACTCCTAAACACCAACACAGAGAAGCACAGGAACAACCCAACACACACACCAACAAACCAACTCACAAACACACACAACAGACACAACCCAACACACACACACACGAAAGCATACCAACACATACACTCCAACACACCCAAACACACATACGTACTCCAACAGACACACAAAAACATACCAACACGCACACCAACACAAGAACACACAACACACACACCACAACACACACACCAACACATCCACAAACAAACACGCACAAACCAACACACACACCCACACGAAAACACACCAACACACACACCAACAAACCCAGACTAACACACCATTGCACACAAAAACACATCCAACACCCAAGCACATACACTCACACCAACACACAAAGCAACACATTAACACAGACAGACAGACACACCGACACACACAAACCAACACCCACCAACACACCAACAAAAATACAGCAATACACACATCAATACACCCCGAAACACACACACACACACACACTCACAGAGATGCACACAGCAACACACAATCACCAACACAACAACACACAGACACTCACACACCAACACACAAAAAAACAAAAACACATACATAACACACAATAACACCAACACACTCACCGGTACATACAACACACTCCAGCACACACACAAACACTAAGACACGAACTCACCCAGCAACCCACCCACGCCAACACGCACAAAAAACAAAAACACATACATAACAACACACAATACCACCAACACACTCAGCAGTACATACAACACACTCCAACACACACACACACAAACACACAAACACTAAGACACGAACTCACCTAGCTACCCACCCACGCCAACACGCACAAAAAACAAAAACACATACATAACAACACACAATACCACCAACACACTCAGCAGTACATACAACACACTTCAACACACACACACACACACACACAAACACACAAACACTAAGACACGAACTCACCTAGCTACCCACCCACGGCAACTCGCACAAAAAACACAAAAAAGCCCCACAGCAACACACACCAACACACACAATCCTGCACAAAAACAAAAGACACATAACACACACACATTGACACAAACACACCAACACACACACCTTAACAGAAACACACCAACGCACATCAACACACCTACACACAACAAACACATTAACACACACAAAAAGACCAACATTAACACAACACACACACTAACGCACACACACCAACGCATACTCGAACACACGAACACACCCAAGACACATACGCACACCGACACACATGAACCCACCTACACTCACACCAACACACCCAACGACAGACACCAAAACAAACAACACCCAAACACAGAGACACACAGACAAACCAATACACACACCAACACACACAACAACACTCCAACACACACACACACACACACACCAAAACACTCCAACACACACACAAGCACACCAACACACACACCAACAGACAGACATAAACTCCCAAACACCAACACAGAGAAGCACAAGAACAACCCAACACACACACCAACAAACCAACTCACAAACACACACAACAGACACAACCCAACACACACACACACGAAAGCATACCAACACATACACTCCAACACACCCAAACACACATACGTACTCCAACAGACACACAAAAACATACCAACACGCACACCAACACAAGAACACACAACACACACACCACAACACACACACCAACACATCCACAAACAAACACGCACAAACCAACACACACACCCACACGAAAACACACCAACACACACACCAACAAACCCAGACTAACACACCATTGCACACAAAAACACATCCAACACCCAAGCACATACACTCACACCAACACACAAAGCAACACATTAACACAGACAGACAGACACACCGACACACACAAACCAACACCCACCAACACACCAACAAAAATACAGCAATACACACATCAATACACCCCGAAACACACACACACACACACACTCACAGAGATGCACACAGCAACACACAATCACCAACACAACAACACACAGACACTCACACACCAACACACAAAAAAACAAAAACACATACATAACACACAATAACACCAACACACTCACCGGTACATACAACACACTCCAGCACACACACAAACACTAAGACACGAACTCACCCAGCAACCCACCCACGCCAACACGCACAAAAAACAAAAACACATACATAACAACACACAATACCACCAACACACTCAGCAGTACATACAACACACTCCAACACACACACACACAAACACACAAACACTAAGACACGAACTCACCTAGCTACCCACCCACGCCAACTCGCACAAAAAACAAAAACACATACATAACAACACACAATACCACCAACACACTCAGCAGTACATACAACACACTTCAACACACACACACACACACACACAAACACACAAACACTAAGACACGAACTCACCTAGCTACCCACCCACGGCAACTCGCACAAAAAACACAAAAAAGCCCCACAGCAACACACACCAACACACACAATCCTGCACAAAAACAAAAGACACATAACACACACACATTGACACAAACACACCAACACACACACCTTAACAGAAACACACCAACGCACATCAACACACCTACACACAACAAACACATTAACACACACAAAAAGACCAACATTAACACAACACACACACTAACGCACACACACCAACGCATACTCGAACACACGAACACACCCAAGACACATACGCACACCGACACACATGAACCCACCTACACTCACACCAACACACCCAACGACAGACACCAAAACAAACAACACCCAAACACAGAGACACACAGACAAACCAATACACACACCAACACACACAACAACACTCCAACACACACACACACACACACACACCAAAACACTCCAACACACACACAAGCACACCAACACACACACCAACAGACAGACATAAACTCCCAAACACCAACACAGAGAAGCACAAGAACAACCCAACACACACACCAACAAACCAACTCACAAACACACACAACAGACACAACCCAACACACACACACACGAAAGCATACCAACACATACACTCCAACACACCCAAACACACATACGTACTCCAACAGACACACAAAAACATACCAACACGCACACCAACACAAGAACACACAACACACACACCACAACACACACACCAACACATCCACAAACAAACACGCACAAACCAACACACACACCCACACGAAAACACACCAACACACACACCAACAAACCCAGACTAACACACCATTGCACACAAAAACACATCCAACACCCAAGCACATACACTCACACCAACACACAAAGCAACACATTAACACAGACAGACAGACACACCGACACACACAAACCAACACCCACCAACACACCAACAAAAATACAGCAATACACACATCAATACACCCCGAAACACACACACACACACACACACTCACAGAGATGCACACAGCAACACACAATCACCAACACAACAACACACAGACACTCACACACCAACACACAAAAAAACAAAAACACATACATAACACACAATAACACCAACACACTCACCGGTACATACAACACACTCCAGCACACACACAAACACTAAGACACGAACTCACCCAGCAACCCACCCACGCCAACACGCACAAAAAACAAAAACACATACATAACAACACACAATACCACCAACACACTCAGCAGTACATACAACACACTCCAACACACACACACACAAACACACAAACACTAAGACACGAACTCACCTAGCTACCCACCCACGCCAACTCGCACAAAAAACAAAAACACATACATAACAACACACAATACCACCAACACACTCAGCAGTACATACAACACACTTCAACACACACACACACACACACACAAACACACAAACACTAAGACACGAACTCACCTAGCTACCCACCCACGGCAACTCGCACAAAAAACACAAAAAGCCCCACAGCAACACACACCAACACACACAATCCTGCACAAAAACAAAAGACACATAACACACACACATTGACACAAACACACCAACACACACACCTTAACAGAAACACACCAACGCACATCAACACACCTACACACAACAAACACATTAACACACACAAAAAGACCAACATTAACACAACACACACACTAACGCACACACACCAACGCATACTCGAACACACGAACACACCCAAGACACATACGCACACCGACACACATGAACCCACCTACACTCACACCAACACACCCAACGACAGACACCAAAACAAACAACACCCAAACACAGAGACACACAGACAAACCAATACACACACCAACACACACAACAACACTCCAACACACACACACACACACACACACCAAAACACTCCAACACACACACAAGCACACCAACACACACACCAACAGACAGACATAAACTCCCAAACACCAACACAGAGAAGCACAAGAACAACCCAACACACACACCAACAAACCAACTCACAAACACACACAACAGACACAACCCAACACACACACACACGAAAGCATACCAACACATACACTCCAACACACCCAAACACACATACGTACTCCAACAGACACACAAAAACATACCAACACGCACACCAACACAAGAACACACAACACACACACCACAACACACACACCAACACATCCACAAACAAACACGCACAAACCAACACACACACCCACACGAAAACACACCAACACACACACCAACAAACCCAGACTAACACACCATTGCACACAAAAACACATCCAACACCCAAGCACATACACTCACACCAACACACAAAGCAACACATTAACACAGACAGACAGACACACCGACACACACAAACCAACACCCACCAACACACCAACAAAAATACAGCAATACACACATCAATACACCCCGAAACACACACACACACACACACTCACAGAGATGCACACAGCAACACACAATCACCAACACAACAACACACAGACACTCACACACCAACACACAAAAAAACAAAAACACATACATAACACACAATAACACCAACACACTCACCGGTACATACAACACACTCCAGCACACACACAAACACTAAGACACGAACTCACCCAGCAACCCACCCACGCCAACACGCACAAAAAACAAAAACACATACATAACAACACACAATACCACCAACACACTCAGCAGTACATACAACACACTCCAACACACACACACACACAAACACACAAACACTAAGACACGAACTCACCTAGCTACCCACCCACGCCAACTCGCACAAAAAACACAAAAAGCCCCACAGCAACACACACCAACACACACAATCCTGCACAAAAACAAAAGACACATAACACACACACATTGACACAAACACACCAACACACACACCTTAACAGAAACACACCAACGCACATCAACACACCTACACACAACAAACACATTAACACACACACAAAAAGACCAACATTAACACAACACACACACCAACGCACACACACCAACGCATACTGGAACACACGAACACACACACGAACACACCCAAGACACATACGCACACCAACACACAAGAACCCACTTACACTCACACCAACACACCCAACGACAGACACCAAAACAAACAACACCCAAACACAGAGACAACAGACAAACCAATACACACACCAACACCAACACACACACCAACACTCCAACACACACACACACACACACACACCAAAACACTCCAACACACACACAAGCACACCAACACACACACCAACAGACAGACATAAACTCCTAAACACCAACACAGAGAAGCACAGGAACAACCCAACACACACACCAACAAACCAACTCACAAACACACACAACAGACACAACCCAACACACACACACACGAAAGCATACCAACACATACACTCCAACACACCCAAACACACATACGTACTCCAACAGACACACAAAAACATACCAACACGCACACCAACACAAGAACACACAACACACACACCACAACACACACACCAACACATCCACAAACAAACACGCACAAACCAACACACACACCCACACGAAAACACACCAACACACACACCAACAAACCCAGACTAACACACCATTGCACACAAAAACACATCCAACACCCAAGCACATACACTCACACCAACACACAAAGCAACACATTAACACAGACAGACAGACACACCGACACACACAAACCAACACCCACCAACACACCAACAAAAATACAGCAATACACACATCAATACACCCCGAAACACACACACACACACACACTCACAGAGATGCACACAGCAACACACAATCACCAACACAACAACACACAGACACTCACACACCAACACACAAAAAAACAAAAACACATACATAACACACAATAACACCAACACACTCACCGGTACATACAACACACTCCAGCACACACACAAACACTAAGACACGAACTCACCCAGCAACCCACCCACGCCAACACGCACAAAAAACAAAAACACATACATAACAACACACAATACCACCAACACACTCAGCAGTACATACAACACACTCCAACACACACACACACAAACACACAAACACTAAGACACGAACTCACCTAGCTACCCACCCACGCCAACACGCACAAAAAACAAAAACACATACATAACAACACACAATACCACCAACACACTCAGCAGTACATACAACACACTTCAACACACACACACACACACACACAAACACACAAACACTAAGACACGAACTCACCTAGCTACCCACCCACGGCAACTCGCACAAAAAACACAAAAAAGCCCCACAGCAACACACACCAACACACACAATCCTGCACAAAAACAAAAGACACATAACACACACACATTGACACAAACACACCAACACACACACCTTAACAGAAACACACCAACGCACATCAACACACCTACACACAACAAACACATTAACACACACAAAAAGACCAACATTAACACAACACACACACTAACGCACACACACCAACGCATACTCGAACACACGAACACACCCAAGACACATACGCACACCGACACACATGAACCCACCTACACTCACACCAACACACCCAACGACAGACACCAAAACAAACAACACCCAAACACAGAGACACACAGACAAACCAATACACACACCAACACACACAACAACACTCCAACACACACACACACACACACACACCAAAACACTCCAACACACACACAAGCACACCAACACACACACCAACAGACAGACATAAACTCCCAAACACCAACACAGAGAAGCACAAGAACAACCCAACACACACACCAACAAACCAACTCACAAACACACACAACAGACACAACCCAACACACACACACACGAAAGCATACCAACACATACACTCCAACACACCCAAACACACATACGTACTCCAACAGACACACAAAAACATACCAACACGCACACCAACACAAGAACACACAACACACACACCACAACACACACACCAACACATCCACAAACAAACACGCACAAACCAACACACACACCCACACGAAAACACACCAACACACACACCAACAAACCCAGACTAACACACCATTGCACACAAAAACACATCCAACACCCAAGCACATACACTCACACCAACACACAAAGCAACACATTAACACAGACAGACAGACACACCGACACACACAAACCAACACCCACCAACACACCAACAAAAATACAGCAATACACACATCAATACACCCCGAAACACACACACACACACACACTCACAGAGATGCACACAGCAACACACAATCACCAACACAACAACACACAGACACTCACACACCAACACACAAAAAAACAAAAACACATACATAACACACAATAACACCAACACACTCACCGGTACATACAACACACTCCAGCACACACACAAACACTAAGACACGAACTCACCCAGCAACCCACCCACGCCAACACGCACAAAAAACAAAAACACATACATAACAACACACAATACCACCAACACACTCAGCAGTACATACAACACACTCCAACACACACACACACAAACACACAAACACTAAGACACGAACTCACCTAGCTACCCACCCACGCCAACTCGCACAAAAAACAAAAACACATACATAACAACACACAATACCACCAACACACTCAGCAGTACATACAACACACTTCAACACACACACACACACACACACAAACACACAAACACTAAGACACGAACTCACCTAGCTACCCACCCACGGCAACTCGCACAAAAAACACAAAAAAGCCCCACAGCAACACACACCAACACACACAATCCTGCACAAAAACAAAAGACACATAACACACACACATTGACACAAACACACCAACACACACACCTTAACAGAAACACACCAACGCACATCAACACACCTACACACAACAAACACATTAACACACACAAAAAGACCAACATTAACACAACACACACACTAACGCACACACACCAACGCATACTCGAACACACGAACACACCCAAGACACATACGCACACCGACACACATGAACCCACCTACACTCACACCAACACACCCAACGACAGACACCAAAACAAACAACACCCAAACACAGAGACACACAGACAAACCAATACACACACCAACACACACAACAACACTCCAACACACACACACACACACACACACCAAAACACTCCAACACACACACAAGCACACCAACACACACACCAACAGACAGACATAAACTCCTAAACACCAACACAGAGAAGCACAGGAACAACCCAACACACACACCAACAAACCAACTCACAAACACACACAACAGACACAACCCAACACACACACACACGAAAGCATACCAACACATACACTCCAACACACCCAAACACACATACGTACTCCAACAGACACACAAAAACATACCAACACGCACACCAACACAAGAACACACAACACACACACCACAACACACACACCAACACATCCACAAACAAACACGCACAAACCAACACACACACCCACACGAAAACACACCAACACACACACCAACAAACCCAGACTAACACACCATTGCACACAAAAACACATCCAACACCCAAGCACATACACTCACACCAACACACAAAGCAACACATTAACACAGACAGACAGACACACCGACACACACAAACCAACACCCACCAACACACCAACAAAAATACAGCAACACACACATCAATACACTCCGAAACACACACACACACACACACACTCACAGAGATGCTCACAGCAACACACAATCACCAACACAACAACACACACACTCACACACCAACACACAAAAAAACAAAAACACATACATAACAACACACAATAACACCAACACACTCACCGGTACATACAACACACTCCAGCACACACACACACACAAACACACAAACACTAAGACACGAACTCACCTAGCTACCCACCCACGCCAACTCGCACAAAAAACAAAAACACATACATAACAACACACAATACCACCAACACACTCAGCAGTACATACAACACACTCCAACACACACACACACACAAACACACAAACACTAAGACACGAACTCACCTAGCTACCCACCCACGGCAACTCGCACAAAAAACACAAAAAGCCCCACAGCAACACACACCAACACACACAATCCTGCACAAAAACAAAAGACACATAACACACACACATTGACACAAACACACCAACACACACACCTTAACAGAAACACACCAACGCACATCAACACACCTACACACAACAAACACATTAACACACACACAAAAAGACCAACATTAACACAACACACACACCAACGCACACACACCAACGCATACTCGAACACACGAACACACACACGAACACACCCAAGACACATACGCACACCAACACACAAGAACCCACCTACACTCACACCAACACACCCAACGACAGACACCAAAACAAACAACACCCAAACACAGAGACAACAGACAAACCAATACACACACCAACACCAACACACACAACAACACTCCAACACACACACACACACACACACACACACCAAAACACTCCAACACACACACAAGCACACCAACACACACACCAACAGACAGACATAAACTCCTAAACACCAACACAGAGAAGCACAGGAACAACCCAACACACACACCAACAAACCAACTCACAAACACACACAACAGACACAACCCAACACACACACACACGAAAGCATACCAACACATACACTCCAACACACCCAAACACACATACGTACTCCAACAGACACACAAAAACATACCAACACGCACACCAACACAAGAACACACAACACACACACCACAACACACACACCAACACATCCACAAACAAACACGCACAAACCAACACACACACCCACACGAAAACACACCAACACACACACCAACAAACCCAGACTAACACACCATTGCACACAAAAACACATCCAACACCCAAGCACATACACTCACACCAACACACAAAGCAACACATTAACACAGACAGACAGACACACCGACACACACAAACCAACACCCACCAACACACCAACAAAAATACAGCAACACACACATCAATACACCCCGAAACACACACACACACACACACTCACAGAGATGCACACAGCAACACACAATCACCAACACAACAACACACAGACACTCACACACCAACACACAAAAAAACAAAAACACATACATAACACACAATAACACCAACACACTCACCGGTACATACAACACACTCCAGCACACACACAAACACTAAGACACGAACTCACCCAGCAACCCACCCACGCCAACACGCACAAAAAACAAAAACACATACATAACAACACACAATACCACCAACACACTCAGCAGTACATACAACACACTCCAACACACACACACACAAACACACAAACACTAAGACACGAACTCACCTAGCTACCCACCCACGCCAACACGCACAAAAAACAAAAACACATACATAACAACACACAATACCACCAACACACTCAGCAGTACATACAACACACTTCAACACACACACACACACACACACACAAACACACAAACACTAAGACACGAACTCACCTAGCTACCCACCCACGGCAACTCGCACAAAAAACACAAAAAAGCCCCACAGCAACACACACCAACACACACAATCCTGCACAAAAACAAAAGACACATAACACACACACATTGACACAAACACACCAACACACACACCTTAACAGAAACACACCAACGCACATCAACACACCTACACACAACAAACACATTAACACACACAAAAAGACCAACATTAACACAACACACACACTAACGCACACACACCAACGCATACTCGAACACACGAACACACCCAAGACACATACGCACACCGACACACATGAACCCACCTACACTCACACCAACACACCCAACGACAGACACCAAAACAAACAACACCCAAACACAGAGACACACAGACAAACCAATACACACACCAACACACACAACAACACTCCAACACACACACACACACACACACACACCAAAACACTCCAACACACACACAAGCACACCAACACACACACCAACAGACAGACATAAACTCCCAAACACCAACACAGAGAAGCACAAGAACAACCCAACACACACACCAACAAACCAACTCACAAACACACACAACAGACACAACCCAACACACACACACACGAAAGCATACCAACACATACACTCCAACACACCCAAACACACATACGTACTCCAACAGACACACAAAAACATACCAACACGCACACCAACACAAGAACACACAACACACACACCACAACACACACACCAACACATCCACAAACAAACACGCACAAACCAACACACACACCCACACGAAAACACACCAACACACACACCAACAAACCCAGACTAACACACCATTGCACACAAAAACACATCCAACACCCAAGCACATACACTCACACCAACACACAAAGCAACACATTAACACAGACAGACAGACACACCGACACACACAAACCAACACCCACCAACACACCAACAAAAATACAGCAACACACACATCAATACACTCCGAAACACACACACACACACACACACTCACAGAGATGCACACAGCAACACACAATCACCAACACAACAACACACACACTCACACACCAACACACAAAAAAACAAAAACACATACATAACAACACACAATAACACCAACACACTCACCGGTACATACAACACACTCCAGCACACACACACACACAAACACACAAACACTAAGACACGAACTCACCTAGCTACCCACCCACGCCAACTCGCACAAAAAACAAAAACACATACATAACAACACACAATACCACCAACACACTCAGCAGTACATACAACACACTCCAACACACACACACACACACAAACACACAAACACTAAGACACGAACTCACCTAGCTACCCACCCACGGCAACTCGCACAAAAAACACAAAAAGCCCCACAGCAACACACACCAACACACACAATCCTGCACAAAAACAAAAGACACATAACACACACACATTGACACAAACACACCAACACACACACCTTAACAGAAACACACCAACGCACATCAACACACCTACACACAACAAACACATTAACACACACACAAAAAGACCAACATTAACACAACACACACACCAACGCACACACACCAACGCATACTCGAACACACGAACACACACACGAACACACCCAAGACACATACGCACACCAACACACAAGAACCCACCTACACTCACACCAACACACCCAACGACAGACACCAAAACAAACAACACCCAAACACAGAGACAACAGACAAACCAATACACACACCAACACCAACACACACAACAACACTCCAACACACACACACACACACACACACACCAAAACACTCCAACACACACACAAGCACACCAACACACACACCAACAGACAGACATAAACTCCTAAACACCAACACAGAGAAGCACAGGAACAACCCAACACACACACCAACAAACCAACTCACAAACACACACAACAGACACAACCCAACACACACACACACGAAAGCATACCAACACATACACTCCAACACACCCAAACACACATACGTACTCCAACAGACACACAAAAACATACCAACACGCACACCAACACAAGAACACACAACACACACACCACAACACACACACCAACACATCCACAAACAAACACGCACAAACCAACACACACACCCACACGAAAACACACCAACACACACACCAACAAACCCAGACTAACACACCATTGCACACAAAAACACATCCAACACCCAAGCACATACACTCACACCAACACACAAAGCAACACATTAACACAGACAGACAGACACACCGACACACACAAACCAACACCCACCAACACACCAACAAAAATACAGCAACACACACATCAATGCACCCCGAAACACACACACACACACACACTCACAGAGATGCACACAGCAACACACAATCACCAACACAACAACACACAGACACTCACACACCAACACACAAAAAAACAAAAACACATACATAACACACAATAACACCAACACACTCACCGGTACATACAACACACTCCAGCACACACACACACACAAACACACAAACACTAAGACACGAACTCACCTAGCTACCCACCCACGCCAACTCGCACAAAAAACAAAAACACATACATAACAACACACAATACCACCAACACACTCAGCAGTACATACAACACACTCCAACACACACACACACACAAACACACAAACACTAAGACACGAACTCACCTAGCTACCCACCCACGGCAACTCGCACAAAAAACACAAAAAGCCCCACAGCAACACACACCAACACACACAATCCTGCACAAAAACAAAAGACACATAACACACACACATTGACACAAACACACCAACACACACACCTTAACAGAAACACACCAACGCACATCAACACACCTACACACAACAAACACATTAACACACACACAAAAAGACCAACATTAACACAACACACACACCAACGCACACACACCAACGCATACTCGAACACACGAACACACACACGAACACACCCAAGACACATACGCACACCAACACACAAGAACCCACCTACACTCACACCAACACACCCAACGACAGACACCAAAACAAACAACACCCAAACACAGAGACAACAGACAAACCAATACACACACCAACACCAACACACACAACAACACTCCAACACACACACACACACACACACACACACCAAAACACTCCAACACACACACAAGCACACCAACACACACACCAACAGACAGACATAAACTCCTAAACACCAACACAGAGAAGCACAGGAACAACCCAACACACACACCAACAAACCAACTCACAAACACACACAACAGACACAACCCAACACACACACACACGAAAGCATACCAACACATACACTCCAACACACCCAAACACACATACGTACTCCAACAGACACACAAAAACATACCAACACGCACACCAACACAAGAACACACAACACACACACCACAACACACACACCAACACATCCACAAACAAACACGCACAAACCAACACACACACCCACACCAAAACACTCCAACACACACACAAGCACACCAACACACACACCAACAGACAGACATAAACTCCTAAACACCAACACAGAGAAGCACAGGAACAACCCAACACACACACCAACAAACCAACTCACAAACACACACAACAGACACAACCCAACACACACACACACGAAAGCATACCAACACATACACTCCAACACACCCAAACACACATACGTACTCCAACAGACACACAAAAACATACCAACACGCACACCAACACAAGAACACACAACACACACACCACAACACACACACCAACACATCCACAAACAAACACGCACAAACCAACACACACACCCACACGAAAACACACCAACACACACACCAACAAACCCAGACTAACACACCATTGCACACAAAAACACATCCAACACCCAAGCACATACACTCACACCAACACACAAAGCAACACATTAACACAGACAGACAGACACACCGACACACACAAACCAACACCCACCAACACACCAACAAAAATACAGCAACACACACATCAATACACCCCGAAACACACACACACACACACACTCACAGAGATGCACACAGCAACACACAATCACCAACACAACAACACACAGACACTCACACACCAACACACAAAAAAACAAAAACACATACATAACACACAATAACACCAACACACTCACCGGTACATACAACACACTCCAGCACACACACAAACACTAAGACACGAACTCACCCAGCAACCCACCCACGCCAACACGCACAAAAAACAAAAACACATACATAACAACACACAATACCACCAACACACTCAGCAGTACATACAACACACTCCAACACACACACACACAAACACACAAACACTAAGACACGAACTCACCTAGCTACCCACCCACGCCAACACGCACAAAAAACAAAAACACATACATAACAACACACAATACCACCAACACACTCAGCAGTACATACAACACACTTCAACACACACACACACACACACACAAACACACAAACACTAAGACACGAACTCACCTAGCTACCCACCCACGGCAAGTCGCACAAAAAACACAAAAAAGCCCCACAGCAACACACACCAACACACACAATCCTGCACAAAAACAAAAGACACATAACACACACACATTGACACAAACACACCAACACACACACCTTAACAGAAACACACCAACGCACATCAACACACCTACACACAACAAACACATTAACACACACAAAAAGACCAACATTAACACAACACACACACTAACGCACACACACCAACGCATACTCGAACACACGAACACACCCAAGACACATACGCACGCCGACACACAAGAACCCACCTACACTCACACCAACACACCCAACGACAGACACCAAAACAAACAACACCCAAACACAGAGACACACAGACAAACCAATACACACACCAACACACACAACAACACTCCAACACACACACACACACACACACACACCAAAACACTCCAACACACACACAAGCACACCAACACACACACCAACAGACAGACATAAACTCCTAAACACCAACACAGAGAAGCACAGGAACAACCCAACACACACACCAACAAACCAACTCACAAACACACACAACAGACACAACCCAACACACACACACACGAAAGCATACCAACACATACACTCCAACACACCCAAACACACATACGTACTCCAACAGACACACAAAAACATACCAACACGCACACCAACACAAGAACACACAACACACACACCACAACACACACACCAACACATCCACAAACAAACACGCACAAACCAACACACACACCCACACGAAAACACACCAACACACACACCAACAAACCCAGACTAACACACCATTGCACACAAAAACACATCCAACACCCAAGCACATACACTCACACCAACACACAAAGCAACACATTAACACAGACAGACAGACACACCGACACACACAAACCAACACCCACCAACACACCAACAAAAATACAGCAACACACACATCAATACACCCCGAAACACACACACACACACACACTCACAGAGATGCACACAGCAACACACAATCACCAACACAACAACACACAGACACTCACACACCAACACACAAAAAAACAAAAACACATACATAACACACAATAACACCAACACACTCACCGGTACATACAACACACTCCAGCACACACACACACACAAACACACAAACACTAAGACACGAACTCACCTAGCTACCCACCCACGCCAACTCGCACAAAAAACAAAAACACATACATAACAACACACAATACCACCAACACACTCAGCAGTACATACAACACACTCCAACACACACACACACACAAACACACAAACACTAAGACACGAACTCACCTAGCTACCCACCCACGGCAACTCGCACAAAAAACACAAAAAGCCCCACAGCAACACACACCAACACACACAATCCTGCACAAAAACAAAAGACACATAACACACACACATTGACACAAACACACCAACACACACACCTTAACAGAAACACACCAACGCACATCAACACACCTACACACAACAAACACATTAACACACACACAAAAAGACCAACATTAACACAACACACACACCAACGCACACACACCAACGCATACTCGAACACACGAACACACACACGAACACACCCAAGACACATACGCACACCAACACACAAGAACCCACCTACACTCACACCAACACACCCAACGACAGACACCAAAACAAACAACACCCAAACACAGAGACAACAGACAAACCAATACACACACCAACACCAACACACACAACAACACTCCAACACACACACACACACACACACACACACCAAAACACTCCAACACACACACAAGCACACCAACACACACACCAACAGACAGACATAAACTCCTAAACACCAACACAGAGAAGCACAGGAACAACCCAACACACACACCAACAAACCAACTCACAAACACACACAACAGACACAACCCAACACACACACACACGAAAGCATACCAACACATACACTCCAACACACCCAAACACACATACGTACTCCAACAGACACACAAAAACATACCAACACGCACACCAACACAAGAACACACAACACACACACCACAACACACACACCAACACATCCACAAACAAACACGCACAAACCAACACACACACCCACACGAAAACACACCAACACACACACCAACAAACCCAGACTAACACACCATTGCACACAAAAACACATCCAACACCCAAGCACATACACTCACACCAACACACAAAGCAACACATTAACACAGACAGACAGACACACCGACACACACAAACCAACACCCACCAACACACCAACAAAAATACAGCAACACACACATCAATACACCCCGAAACACACACACACACACACACTCACAGAGATGCACACAGCAACACACAATCACCAACACAACAACACACAGACACTCACACACCAACACACAAAAAAACAAAAACACATACATAACACACAATAACACCAACACACTCACCGGTACATACAACACACTCCAGCACACACACAAACACTAAGACACGAACTCACCCAGCAACCCACCCACGCCAACACGCACAAAAAACAAAAACACATACATAACAACACACAATACCACCAACACACTCAGCAGTACATACAACACACTCCAACACACACACACACAAACACACAAACACTAAGACACGAACTCACCTAGCTACCCACCCACGCCAACACGCACAAAAAACAAAAACACATACATAACAACACACAATACCACCAACACACTCAGCAGTACATACAACACACTTCAACACACACACACACACACACACAAACACACAAACACTAAGACACGAACTCACCTAGCTACCCACCCACGGCAAGTCGCACAAAAAACACAAAAAAGCCCCACAGCAACACACACCAACACACACAATCCTGCACAAAAACAAAAGACACATAACACACACACATTGACACAAACACACCAACACACACACCTTAACAGAAACACACCAACGCACATCAACACACCTACACACAACAAACACATTAACACACACAAAAAGACCAACATTAACACAACACACACACTAACGCACACACACCAACGCATACTCGAACACACGAACACACCCAAGACACATACGCACGCCGACACACAAGAACCCACCTACACTCACACCAACACACCCAACGACAGACACCAAAACAAACAACACCCAAACACAGAGACACACAGACAAACCAATACACACACCAACACACACAACAACACTCCAACACACACACACACACACACACACCAAAACACTCCAACACACACACAAGCACACCAACACACACACCAACAGACAGACATAAACTCCCAAACACCAACACAGAGAAGCACAAGAACAACCCAACACACACACCAACAAACCAACTCACAAACACACACAACAGACACAACCCAACACACACACACACGAAAGCATACCAACACATACACTCCAACACACCCAAACACACATACGTACTCCAACAGACACACAAAAACATACCAACACGCACACCAACACAAGAACACACAACACACACACCACAACACACACACCAACACATCCACAAACAAACACGCACAAACCAACACACACACCCACACGAAAACACACCAACACACACACCAACAAACCCAGACTAACACACCATTGCACACAAAAACACATCCAACACCCAAGCACATACACTCACACCAACACACAAAGCAACACATTAACACAGACAGACAGACACACCGACACACACAAACCAACACCCACCAACACACCAACAAAAATACAGCAACACACACATCAATACACTCCGAAACACACACACACACACACACTCACAGAGATGCACACAGCAACACACAATCACCAACACAACAACACACACACTCACACACCAACACACAAAAAAACAAAAACACATACATAACAACACACAATAACACCAACACACTCACCGGTACATACAACACACTCCAGCACACACACACACACAAACACACAAACACTAAGACACGAACTCACCTAGCTACCCACCCACGCCAACTCGCACAAAAAACAAAAACACATACATAACAACACACAATACCACCAACACACTCAGCAGTACATACAACACACTCCAACACACACACACACACAAACACACAAACACTAAGACACGAACTCACCTAGCTACCCACCCACGCCAACTCGCACAAAAAACACAAAAAGCCCCACAGCAACACACACCAACACACACAATCCTGCACAAAAACAAAAGACACATAACACACACACATTGACACAAACACACCAACACACACACCTTAACAGAAACACACCAACGCACATCAACACACCTACACACAACAAACACATTAACACACACACAAAAAGACCAACATTAACACAACACACACACCAACGCACACACACCAACGCATGCTCGAACACACGAACACACACACGAACACACCCAAGACACATACGCACACCAACACACAAGAACCCACCTACACTCACACCAACACACCCAACGACAGACACCAAAACAAACAACACCCAAACACAGAGACAACAGACAAACCAATACACACACCAACACCAACACACACAACAACACTCCAACACACACACACACACACACACACACACACCAAAACACTCCAACACACACACAAGCACACCAACACACACACCAACAGACAGACATAAACTCCTAAACACCAACACAGAGAAGCACAGGAACAACCCAACACACACACCAACAAACCAACTCACAAACACACACAACAGACACAACCCAACACACACACACACGAAAGCATACCAACACATACACTCCAACACACCCAAACACACATACGTACTCCAACAGACACACAAAAACATACCAACACGCACACCAACACAAGAACACACAACACACACACCACAACACACACACCAACACATCCACAAACAAACACGCACAAACCAACACACACACCCACACGAAAACACACCAACACACACACCAACAAACCCAGACTAACACACCATTGCACACAAAAACACATCCAACACCCAAGCACATACACTCACACCAACACACAAAGCAACACATTAACACAGACAGACAGACACACCGACACACACAAACCAACACCCACCAACACACCAACAAAAATACAGCAACACACACATCAACAAACCCCGAAACACACAAACACACACACACTCACAGAGATGCACACAGCAACACACAATCACCAACACAACAACACACAGACACTCACACACCAACACACAAAAAAACAAAAACACATACATAACACACAATAACACCAACACACTCACCGGTACATACAACACACTCCAGCACACACACAAACACTAAGACACGAACTCACCCAGCAACCCACCCACGCCAACACGCACAAAAAACAAAAACACATACATAACAACACACAATACCACCAACACACTCAGCAGTACATACAACACACTCCAACACACACACACACAAACACACAAACACTAAGACACGAACTCACCTAGCTACCCACCCACGCCAACACGCACAAAAACAAAAACACATACATAACAACACACAATACCACCAACACACTCAGCAGTACATACAACACACTTCAACACACACACACACACACACACACAAACACACAAACACTAAGACACGAACTCACCTAGCTACCCACCCACGCCAACTCGCACAAAAAACACAAAAAAGCCACACAGCAACACACACCAACACACACAATCCTGCACAAAAACAAAAGACACATAACACACACACATTGACACAAACACACCAACACACACACCTTAACAGAAACACACCAACGCACATCAACACACCTACACACAACAAACACATTAACACACACAAAAAGACCAACATTAACACAACACACACACTAACGCACACACACCAACGCATACTCGAACACACGAACACACCCAAGACACATACGCACACCGACACACAAGAACCCACCTACACTCACACCAACACACCCAACGACAGACACCAAAACAAACAACACCCAAACACAGAGACACACAGACAAACCAATACACACACCAACACACACAACAACACTCCAACACACACACACACACACACACACCAAAACACTCCAACACACACACAAGCACACCAACACACACACCAACAGACAGACATAAACTCCCAAACACCAACACAGAGAAGCACAAGAACAACCCAACACACACACCAACAAACCAACTCACAAACACACACAACAGACACAACCCAACACACACACACACGAAAGCATACCAACACATACACTCCAACACACCCAAACACACATACGTACTCCAACAGACACACAAAAACATACCAACACGCACACCAACACAAGAACACACAACACACACACCACAACACACACACCAACACATCCACAAACAAACACGCACAAACCAACACACACACCCACACGAAAACACACCAACACACACACCAACAAACCCAGACTAACACACCATTGCACACAAAAACACATCCAACACCCAAGCACATACACTCACACCAACACACAAAGCAACACATGAACACAGACAGACAGACACACCGACACACACAAACCAACACCCACCAACACACCAACAAAAATACAGCAACACACACATCAATACACTCCGAAACACACACACACACACACACACACTCACAGAGATGCACACAGCAACACACAATCACCAACACAACAACACACACACTCACACACCAACACACAAAAAAACAAAAACACATACATAACAACACACAATAACACCAACACACTCACCGGTACATACAACACACTCCAGCACACACACACACACAAACACACAAACACTAAGACACGAACTCACCTAGCTACCCACCCACGCCAACTCGCACAAAAAACAAAAACACATACATAACAACACACAATACCACCAACACACTCAGCAGTACATACAACACACTCCAACACACACACACACACACAAACACACAAACACTAAGACACGAACTCACCTAGCTACCCACCCACGCCAACTCGCACAAAAAACACAAAAAGCCCCACAGCAACACACACCAACACACACAATCCTGCACAAAAACAAAAGACACATAACACACACACATTGACACAAACACACCAACACACACACCTTAACAGAAACACACCAACGCACATCAACACACCTACACACAACAAACACATTAACACACACACAAAAAGACCAACATTAACACAACACACACACCAACGCACACACACCAACGCATACTCGAACACACGAACACACACACGAACACACCCAAGACACATACGCACACCAACACACAAGAACCCACCTACACTCACACCAACACACCCAACGACAGACACCAAAACAAACAACACCCAAACACAGAGACAACAGACAAACCAATACACACACCAACACCAACACACACAACAACACTCCAACACACACACACACACACACACACACCAAAACACTCCAACACACACACAAGCACACCAACACACACACCAACAGACAGACATAAACTCCTAAACACCAACACAGAGAAGCACAGGAACAACCCAACACACACACCAACAAACCAACTCACAAACACACACAACAGACACAACCCAACACACACACACACGAAAGCATACCAACACATACACTCCAACACACCCAAACACACATACGTACTCCAACAGACACACAAAAACATACCAACACGCACACCAACACAAGAACACACAACACACACACCACAACACACACACCAACACATCCACAAACAAACACGCACAAACCAACACACACACCCACACGAAAACACACCAACACACACACCAACAAACCCAGACTAACACACCATTGCACACAAAAACACATCCAACACCCAAGCACATACACTCACACCAACACACAAAGCAACACATTAACACAGACAAACAGACACACCGACACACACAAACCAACACCCACCAACACACCAACAAAAATACAGCAACACACACATCAATACACCCCGAAACACACACACACACACACACTCACAGAGATGCACACAGCAACACACAATCACCAACACAACAACACACAGACACTCACACACCAACACACAAAAAAACAAAAACACATACATAACACACAATAACACCAACACACTCACCGGTACATACAACACACTCCAGCACACACACAAACACTAAGACACGAACTCACCCAGCAACCCACCCACGCCAACACGCACAAAAAACAAAAACACATACATAACAACACACAATACCACCAACACACTCAGCAGTACATACAACACACTCCAACACACACACACACAAACACACAAACACTAAGACACGAACTCACCTAGCTACCCACCCACGCCAACACGCACAAAAAACAAAAACACATACATAACAACACACAATACCACCAACACACTCAGCAGTACATACAACACACTTCAACACACACACACACACACACACAAACACACAAACACTAAGACACGAACTCACCTAGCTACCCACCCACGGCAACTCGCACAAAAAACACAAAAAAGCCCCACAGCAACACACACCAACACACACAATCCTGCACAAAAACAAAAGACACATAACACACACACATTGACACAAACACACCAACACACACACCTTAACAGAAACACACCAGCGCACATCAACACACCTACACACAACAAACACATTAACACACACAAAAAGACCAACATTAACACAACACACACACTAACGCACACACACCAACGCATACTCGAACACACGAACACACCCAAGACACATACGCACACCAACACACAAGAACCCACCTACACTCACACCAACACACCCAACGACAGACACCAAAACAAACAACACCCAAACACAGAGACACACAGACAAACCAATACACACACCAACACACACAACAACACTCCAACACACACACACACACACACACACCAAAACACTCCAACACACACACAAGCACACCAACACACACACCAACAGACAGACATAAACTCCCAAACACCAACACAGAGAAGCACAAGAACAACCCAACACACACACCAACAAACCAACTCACAAACACACACAACAGACACAACCCAACACACACACACACGAAAGCATACCAACACATACACTCCAACACACCCAAACACACATACGTACTCCAACAGACACACAAAAACATACCAACACGCACACCAACACAAGAACACACAACACACACACCACAACACACACACCAACACATCCACAAACAAACACGCACAAACCAACACACACACCCACACGAAAACACACCAACACACACACCAACAAACCCAGACTAACACACCATTGCACACAAAAACACATCCAACACCCAAGCACATACACTCACACCAACACACAAAGCAACACATTAACACAGACAGACAGACACACCGACACACACAAACCAACACCCACCAACACACCAACAAAAATACAGCAACACACACATCAATACACTCCGAAACACACACACACACACACACACTCACAGAGATGCACACAGCAACACACAATCACCAACATAACAACACACACACTCACACACCAACACACAAAAAAACAAAAACACATACATAACAACACACAATAACACCAACACACTCACCGGTACATACAACACACTCCAGCACACACACACACACAAACACACAAACACTAAGACACGAACTCACCTAGCTACCCACCCACGCCAACTCGCACAAAAAACAAAAACACATACATAACAACACACAATACCACCAACACACTCAGCAGTACATACAACACACTCCAACACACACACACACACAAACACACAAACACTAAGACACGAACTCACCTAGCTACCCACCCACGCCAACTCGCACAAAAAACACAAAAAGCCCCACAGCAACACACACCAACACACACAATCCTGCACAAAAACAAAAGACACATAACACACACACATTGACACAAACACACCAACACACACACCTTAACAGAAACACACCAACGCACATCAACACACCTACACACAACAAACACATTAACACACACACAAAAAGACCAACATTAACACAACACACACACCAACGCACACACACCAACGCATACTCGAACACACGAACACACACACGAACACACCCAAGACACATACGCACACCAACACACAAGAACCCACCTACACTCACACCAACACACCCAACGACAGACACCAAAACAAACAACACCCAAACACAGAGACAACAGACAAACCAATACACACACCAACACCAACACACACAACAACACTCCAACACACACACACACACACACACACACACACACCAAAACACTCCAACACACACACAAGCACACCAACACACACACCAACAGACAGACATAAACTCCTAAACACCAACACAGAGAAGCACAGGAACAACCCAACACACACACCAACAAACCAACTCACAAACACACACAACAGACACAACCCAACACACACACACACACGAAAGCATACCAACACATACACTCCAACACACCCAAACACACATACGTACTCCAACAGACACACAAAAACATACCAACACGCACACCAACACAAGAACACACAACACACACACCACAACACACACACCAACACATCCACAAACAAACACGCACAAACCAACACACACACCCACACGAAAACACACCAACACACACACCAACAAACCCAGACTAACACACCATTGCACACAAAAACACATCCAACACCCAAGCACATACACTCACACCAACACACAAAGCAACACATTAACACAGACAGACAGACACACCGACACACACAAACCAACACCCACCAACACACCAACAAAAATACAGCAACACACACATCAATACACCCCGAAACACACACACACACACACACTCACAGAGATGCACACAGCAACACACAATCACCAACACAACAACACACAGACACTCACACACCAACACACAAAAAAACAAAAACACATACATAACACACAATAACACCAACACACTCACCGGTACATACAACACACTCCAGCACACACACAAACACTAAGACACGAACTCACCCAGCAACCCACCCACGCCAACACGCACAAAAAACAAAAACACATACATAACAACACACAATACCACCAACACACTCAGCAGTACATACAACACACTCCAACACACACACACACAAACACACAAACACTAAGACACGAACTCACCTAGCTACCCACCCACGCCAACACGCACAAAAAACAAAAACACATACATAACAACACACAATACCACCAACACACTCAGCAGTACATACAACACACTTCAACACACACACACACACACACACAAACACACAAACACTAAGACACGAACTCACCTAGCTACCCACCCACGGCAACTCGCACAAAAAACACAAAAAAGCCCCACAGCAACACACACCAACACACACAATCCTGCACAAAAACAAAAGACACATAACACACACACATTGACACAAACACACCAACACACACACCTTAACAGAAACACACCAACGCACATCAACACACCTACACACAACAAACACATTAACACACACAAAAAGACCAACATTAACACAACACACACACTAACGCACACACACCAACGCACACTCGAACACACGAACACACCCAAGACACATACGCACACCGACACACAAGAACCCACCTACACTCACACCAACACACCCAACGACAGACACCAAAACAAACAACACCCAAACACAGAGACACACAGACAAACCAATACACACACCAACACACACAACAACACTCCAACACACACACACACACACACACACCAAAACACTCCAACACACACACAAGCACACCAACACACACACCAACAGACAGACATAAACTCCCAAACACCAACACAGAGAAGCACAAGAACAACCCAACACACACACCAACAAACCAACTCACAAACACACACAACAGACACAACCCAACACACACACACACGAAAGCATACCAACACATACACTCCAACACACCCAAACACACATACGTACTCCAACAGACACACAAAAACATACCAACACGCACACCAACACAAGAACACACAACACACACACCACAACACACACACCAACACATCCACAAACAAACACGCACAAACCAACACACACACCCACACGAAAACACACCAACACACACACCAACAAACCCAGACTAACACACCATTGCACACAAAAACACATCCAACACCCAAGCACATACACTCACACCAACACACAAAGCAACACATTAACACAGACAGACAGACACACCGACACACACAAACCAACACCCACCAACACACCAACAAAAATACAGCAACACACACATCAATACACCCCGAAACACACACACACACACACACTCACAGAGATGCACACAGCAACACACAATCACCAACACAACAACACACAGACACTCACACACCAACACACAAAAAAACAAAAACACATACATAACACACAATAACACCAACACACTCACCGGTACATACAACACACTCCAGCACACACACAAACACTAAGACACGAACTCACCCAGCAACCCACCCACGCCAACACGCACAAAAAACAAAAACACATACATAACAACACACAATACCACCAACACACTCAGCAGTACATACAACACACTCCAACACACACACACACAAACACACAAACACTAAGACACGAACTCACCTAGCTACCCACCCACGCCAACACGCACAAAAAACAAAAACACATACATAACAACACACAATACCACCAACACACTCAGCAGTACATACAACACACTTCAACACACACACACACACACACACAAACACACAAACACTAAGACACGAACTCACCTAGCTACCCACCCACGGCAACTCGCACAAAAAACACAAAAAAGCCCCACAGCAACACACACCAACACACACAATCCTGCACAAAAACAAAAGACACATAACACACACACATTGACACAAACACACCAACACACACACCTTAACAGAAACACACCAACGCACATCAACACACCTACACACAACAAACACATTAACACACACAAAAAGACCAACATTAACACAACACACACACTAACGCACACACACCAACGCACACTCGAACACACGAACACACCCAAGACACATACGCACACCGACACACAAGAACCCACCTACACTCACACCAACACACCCAACGACAGACACCAAAACAAACAACACCCAAACACAGAGACACACAGACAAACCAATACACACACCAACACACACAACAACACTCCAACACACACACACACACACACACACCAAAACACTCCAACACACACACAAGCACACCAACACACACACCAACAGACAGACATAAACTCCCAAACACCAACACAGAGAAGCACAAGAACAACCCAACACACACACCAACAAACCAACTCACAAACACACACAACAGACACAACCCAACACACACACACACGAAAGCATACCAACACATACACTCCAACACACCCAAACACACATACGTACTCCAACAGACACACAAAAACATACCAACACGCACACCAACACAAGAACACACAACACACACACCACAACACACACACCAACACATCCACAAACAAACACGCACAAACCAACACACACACCCACACGAAAACACACCAACACACACACCAACAAACCCAGACTAACACACCATTGCACACAAAAACACATCCAACACCCAAGCACATACACTCACACCAACACACAAAGCAACACATGAACACAGACAGACAGACACACCGACACACACAAACCAACACCCACCAACACACCAACAAAAATACAGCAACACACACATCAATACACTCCGAAACACACACACACACACACACTCACAGAGATGCACACAGCAACACACAATCACCAACACAACAACACACACACTCACACACCAACACACAAAAAAACAAAAACACATACATAACAACACACAATAACACCAACACACTCACCGGTACATACAACACACTCCAGCACACACACACACACAAACACACAAACACTAAGACACGAACTCACCTAGCTACCCACCCACGCCAACTCGCACAAAAAACAAAAACACATACATAACAACACACAATACCACCAACACACTCAGCAGTACATACAACACACTCCAACACACACACACACACACAAACACACAAACACTAAGACACGAACTCACCTAGCTACCCACCCACGCCAACTCGCACAAAAAACACAAAAAGCCCCACAGCAACACACACCAACACACACAATCCTGCACAAAAACAAAAGACACATAACACACACACATTGACACAAACACACCAACACACACACCTTAACAGAAACACACCAACGCACATCAACACACCTACACACAACAAACACATTAACACACACACAAAAAGACCAACATTAACACAACACACACACCAACGCACACACACCAACGCATACTCGAACACACGAACACACACACGAACACACCCAAGACACATACGCACACCAACACACAAGAACCCACCTACACTCACACCAACACACCCAACGACAGACACCAAAACAAACAACACCCAAACACAGAGACAACAGACAAACCAATACACACACCAACACCAACACACACAACAACACTCCAACACACACACACACACACACACACACACCAAAACACTCCAACACACACACAAGCACACCAACACACACACCAACAGACAGACATAAACTCCTAAACACCAACACAGAGAAGCACAGGAACAACCCAACACACACACCAACAAACCAACTAACAAACACACACAACAGACACAACCCAACACACACACACACGAAAGCATACCAACACATACACTCCAACACACCCAAACACACATACGTACTCCAACAGACACACAAAAACATACCAACACGCACACCAACACAAGAACACACAACACACACACCACAACACACACACCAACACATCCACAAACAAACACGCACAAACCAACACACACACCCACACGAAAACACACCAACACACACACCAACAAACCCAGACTAACACACCATTGCACACAAAAACACATCCAACACCCAAGCACATACACTCACACCAACACACAAAGCAACACATTAACACAGACAGACAGACACACCGACACACACAAACCAACACCCACCAACACACCAACAAAAATACAGCAACACACACATCAATACACCCCGAAACACACACACACACACACACTCACAGAGATGCACACAGCAACACACAATCACCAACACAACAACACACAGACACTCACACACCAACACACAAAAAAACAAAAACACATACATAACACACAATAACACCAACACACTCACCGGTACATACAACACACTCCAGCACACACACAAACACTAAGACACGAACTCACCCAGCAACCCACCCACGCCAACACGCACAAAAAACAAAAACACATACATAACAACACACAATACCACCAACACACTCAGCAGTACATACAACACACTCCAACACACACACACACAAACACACAAACACTAAGACACGAACTCACCTAGCTACCCACCCACGCCAACACGCACAAAAACAAAAACACATACATAACAACACACAATACCACCAACACACTCAGCAGTACATACAACACACTTCAACACACACACACACACACACACAAACACACAAACACTAAGACACGAACTCACCTAGCTACCCACCCACGGCAACTCGCACAAAAAACACAAAAAAGCCCCACAGCAACACACACCAACACACACAATCCTGCACAAAAACAAAAGACACATAACACACACACATTGACACAAACACACCAACACACACACCTTAACAGAAACACACCAACGCACATCAACACACCTACACACAACAAACACATTAACACACACAAAAAGACCAACATTAACACAACACACACACTAACGCACACACACCAACGCATACTCGAACACACGAACACACCCAAGACACATACGCACACCGACACACAAGAACCCACCTACACTCACACCAACACACCCAACGACAGACACCAAAACAAACAACACCCAAACACAGAGACACACAGACAAACCAATACACACACCAACACACACAACAACACTCCAACACACACACACACACACACACCAAAACACTCCAACACACACACAAGCACACCAACACACACACCAACAGACAGACATAAACTCCCAAACACCAACACAGAGAAGCACAAGAACAACCCAACACACACACCAACAAACCAACTCACAAACACACACAACAGACACAACCCAACACACACACACACGAAAGCATACCAACACATACACTCCAACACACCCAAACACACATACGTACTCCAACAGACACACAAAAACATACCAACACGCACACCAACACAAGAACACACAACACACACACCACAACACACACACCAACACATCCACAAACAAACACGCACAAACCAACACACACACCCACACGAAAACACACCAACACACACACCAACAAACCCAGACTAACACACCATTGCACACAAAAACACATCCAACACCCAAGCACATACACTCACACCAACACACAAAGCAACACATTAACACAGACAGACAGACACACCGAAACACACAAACCAACACCCACCAACACACCAACAAAAATACAGCAACACACACATCAATACACTCCGAAACACACACACACACACACACACTCACAGAGATGCACACAGCAACACACAATCACCAACACAACAACACACACACTCACACACCAACACACAAAAAAACAAAAACACATACATAACAACACACAATAACACCAACACACTCACCGGTACATACAACACACTCCAGCACACACACACACACAAACACACAAACACTAAGACACGAACTCACCTAGCTACCCACCCACGCCAACTCGCACAAAAAACAAAAACACATACATAACAACACACAATACCACCAACACACTCAGCAGTACATACAACACACTCCAACACACACACACACACAAACACACAAACACTAAGACACGAACTCACCTAGCTACCCACCCACGCCAACTCGCACAAAAAACACAAAAAGCCCCACAGCAACACACACCAACACACACAATCCTGCACAAAAACAAAAGACACATAACACACACACATTGACACAAACACACCAACACACACACCTTAACAGAAACACACCAACGCACATCAACACACCTACACACAACAAACACATTAACACACACACAAAAAGACCAACATTAACACAACACACACAGCAACGCACACACACCAACGCATACTCGAACACACGAACACACACACGAACACACCCAAGACACATACGCACACCAACACACAAGAACCCACCTACACTCACACCAACACACCCAACGACAGACACCAAAACAAACAACACCCAAACACAGAGACAACAGACAAACCAATACACACACCAACACCAACACACACAACAACACTCCAACACACACACACACACACACACACACACCAAAACACTCCAACACACACACAAGCACACCAACACACACACCAACAGACAGACATAAACTCCTAAACACCAACACAGAGAAGCACAGGAACAACCCAACACACACACCAACAAACCAACTCACAAACACACACAACAGACACAACCCAACACACACACACACGAAAGCATACCAACACATACACTCCAACACACCCAAACACACATACGTACTCCAACAGACACACAAAAACATACCAACACGCACACCAACACAAGAACACACAACACACACACCACAACACACACACCAACACATCCACAAACAAACACGCACAAACCAACACACACACCCACACGAAAACACACCAACACACACACCAACAAACCCAGACTAACACACCATTGCACACAAAAACACATCCAACACCCAAGCACATACACTCACACCAACACACAAAGCAACACATTAACACAGACAGACAGACACACCGACACACACAAACCAACACCCACCAACACACCAACAAAAATACAGCAACACACACATCAATACACCCCGAAACACACACACACACACACACTCACAGAGATGCACACAGCAACACACAATCACCAACACAACAACACACAGACACTCACACACCAACACACAAAAAAACAAAAACACATACATAACACACAATAACACCAACACACTCACCGGTACATACAACACACTCCAGCACACACACAAACACTAAGACACGAACTCACCCAGCAACCCACCCACGCCAACACGCACAAAAAACAAAAACACATACATAACAACACACAATACCACCAACACACTCAGCAGTACATACAACACACTCCAACACACACACACACAAACACACAAACACTAAGACACGAACTCACCTAGCTACCCACCCACGCCAACACGCACAAAAACAAAAACACATACATAACAACACACAATACCACCAACACACTCAGCAGTACATACAACACACTTCAACACACACACACACACACACACAAACACACAAACACTAAGACACGAACTCACCTAGCTACCCACCCACGCCAACTCGCACAAAAAACACAAAAAAGCCACACAGCAACACACACCAACACACACAATCCTGCACAAAAACAAAAGACACATAACACACACACATTGACACAAACACACCAAAACACACACCTTAACAGAAACACACCAACGCACATCAACACACCTACACACAACAAACACATTAACACACACAAAAAGACCAACATTAACACAACACACACACTAACGCACACACACCAACGCATACTCGAACACACGAACACACCCAAGACACATACGCACACCGACACACAAGAACCCACCTACACTCACACCAACACACCCAACGACAGACACCAAAACAAACAACACCCAAACACAGAGACACACAGACAAACCAATACACACACCAACACACACAACAACACTCCAACACACACACACACACACACACACCAAAACACTCCAACACACACACAAGCACACCAACACACACACCAACAGACAGACATAAACTCCCAAACACCAACACAGAGAAGCACAAGAACAACCCAACACACACACCAACAAACCAACTCACAAACACACACAACAGACACAACCCAACACACACACACACGAAAGCATACCAACACATACACTCCAACACACCCAAACACACATACGTACTCCAACAGACACACAAAAACATACCAACACGCACACCAACACAAGAACACACAACACACACACCACAACACACACACCAACACATCCACAAACAAACACGCACAAACCAACACACACACCCACACGAAAACACACCAACACACACACCAACAAACCCAGACTAACACACCATTGCACACAAAAACACATCCAACACCCAAGCACATACACTCACACCAACACACAAAGCAACACATTAACACAGACAGACAGACACACCGACACACACAAACCAACACCCACCAACACACCAACAAAAATACAGCAACACACACATCAATACACTCCGAAACACACACACACACACACACTCACAGAGATGCACACAGCAACACACAATCACCAACACAACAACACACACACTCACACACCAACACACAAAAAAACAAAAACACATACATAACAACACACAATAACACCAACACACTCACCGGTACATACAACACACTCCAGCACACACACACACACAAACACACAAACACTAAGACACGAACTCACCTAGCTACCCACCCACGCCAACTCGCACAAAAAACAAAAACACATACATAACAACACACAATACCACCAACACACTCAGCAGTACATACAACACACTCCAACACACACACACACACAAACACACAAACACTAAGACACGAACTCACCTAGCTACCCACCCACGCCAACTCGCACAAAAAACACAAAAAGCCCCACAGCAACACACACCAACACACACAATCCTGCACAAAAACAAAAGACACATAACACACACACATTGACACAAACACACCAACACACACACCTTAACAGAAACACACCAACGCACATCAACACACCTACACACAACAAACACATTAACACACACACAAAAAGACCAACATTAACACAACACACACACCAACGCACACACACCAACGCATACTCGAACACACGAACACACACACGAACACACCCAAGACACATACGCACACCAACACACAAGAACCCACCTACACTCACACCAACACACCCAACGACAGACACCAAAACAAACAACACCCAAACACAGAGACAACAGACAAACCAATACACACACCAACACCAACACACACAACAACACTCCAACACACACACACACACACACACACACACCAAAACACTCCAACACACACACAAGCACACCAACACACACACCAACAGACAGACATAAACTCCTAAACACCAACACAGAGAAGCACAGGAACAACCCAACACACACACCAACAAACCAACTCACAAACACACACAACAGACACAACCCAACACACACACACACGAAAGCATACCAACACATACACTCCAACACACCCAAACACACATACGTACTCCAACAGACACACAAAAACATACCAACACGCACACCAACACAAGAACACACAACACACACACCACAACACACACACCAACACATCCACAAACAAACACGCACAAACCAACACACACACCCACACGAAAACACACCAACACACACACCAACAAACCCAGACTAACACACCATTGCACACAAAAACACATCCAACACCCAAGCACATACACTCACACCAACACACAAAGCAACACATGAACACAGACAGACAGACACACCGACACACACAAACCAACACCCACCAACACACCAACAAAAATACAGCAACACACACATCAATACACCCCGAAACACACACACACACACACACTCACAGAGATGCACACAGCAACACACAATCACCAACACAACAACACACAGACACTCACACACCAACACACAAAAAAACAAAAACACATACATAACACACAATAACACCAACACACTCACCGGTACATACAACACACTCCAGCACACACACAAACACTAAGACACGAACTCACCCAGCAACCCACCCACGCCAACACGCACAAAAAACAAAAACACATACATAACAACACACAATACCACCAACACACTCAGCAGTACATACAACACACTCCAACACACACACACACAAACACACAAACACTAAGACACGAACTCACCTAGCTACCCACCCACGCCAACACGCACAAAAAACAAAAACACATACATAACAACACACAATACCACCAACACACTCAGCAGTACATACAACACACTTCAACACACACACACACACACACACAAACACACAAACACTAAGACACGAACTCACCTAGCTACCCACCCACGGCAACTCGCACAAAAAACACAAAAAAGCCCCACAGCAACACACACCAACACACACAATCCTGCACAAAAACAAAAGACACATAACACACACACATTGACACAAACACACCAACACACACACCTTAACAGAAACACACCAACGCACATCAACACACCTACACACAACAAACACATTAACACACACAAAAAGACCAACATTAACACAACACACACACTAACGCACACACACCAACGCATACTCGAACACACGAACACACCCAAGACACATACGCACACCGACACACAAGAACCCACCTACACTCACACCAACACACCCAACGACATACACAAAAACAAACAACACCCAAACACAGAGACACACAGACAAACCAATACACACACCAACACACACAACAACACTCCAACACACACACACACACACACACACACCAAAACACTCCAACACACACACAAGCACACCAACACACACACCAACAGACAGACATAAACTCCCAAACACCAACACAGAGAAGCACAAGAACAACCCAACACACACACCAACAAACCAACTCACAAACACACACAACAGACACAACCCAACACACACACACACGAAAGCATACCAACACATACACTCCAACACACCCAAACACACATACGTACTCCAACAGACACACAAAAACATACCAACACGCACACCAACACAAGAACACACAACACACACACCACAACACACACACCAACACATCCACAAACAAACACGCACAAACCAACACACACACCCACACGAAAACACACCAACACACACACCAACAAACCCAGACTAACACACCATTGCACACAAAAACACATCCAACACCCAAGCACATACACTCACACCAACACACAAAGCAACACATTAACACAGACAGACAGACACACCGACACACACAAACCAACACCCACCAACACACCAACAAAAATACAGCAACACACACATCAATACACCCCGAAACACACACACACACACACACTCACAGAGATGCACACAGCAACACACAATCACCAACACAACAACACACAGACACTCACACACCAACACACAAAAAAACAAAAACACATACATAACACACAATAACACCAACACACTCACCGGTACATACAACACACTCCAGCACACACACAAACACTAAGACACGAACTCACCCAGCAACCCACCCACGCCAACACACACACAAGCACACCAACACACACACCAACAGACAGACATAAACTCCTAAACACCAACACAGAGAAGCACAGGAACAACACAACACACACACCAACAAACCAACTCACAAACACACACAACAGACACAACCCAACACACACACACACGAAAGCATACCAACACATACACTCCAACACACCCAAACACACATACGTACTCCAACAGACACACAAAAACATACCAACACGCACACCAACACAAGAACACACAACACACACACCACAACACACACACCAACACATCCACAAACAAACACGCACAAACCAACACACACACCCACACGAAAACACACCAACACACACACCAACAAACCCAGACTAACACACCATTGCACACAAAAATACATCCAACACCCAAGCACATACACTCACACCAACACACAAAGCAACACATTAACACAGACAGACAGACACACCGACACACACAAACCAACACCCACCAACACACCAACAAAAATACAGCAACACACACATCAATACACCCCGAAACACACACACACACACACACTCACAGAGATGCACACAGCAACACACAATCACCAACACAACAACACACAGACACTCACACACCAACACACAAAAAAACAAAAACACATACATAACACACAATAACACCAACACACTCACCGGTACATACAACACACTCCAGCACACACACAAACACTAAGACACGAACTCACCCAGCAACCCACCCACGCCAACACGCACAAAAAACAAAAACACATACATAACAACACACAATACCACCAACACACTCAGCAGTACATACAACACACTTCAACACACACACACACACACACACAAACACACAAACACTAAGACACGAACTCACCTAGCTACCCACCCACGGCAACTCGCACAAAAAACACAAAAAAGCCCCACAGCAACACACACCAACACACACAATCCTGCACAAAAACAAAAGACACATAACACACACACATTGACACAAACACACCAACACACACACCTTAACAGAAACACACCAACGCACATCAACACACCTACACACAACAAACACATTAACACACACAAAAAGACCAACATTAACACAACACACACACTAACGCACACACACCAACGCATACTCGAACACACGAACACACCCAAGACACATACGCACACCGACACACAAGAACCCACCTACACTCACACCAACACACCCAACGACATACACAAAAACAAACAACACCCAAACACAGAGACACACAGACAAACCAATACACACACCAACACACACAACAACACTCCAACACACACACACACACACACACACCAAAACACTCCAACACACACACAAGCACACCAACACACACACCAACAGACAGACATAAACTCCCAAACACCAACACAGAGAAGCACAAGAACAACCCAACACACACACCAACAAACCAACTCACAAACACACACAACAGACACAACCCAACACACACACACACGAAAGCATACCAACACATACACTCCAACACACCCAAACACACATACGTACTCCAACAGACACACAAAAACATACCAACACGCACACCAACACAAGAACACACAACACACACACCACAACACACACACCAACACATCCACAAACAAACACGCACAAACCAACACACACACCCACACGAAAACACACCAACACACACACCAACAAACCCAGACTAACACACCATTGCACACAAAAACACATCCAACACCCAAGCACATACACTCACACCAACACACAAAGCAACACATTAACACAGACAGACAGACACACCGACACACACAAACCAACACCCACCAACACACCAACAAAAATACAGCAACACACACATCAATACACCCCGAAACACACACACACACACACACTCACAGAGATGCACACAGCAACACACAATCACCAACACAACAACACACAGACACTCACACACCAACACACAAAAAAACAAAAACACATACATAACACACAATAACACCAACACACTCACCGGTACATACAACACACTCCAGCACACACACAAACACTAAGACACGAACTCACCCAGCAACCCACCCACGCCAACACACACACAAGCACACCAACACACACACCAACAGACAGACATAAACTCCTAAACACCAACACAGAGAAGCACAGGAACAACACAACACACACACCAACAAACCAACTCACAAACACACACAACAGACACAACCCAACACACACACACACGAAAGCATACCAACACATACACTCCAACACACCCAAACACACATACGTACTCCAACAGACACACAAAAACATACCAACACGCACACCAACACAAGAACACACAACACACACACCACAACACACACACCAACACATCCACAAACAAACACGCACAAACCAACACACACACCCACACGAAAACACACCAACACACACACCAACAAACCCAGACTAACACACCATTGCACACAAAAACACATCCAACACCCAAGCACATACACTCACACCAACACACAAAGCAACACATTAACACAGACAGACAGACACACCGACACACACAAACCAACACCCACCAACACACCAACAAAAATACAGCAACACACACATCAATACACTCCGAAACACACACACACACACACACTCACAGAGATGCACACAGCAACACACAATCACCAACACAACAACACACACACTCACACACCAACACACAAAAAAACAAAAACACATACATAACAACACACAATAACACCAACACACTCACCGGTACATACAACACACTCCAGCACACACACACACACAAACACACAAACACTAAGACACGAACTCACCTAGCTACCCACCCACGCCAACTCGCACAAAAAAACAAAAACACATACATAACAACACACAATACCACCAACACACTCAGCAGTACATACAACACACTCCAACACACACACACACACAAACACACAAACACTAAGACACGAACTCACCTAGCTACCCACCCACGCCAACTCGCACAAAAAACACAAAAAGCCCCACAGCAACACACACCAACACACACAATCCTGCACAAAAACAAAAGACACATAACACACACACATTGACACAAACACACCAACACACACACCTTAACAGAAACACACCAACGCACATCAACACACCTACACACAACAAACACATTAACACACACACAAAAAGACCAACATTAACACAACACACACACCAACGCACACACACCAACGCATACTCGAACACACGAACACACACACGAACACACCCAAGACACATACGCACACCAACACACAAGAACCCACCTACACTCACACCAACACACCCAACGACAGACACCAAAACAAACAACACCCAAACACAGAGACAACAGACAAACCAATACACACACCAACACCAACACACACAACAACACTCCAACACACACACACACACACACACACCAAAACACTCCAACACACACACAAGCACACCAACACACACACCAACAGACAGACATAAACTCCTAAACACCAACACAGAGAAGCACAGGAACAACCCAACACACACACCAACAAACCAACTCACAAACACACACAACAGACACAACCCAACACACACACACACGAAAGCATACCAACACATACACTCCAACACACCCAAACACACATACGTACTCCAACAGACACACAAAAACATACCAACACGCACACCAACACAAGAACACACAACACACACACCACAACACACACACCAACACATCCACAAACAAACACGCACAAACCAACACACACACCCACACGAAAACACACCAACACACACACCAACAAACCCAGACTAACACACCATTGCACACAAAAATACATCCAACACCCAAGCACATACACTCACACCAACACACAAAGCAACACATTAACACAGACAGACAGACACACCGACACACACAAACCAACACCCACCAACACACCAACAAAAATACAGCAACACACACATCAATACACCCCGAAACACACACACACACACACACTCACAGAGATGCACACAGCAACACACAATCACCAACACAACAACACACAGACACTCACACACCAACACACAAAAAAACAAAAACACATACATAACACACAATAACACCAACACACTCACCGGTACATACAACACACTCCAGCACACACACAAACACTAAGACACGAACTCACCCAGCAACCCACCCACGCCAACACGCACAAAAAACAAAAACACATACATAACAACACACAATACCACCAACACACTCAGCAGTACATACAACACACTCCAACACACACACACACAAACACACAAACACTAAGACACGAACTCACCTAGCTACCCACCCACGCCAACACGCACAAAAACAAAAACACATACATAACAACACACAATACCACCAACACACTCAGCAGTACATACAACACACTTCAACACACACACACACACACACACAAACACACAAACACTAAGACACGAACTCACCTAGCTACCCACCCACGCCAACTCGCACAAAAAACACAAAAAAGCCCCACAGCAACACACACCAACACACACAATCCTGCACAAAAACAAAAGACACATAACACACACACATTGACACAAACACACCAACACACACACCTTAACAGAAACACACCAACGCACATCAACACACCTACACACAACAAACACATTAACACACACAAAAAGACCAACATTAACACAACACACACACCAACGCACACACACCAACGCATACTCGAACACACGAACACACACACGAACACACCCAAGACACATACGCACACCAACACAAAAGAACCCACCTACACTCACACCAACACACCCAACGACAGACACCAAAACAAACAACACCCTAACACAGAGACACACAGACAAACCAATACACACACCAACACCAACACACACAACAACACTCCAACACACACACACACACACCAAAACACTCGATCACACACACAAGCACACCAACACACACACCAACAGACAGACATAAACTCCCAAACACCAACACAGAGAAGCACAAGAACAACCCAACACACACACCAACAAACCAACTCACAAACACACACAAAAGACACAACCCAACACACACACACACGAAAGCATACCAACACATACACTCCAACACACCCAAACACACATACGTACTCCAACAGACACACAAAAACATACCAACACGCACACCAACACAAGAACACACAACGCACACACCACAACACACACACCAACACATCCACAAACAAACACGCACAAACCAACACACACACCCACACGAAAACACACCAACACACACACCAACAAACCCAGACTAACACACTATTGCACACAAAAACACATCCAACACCCAAGCACATACACTCACACCAACACACAAAGCAACACATTAACACAGACAGACAGACACACCGACACACACAAACCAACACCCACCAACACACCAACAAAAATACAGCAACACACACATCAATACACTCCGAAACACACACACACACACACACTCAGAGAGATGCACACAGCAACACACAATCACCAACACAACAACACACAGACACTCACACACCAACACACAAAAAAACAAAAACACATACATAACAACACACAATAACACCAACACACTCACCGGTACATACAACACACTCCAGCACACACACAAACACTAAGACACGAACTCACCCAGCAACCCACCCACGCCAACACGCACAAAAAACAAAAACACATACATAACAACACACAATACCACCAACACACTCAGCAGTACATACAACACACTTCAACACACACACACACACACACACACAAACACACAAACACTAAGACACGAACTCACCTAGCTACCCACCCACGCCAACTCGCACAAAAAACACAAAAAGCCCCACAGCAACACACACCAACACACAATCCTGCACAAAAACAAAAGACACATAACACACACACATTGACACAAACACACCAACACACACACCTTAACAGAAACACACCAACGCACATCAACACACCTACACACAACAAACACATTAACACACACAAAAAGACCAACATTAACACAACACACACACTAACGCACACACACCAACGCATACTCGAACACACGAACACACACACGAACACACCCAAGACACATACGCACACCAACACACAAGAACCCACCTACACTCACACCAACACACCCAACGACAGACACCAAAACAAACAACACCCAAACACAGAGACACACAGACAAACCAATACACACACCAACACCAACACACACAACAACACTCCAACACACACACACACACACGTACCAAAACACTCGAACACACACACAAGCACACCAACACACACACCAACAGACAGACATAAACTCCCAAACACCAACACAGAGAAGCACAAGAACAACCCAACACACACACCAACAAACCAACTCACAAACACACACAAAAGACACAACCCAACACACACACACACACGAAAGCATACCAACACATACACTCCAACACACCCAAACACACATACGTACTCCAACAGACACACAAAAACATACCAACACGCACACCAACACAAGAACACACAACACACACACCACAACACACACACCAACACATCCACAAACAAACACGCACAAACCAACACACACACCCACACGAAAACACACCAACACACACTCCAACAAACCCAGACTAACACACCATTGCACACAAAAACACATCCAACACCCAAGCACATACACTCACACCAACACACAAAGCAACACATTAACACAGACAGACAGACACACCGACACACACAAACCAACACCCACCAACACACCAACAAAAATACAGCAACACACACATCAATACACTCCGAAACACACACACACACACACACACACTCACAGAGATGCACACAGCAACACACAATCACCAACACAACAACACACAGACACTCACACACCAACACACAAAAAAACAAAAACACATACATAACAACACACAATAACACCAACACACTCACCGGTACATACAACACACTCCAGCAAACACACAAACACTAAGACACGAACTCACCCAGCAACCCACCCACGCCAACACGCACAAAAAACAAAAACACATACATAACAACACACAATACCACCAACACACTCAGCAGTACATACAACACACTCCAGCACACACACACACACAAACACACAAACACTAAGACACGAACTCACCTAGCTACCCACCCACGCCAACTCGCACAAAAAAACAAAAACACATACATAACAACACACAATACCACCAACACACTCAGCAGTACATACAACACACTCCAACACACACACACACACACACACACAAACACTAAGACACGAACTCACCTAGCTACCCACCCACGCCAACTCGCACAAAAAACACAAAAAGCCCCACAGCAACACACACCAACACACACAATCCTGCACAAAAACAAAAGACACATAACACACACACATTGACACAAACACACCAACACACACACCTTAACAGAAACACACCAACGCACATCAACACACCTACACACAACAAACACATTAACACACACACAAAAAGACCAACATTAACACAACACACACACCAACGCACACACACCAACGCATACTCGAACACACGAACACACACACGAACACACCCAAGACACATACGCACACCAACACACAAGAACCCACCTACACTCACACCAACACACCCAACGACAGACACCAAAACAAACAACACCCAAACACAGAGACAACAGACAAACCAATACACACACCAACACCAACACACACAACAACACTCCAACACACACACACACACACACACACACACCAAAACACTCCAACACACACACAAGCACACCAACACACACACCAACAGACAGACATAAACTCCTAAACACCAACACAGAGAAGCACAGGAACAACCCAACACACACACCAACAAACCAACTCACAAACACACACAACAGACACAACCCAACACACACACACACGAAAGCATACCAACACATACACTCCAACACACCCAAACACACATACGTACTCCAACAGACACACAAAAACATACCAACACGCACACCAACACAAGAACACACAACACACACACCACAACACACACACCAACACATCCACAAACAAACACGCACAAACCAACACACACACCCACACGAAAACACACCAACACACACACCAACAAACCCAGACTAACACACCATTGCACACAAAAACACATCCAACACCCAAGCACATACACTCACACCAACACACAAAGCAACACATGAACACAGACAGACAGACACACCGACACACACAAACCAACACCCACCAACACACCAACAAAAATACAGCAACACACACATCAATACACCCCGAAACACACACACACACACACACTCACAGAGATGCACACAGCAACACACAATCACCAACACAACAACACACAGACACTCACACACCAACACACAAAAAAACAAAAACACATACATAACACACAATAACACCAACACACTCACCGGTACATACAACACACTCCAGCACACACACAAACACTAAGACACGAACTCACCCAGCAACCCACCCACGCCAACACGCACAAAAAACAAAAACACATACATAACAACACACAATACCACCAACACACTCAGCAGTACATACAACACACTCCAACACACACACACACAAACACACAAACACTAAGACACGAACTCACCTAGCTACCCACCCACGCCAACACGCACAAAAAACAAAAACACATACATAACAACACACAATACCACCAACACACTCAGCAGTACATACAACACACTTCAACACACACACACACACACACACAAACACACAAACACTAAGACACGAACTCACCTAGCTACCCACCCACGGCAACTCGCACAAAAAACACAAAAAAGCCCCACAGCAACACACACCAACACACACAATCCTGCACAAAAACAAAAGACACATAACACACACACATTGACACAAACACACCAACACACACACCTTAACAGAAACACACCAACGCACATCAACACACCTACACACAACAAACACATTAACACACACAAAAAGACCAACATTAACACAACACACACACTAACGCACACACACCAACGCATACTCGAACACACGAACACACCCAAGACACATACGCACACCGACACACAAGAACCCACCTACACTCACACCAACACACCCAACGACATACACAAAAACAAACAACACCCAAACACAGAGACACACAGACAAACCAATACACACACCAACACACACAACAACACTCCAACACACACACACACACACACACACACCAAAACACTCCAACACACACACAAGCACACCAACACACACACCAACAGACAGACATAAACTCCCAAACACCAACACAGAGAAGCACAAGAACAACCCAACACACACACCAACAAACCAACTCACAAACACACACAACAGACACAACCCAACACACACACACACGAAAGCATACCAACACATACACTCCAACACACCCAAACACACATACGTACTCCAACAGACACACAAAAACATACCAACACGCACACCAACACAAGAACACACAACACACACACCACAACACACACACCAACACATCCACAAACAAACACGCACAAACCAACACACACACCCACACGAAAACACACCAACACACACACCAACAAACCCAGACTAACACACCATTGCACACAAAAACACATCCAACACCCAAGCACATACACTCACACCAACACACAAAGCAACACATTAACACAGACAGACAGACACACCGACACACACAAACCAACACCCACCAACACACCAACAAAAATACAGCAACACACACATCAATACACCCCGAAACACACACACACACACACACTCACAGAGATGCACACAGCAACACACAATCACCAACACAACAACACACAGACACTCACACACCAACACACAAAAAAACAAAAACACATACATAACACACAATAACACCAACACACTCACCGGTACATACAACACACTCCAGCACACACACAAACACTAAGACACGAACTCACCCAGCAACCCACCCACGCCAACACACACACAAGCACACCAACACACACACCAACAGACAGACATAAACTCCTAAACACCAACACAGAGAAGCACAGGAACAACACAACACACACACCAACAAACCAACTCACAAACACACACAACAGACACAACCCAACACACACACACACGAAAGCATACCAACACATACACTCCAACACACCCAAACACACATACGTACTCCAACAGACACACAAAAACATACCAACACGCACACCAACACAAGAACACACAACACACACACCACAACACACACACCAACACATCCACAAACAAACACGCACAAACCAACACACACACCCACACGAAAACACACCAACACACACACCAACAAACCCAGACTAACACACCATTGCACACAAAAATACATCCAACACCCAAGCACATACACTCACACCAACACACAAAGCAACACATTAACACAGACAGACAGACACACCGACACACACAAACCAACACCCACCAACACACCAACAAAAATACAGCAACACACACATCAATACACCCCGAAACACACACACACACACACACTCACAGAGATGCACACAGCAACACACAATCACCAACACAACAACACACAGACACTCACACACCAACACACAAAAAAACAAAAACACATACATAACACACAATAACACCAACACACTCACCGGTACATACAACACACTCCAGCACACACACAAACACTAAGACACGAACTCACCCAGCAACCCACCCACGCCAACACGCACAAAAAACAAAAACACATACATAACAACACACAATACCACCAACACACTCAGCAGTACATACAACACACTTCAACACACACACACACACACACACAAACACACAAACACTAAGACACGAACTCACCTAGCTACCCACCCACGGCAACTCGCACAAAAAACACAAAAAAGCCCCACAGCAACACACACCAACACACACAATCCTGCACAAAAACAAAAGACACATAACACACACACATTGACACAAACACACCAACACACACACCTTAACAGAAACACACCAACGCACATCAACACACCTACACACAACAAACACATTAACACACACAAAAAGACCAACATTAACACAACACACACACTAACGCACACACACCAACGCATACTCGAACACACGAACACACCCAAGACACATACGCACACCGACACACAAGAACCCACCTACACTCACACCAACACACCCAACGACATACACAAAAACAAACAACACCCAAACACAGAGACACACAGACAAACCAATACACACACCAACACACACAACAACACTCCAACACACACACACACACACACACACCAAAACACTCCAACACACACACAAGCACACCAACACACACACCAACAGACAGACATAAACTCCCAAACACCAACACAGAGAAGCACAAGAACAACCCAACACACACACCAACAAACCAACTCACAAACACACACAACAGACACAACCCAACACACACACACACGAAAGCATACCAACACATACACTCCAACACACCCAAACACACATACGTACTCCAACAGACACACAAAAACATACCAACACGCACACCAACACAAGAACACACAACACACACACCACAACACACACACCAACACATCCACAAACAAACACGCACAAACCAACACACACACCCACACGAAAACACACCAACACACACACCAACAAACCCAGACTAACACACCATTGCACACAAAAACACATCCAACACCCAAGCACATACACTCACACCAACACACAAAGCAACACATTAACACAGACAGACAGACACACCGACACACACAAACCAACACCCACCAACACACCAACAAAAATACAGCAACACACACATCAATACACCCCGAAACACACACACACACACACACTCACAGAGATGCACACAGCAACACACAATCACCAACACAACAACACACAGACACTCACACACCAACACACAAAAAAACAAAAACACATACATAACACACAATAACACCAACACACTCACCGGTACATACAACACACTCCAGCACACACACAAACACTAAGACACGAACTCACCCAGCAACCCACCCACGCCAACACACACACAAGCACACCAACACACACACCAACAGACAGACATAAACTCCTAAACACCAACACAGAGAAGCACAGGAACAACACAACACACACACCAACAAACCAACTCACAAACACACACAACAGACACAACCCAACACACACACACACGAAAGCATACCAACACATACACTCCAACACACCCAAACACACATACGTACTCCAACAGACACACAAAAACATACCAACACGCACACCAACACAAGAACACACAACACACACACCACAACACACACACCAACACATCCACAAACAAACACGCACAAACCAACACACACACCCACACGAAAACACACCAACACACACACCAACAAACCCAGACTAACACACCATTGCACACAAAAACACATCCAACACCCAAGCACATACACTCACACCAACACACAAAGCAACACATTAACACAGACAGACAGACACACCGACACACACAAACCAACACCCACCAACACACCAACAAAAATACAGCAACACACACATCAATACACTCCGAAACACACACACACACACACACTCACAGAGATGCACACAGCAACACACAATCACCAACACAACAACACACACACTCACACACCAACACACAAAAAAACAAAAACACATACATAACAACACACAATAACACCAACACACTCACCGGTACATACAACACACTCCAGCACACACACACACACAAACACACAAACACTAAGACACGAACTCACCTAGCTACCCACCCACGCCAACTCGCACAAAAAAACAAAAACACATACATAACAACACACAATACCACCAACACACTCAGCAGTACATACAACACACTCCAACACACACACACACACAAACACACAAACACTAAGACACGAACTCACCTAGCTACCCACCCACGCCAACTCGCACAAAAAACACAAAAAGCCCCACAGCAACACACACCAACACACACAATCCTGCACAAAAACAAAAGACACATAACACACACACATTGACACAAACACACCAACACACACACCTTAACAGAAACACACCAACGCACATCAACACACCTACACACAACAAACACATTAACACACACACAAAAAGACCAACATTAACACAACACACACACCAACGCACACACACCAACGCATACTCGAACACACGAACACACACACGAACACACCCAAGACACATACGCACACCAACACACAAGAACCCACCTACACTCACACCAACACACCCAACGACAGACACCAAAACAAACAACACCCAAACACAGAGACAACAGACAAACCAATACACACACCAACACCAACACACACAACAACACTCCAACACACACACACACACACACACACCAAAACACTCCAACACACACACAAGCACACCAACACACACACCAACAGACAGACATAAACTCCTAAACACCAACACAGAGAAGCACAGGAACAACCCAACACACACACCAACAAACCAACTCACAAACACACACAACAGACACAACCCAACACACACACACACGAAAGCATACCAACACATACACTCCAACACACCCAAACACACATACGTACTCCAACAGACACACAAAAACATACCAACACGCACACCAACACAAGAACACACAACACACACACCACAACACACACACCAACACATCCACAAACAAACACGCACAAACCAACACACACACCCACACGAAAACACACCAACACACACACCAACAAACCCAGACTAACACACCATTGCACACAAAAATACATCCAACACCCAAGCACATACACTCACACCAACACACAAAGCAACACATTAACACAGACAGACAGACACACCGACACACACAAACCAACACCCACCAACACACCAACAAAAATACAGCAACACACACATCAATACACCCCGAAACACACACACACACACACACTCACAGAGATGCACACAGCAACACACAATCACCAACACAACAACACACAGACACTCACACACCAACACACAAAAAAACAAAAACACATACATAACACACAATAACACCAACACACTCACCGGTACATACAACACACTCCAGCACACACACAAACACTAAGACACGAACTCACCCAGCAACCCACCCACGCCAACACGCACAAAAAACAAAAACACATACATAACAACACACAATACCACCAACACACTCAGCAGTACATACAACACACTCCAACACACACACACACAAACACACAAACACTAAGACACGAACTCACCTAGCTACCCACCCACGCCAACACGCACAAAAACAAAAACACATACATAACAACACACAATACCACCAACACACTCAGCAGTACATACAACACACTTCAACACACACACACACACACACACAAACACACAAACACTAAGACACGAACTCACCTAGCTACCCACCCACGCCAACTCGCACAAAAAACACAAAAAAGCCCCACAGCAACACACACCAACACACACAATCCTGCACAAAAACAAAAGACACATAACACACACACATTGACACAAACACACCAACACACACACCTTAACAGAAACACACCAACGCACATCAACACACCTACACACAACAAACACATTAACACACACAAAAAGACCAACATTAACACAACACACACACCAACGCACACACACCAACGCATACTCGAACACACGAACACACACACGAACACACCCAAGACACATACGCACACCAACACAAAAGAACCCACCTACACTCACACCAACACACCCAACGACAGACACCAAAACAAACAACACCCTAACACAGAGACACACAGACAAACCAATACACACACCAACACCAACACACACAACAACACTCCAACACACACACACACACACCAAAACACTCGATCACACACACAAGCACACCAACACACACACCAACAGACAGACATAAACTCCCAAACACCAACACAGAGAAGCACAAGAACAACCCAACACACACACCAACAAACCAACTCACAAACACACACAAAAGACACAACCCAACACACACACACACGAAAGCATACCAACACATACACTCCAACACACCCAAACACACATACGTACTCCAACAGACACACAAAAACATACCAACACGCACACCAACACAAGAACACACAACGCACACACCACAACACACACACCAACACATCCACAAACAAACACGCACAAACCAACACACACACCCACACGAAAACACACCAACACACACACCAACAAACCCAGACTAACACACTATTGCACACAAAAACACATCCAACACCCAAGCACATACACTCACACCAACACACAAAGCAACACATTAACACAGACAGACAGACACACCGACACACACAAACCAACACCCACCAACACACCAACAAAAATACAGCAACACACACATCAATACACTCCGAAACACACACACACACACACACTCAGAGAGATGCACACAGCAACACACAATCACCAACACAACAACACACAGACACTCACACACCAACACACAAAAAAACAAAAACACATACATAACAACACACAATAACACCAACACACTCACCGGTACATACAACACACTCCAGCACACACACAAACACTAAGACACGAACTCACCCAGCAACCCACCCACGCCAACACGCACAAAAAACAAAAACACATACATAACAACACACAATACCACCAACACACTCAGCAGTACATACAACACACTTCAACACACACACACACACACACACACAAACACACAAACACTAAGACACGAACTCACCTAGCTACCCACCCACGCCAACTCGCACAAAAAACACAAAAAGCCCCACAGCAACACACACCAACACACAATCCTGCACAAAAACAAAAGACACATAACACACACACATTGACACAAACACACCAACACACACACCTTAACAGAAACACACCAACGCACATCAACACACCTACACACAACAAACACATTAACACACACAAAAAGACCAACATTAACACAACACACACACTAACGCACACACACCAACGCATACTCGAACACACGAACACACACACGAACACACCCAAGACACATACGCACACCAACACACAAGAACCCACCTACACTCACACCAACACACCCAACGACAGACACCAAAACAAACAACACCCAAACACAGAGACACACAGACAAACCAATACACACACCAACACCAACACACACAACAACACTCCAACACACACACACACACACGTACCAAAACACTCGAACACACACACAAGCACACCAACACACACACCAACAGACAGACATAAACTCCCAAACACCAACACAGAGAAGCACAAGAACAACCCAACACACACACCAACAAACCAACTCACAAACACACACAAAAGACACAACCCAACACACACACACACACGAAAGCATACCAACACATACACTCCAACACACCCAAACACACATACGTACTCCAACAGACACACAAAAACATACCAACACGCACACCAACACAAGAACACACAACACACACACCACAACACACACACCAACACATCCACAAACAAACACGCACAAACCAACACACACACCCACACGAAAACACACCAACACACACTCCAACAAACCCAGACTAACACACCATTGCACACAAAAACACATCCAACACCCAAGCACATACACTCACACCAACACACAAAGCAACACATTAACACAGACAGACAGACACACCGACACACACAAACCAACACCCACCAACACACCAACAAAAATACAGCAACACACACATCAATACACTCCGAAACACACACACACACACACACACACTCACAGAGATGCACACAGCAACACACAATCACCAACACAACAACACACAGACACTCACACACCAACACACAAAAAAACAAAAACACATACATAACAACACACAATAACACCAACACACTCACCGGTACATACAACACACTCCAGCAAACACACAAACACTAAGACACGAACTCACCCAGCAACCCACCCACGCCAACACGCACAAAAAACAAAAACACATACATAACAACACACAATACCACCAACACACTCAGCAGTACATACAACACACTCCAGCACACACACACACACAAACACACAAACACTAAGACACGAACTCACCTAGCTACCCACCCACGCCAACTCGCACAAAAAAACAAAAACACATACATAACAACACACAATACCACCAACACACTCAGCAGTACATACAACACACTCCAACACACACACACACACAAACACACAAACACTAAGACACGAACTCACCTAGCTACCCACCCACGCCAACTCGCACAAAAAACACAAAAAGCCCCACAGCAACACACACCAACACACACAATCCTGCACAAAAACAAAAGACACATAACACACACACATTGACACAAACACACCAACACACACACCTTAACAGAAACACACCAACGCACATCAACACACCTACACACAACAAACACATTAACACACACACAAAAAGACCAACATTAACACAACACACACACCAACGCACACACACCAACGCATACTCGAACACACGAACACACACACGAACACACCCAAGACACATACGCACACCAACACACAAGAACCCACCTACACTCACACCAACACACCCAACGACAGACACCAAAACAAACAACACCCAAACACAGAGACAACAGACAAACCAATACACACACCAACACCAACACACACAACAACACTCCAACACACACACACACACACACACACCAAAACACTCCAACACACACACAAGCACACCAACACACACACCAACAGACAGACATAAACTCCTAAACACCAACACAGAGAAGCACAGGAACAACCCAACACACACACCAACAAACCAACTCACAAACACACACAACAGACACAACCCAACACACACACACACGAAAGCATACCAACACATACACTCCAACACACCCAAACACACATACGTACTCCAACAGACACACAAAAACATACCAACACGCACACCAACACAAGAACACACAACACACACACCACAACACACACACCAACACATCCACAAACAAACACGCACAAACCAACACACACACCCACACGAAAACACACCAACACACACACCAACAAACCCAGACTAACACACCATTGCACACAAAAATACATCCAACACCCAAGCACATACACTCACACCAACACACAAAGCAACACATTAACACAGACAGACAGACACACCGACACACACAAACCAACACCCACCAACACACCAACAAAAATACAGCAACACACACATCAATACACCCCGAAACACACACACACACACACACTCACAGAGATGCACACAGCAACACACAATCACCAACACAACAACACACAGACACTCACACACCAACACACAAAAAAACAAAAACACATACATAACACACAATAACACCAACACACTCACCGGTACATACAACACACTCCAGCACACACACAAACACTAAGACACGAACTCACCCAGCAACCCACCCACGCCAACACGCACAAAAAACAAAAACACATACATAACAACACACAATACCACCAACACACTCAGCAGTACATACAACACACTCCAACACACACACACACAAACACACAAACACTAAGACACGAACTCACCTAGCTACCCACCCACGCCAACACGCACAAAAACAAAAACACATACATAACAACACACAATACCACCAACACACTCAGCAGTACATACAACACACTTCAACACACACACACACACACACACACAAACACACAAACACTAAGACACGAACTCACCTAGCTACCCACCCACGCCAACTCGCACAAAAAACACAAAAAGCCCCACAGCAACACACACCAACACACAATCCTGCACAAAAACAAAAGACACATAACACACACACATTGACACAAACACACCAACACACACACCTTAACAGAAACACACCAACGCACATCAACACACCTACACACAACAAACACATTAACACACACAAAAAGACCAACATTAACACAACACACACACTAACGCACACACACCAACGCATACTCGAACACACGAACACACACACGAACACACCCAAGACACATACGCACACCAACACACAAGAACCCACCTACACTCACACCAACACACCCAACGACAGACACCAAAACAAACAACACCCAAACACAGAGACACACAGACAAACCAATACACACACCAACACCAACACACACAACAACACTCCAACACACACACACACACACGTACCAAAACACTCGAACACACACACAAGCACACCAACACACACACCAACAGACAGACATAAACTCCCAAACACCAACACAGAGAAGCACAAGAACAACCCAACACACACACCAACAAACCAACTCACAAACACACACAAAAGACACAACCCAACACACACACACACGAAAGCATACCAACACATACACTCCAACACACCCAAACACACATACGTACTCCAACAGACACACAAAAACATACCAACACGCACACCAACACAAGAACACACAACACACACACCACAACACACACACCAACACATCCACAAACAAACACGCACAAACCAACACACACACCCACACGAAAACACACCAACACACACTCCAACAAACCCAGACTAACACACCATTGCACACAAAAACACATCCAACACCCAAGCACATACACTCACACCAACACACAAAGCAACACATTAACACAGACAGACAGACACACCGACACACACAAACCAACACCCACCAACACACCAACAAAAATACAGCAACACACACATCAATACACTCCGAAACACACACACACACACACACACACTCAGAGAGATGCACACAGCAACACACAATCACCAACACAACAACACACAGACACTCACACACCAACACACAAAAAAACAAAAACACATACATAACAACACACAATAACACCAACACACTCACCGGTACATACAACACACTCCAGCAAACACACAAACACTAAGACACGAACTCACCCAGCAACCCACCCACGCCAACACGCACAAAAAACAAAAACACATACATAACAACACACAATACCACCAACACACTCAGCAGTACATACAACACACTCCAACACACAAACACACAAACACACAAACACTAAGACACGAACTCACCTAGCTACCCACCAACGCCAACACGCACAAAACACACAAAAAAGCCCAACAGCAACACACACCAAGACATACAATCCTGCACAAAAACAAAAGACACATAACACACACACATTGACACAAACACACCAACACACACACCTTAACAGAAACACACCAACGCACATCAACACACCTACACACAACAAACACATTAACACATACAAAAAGACCAACATTAACACAACACACACACTAACGCACACACACCAACGCATACTCGAACACACGAACACACACACGAACACACCCAAGACACATACGCACACCAACACACAAGAACCCACCTACACTCACACCAACACACCCAACGACAGACACCAAAACAAACAACACCCAAACACAGAGACACACAGACAAACCAATACACACACCAACACCAACACACACAACAACACTCCAACACACACACACACACGCCAAAACACTCGAACACACACACAAGCACACCAACACACACACCAACAGACAGACATAAACTCCCAAACACCAACACAGAGAAGCACAAGAACAACCCAACACACACACCAACAAACCAACTCACAAACACACACAAAAGACACAACCCAACACACACACACACACGAAAGCATACCAACACATACACTCCAACACACCCAAACACACATACGTACTCCAACAGACACACAAAAATATACCAACACGCACACCAACACAAGAACACACAACACACACACCACAACACACACACCAACACATCCACAAACAAACACGCACAAACCAACACACACACCCACACGAAAACACACCAACACACACATCAACAAACCCAGACTAACACACCATTGCACACAAAAACACATCCAACACCCAAGCACATACACTCACACCAACACACAAAGCAACACATTAACACAGACAGACAGACACACCGACACACACAAACCAACACCCACCAACACACCAACAAAAATACAGCAACACACACATCAATACACTCCGAAACACACACACACACACACACACTCACAGAGATGCACACAGCAACACACAATCACCAACACAACAACACACAGACACTCACACACCAACACACAAAAAAACAAAAACACATACATAACAACACACAATAACACCAACACACTCACCGGTACATACAACACACTCCAGCACACACACAAACACTAAGACACGAACTCACCCAGCAACCCACCCACGCCAACACGCACAAAAAACAAAAACACATACATAACAACACACAATACCACCAACACACTCAGCAGTACATACAACACACTCCAACACACAAACACACAAACACACAAACACTAAGACACGAACTCACCTAGCTACCCACCCACGCCAACACGCATAAAAAACAAAAACACATACATAACAACACACAATGCCACCAACACACTCAGCAGTACATACAACACACTTCAACACACACACACACACACACACACACAAACACACAAACACTATGGCACGAACTCACCTAGCTACCCACCCACGGCAACTCGCACAAAAAACACAAAAAAGCCCCACAGCAACACACACCAACACACACAATCCTGCACAAAAACAAAAGACACATAACACACACACATTGACACAAACACACCAACACACACACCTTAACAGAAACACACCAACGCACATCAACACACCTACACACAACAAACACATTAACACACACAAAAAGACCAACATTAACACAACACACACACTAACGCACACACACCAACGCATACTCGAACACACGAACACACACACGAACACACCCAAGACACATACGCACACCAACACACAAGAACCCACCTACACTCACACCAACACACCCAACGACAGACACCAAAACAAACAACACCCAAACACAGAGACACACAGACAAAGCAATACACACACCAACACCAACACACACAACAACACCCCAACACACACACACACACACCAAAACACTCGAACACACACACAAGCACACCAACACACACACCAACAGACAGACATAAACTCCCAAACACCAACACAGAGAAGCACAAGAACAACCCAACACACACACCAACAAACCAACTCACAAACACACACAAAAGACACAACCCAACACACACACACACGAAAGCATACCAACACATACACTCCAACACACCCAAACACACATACGTACTCCAACAGACACACAAAAACATACCAACACGCACACCAACACAAGAACACACAACACACACACCACAACACACACACCAACACATCCACAAACAAACACGCACAAACCAACACCCACACCCACACGAATACACACCAACACACACACCAACAAACCCAGACTAACACACCATTGCACACAAAAACACATCCAACACCCAAGCACATACACTCACACCAACACACAAAGCAACACATTAACACAGACAGACAGACACACCGACACACACAAACCAACACCCACCAACACACCAACAAAAATACAGCAACACACACATCAATACACTCCGAAACACACACACACACACACACACTCACAGAGATGCACACAGCAACACACAATCACCAACACAACAACACACAGACACTCACACACCAACACACAAAAAAACAAAAACACATACATAACAACACACAATAACACCAACACACTCACCGGTACATACAACACACTCCAGCACACACACAAACACTAAGACACGAACTCACCCAGCAACCCACCCACGCCAACACGCACAAAAAACAAAAACACATACATAACAACACACAATACCACCAACACACTCAGCAGTACATACAACACACTTCAACACACACACACACACACACACACACACACAAACACACAAACACTAAGACACGAACTCACCTAGCTACCCACCCACGCCAACTCGCACAAAAAACACAAAAAAGCCCCACAGCAACACACACCAACACACACAATCCTGCACAAAAACAAAAGACACATAACACACACACATTGACACAAACACACCAACACACACACCTTAACAGAAACACACCAACGCACATCAACACACCTACACACAACAAACACATTAACACACACAAAAAGACCAACATTAACACAACACACACACTAACGCACACACACCAACGCATACTCGAACACACGAACACACACACGAACACACCCAAGACACATACGCACACCAACACACAAGAACCCACCTACACTCACACCAACACACCCAACGACAGACACCAAAACAAACAACACCCAAACACAGAGACACACAGACAAAGCAATACACACACCAACACCAACACACACAACACTCCAGCACACACACACACACGCCAAAACACTCGAACACACACACAAGCACACCAACACACACACCAACAGACAGACATAAACTCCCAAACACCAACACAGAGAAGCACAAGAACAACCCAACACACACACCAACAAACCAACTCACAAACACACACAACAGACACAACCCAACACACACACACACACGAAAGCATACCAACACATACACTGCAACACACCCAAACACACATACGTACTCCAACAGACACACAAAAATATACCAACACGCACACCAACACAAGAACACACAACACACACACCACAACACACACACCAACACATCCACAAACAAACACGCACAAACCAACACACACACCCACACGAAAACACACCAACACACACACCAACAAACCCAGACTAACACACCATTGCACACAAAAACACATCCAACACCCAAGCACATACACTCACACCAACACACAAAGCAACACATTAACACAGACAGACAGACACACCGACACACACAAACCCACACCCACCAACACACCAACAAAATACAGCAACACACACATCAATACACCCCGAAACACACACACACACACACACACTCACAGAGATGCACACAGCAACACACAATCACCAACACAACAACACACAGACACTCACACACCAACACACAAAAAAACAAAAACACATACATAACACACAATAACACCAACACACTCACCGGTACATACAACACACTCCAGCACACACACAAACACTAAGACACGAACTCACCCAGCAACCCACCCACGCCAACACGCACAAAAAACAAAAACACATACATAACAACACACAATACCACCAACACACTCAGCAGTACATACAACACACTCCAACACACACACACACACAAACACACAAACACTAAGACACGAACTCACCTAGCTACCCACCCACGCCAACACGCACAAAAAACAAAAACACATACATAACAACACACAATACCACCAACACACTCAGCAGTACATACAACACACTTCAACACACACACACACACACACACACACACACAAACACACAAACACTATGACACGAACTCACCTAGCTACCCACCCACGCCAACTCGCACAAAAAACACAAAAAAGCCCCACAGCAACACACACCAACACACACAATCCTGCACAAAAACAAAAGACACATAACACACACACATTGACACAAACACACCAACACACACACCTTAACAGAAACACACCAACGCACATCAACACACCTACACACAACAAACACATTAACACACACAAAAAGACCAACATTAACACAACACACACACTAACGCACACACACCAACGCATACTCGAACACACGAACACACACACGAACACACCCAAGACACATACGCACACCAACACACAAGAACCCACCTACACTCACACCAACACACCCAACGACAGACACCAAAAAAAATAACACCCAAACACAGAGACACACAGACAAACCAATACACACACCAACACCAACACACACAACAACACTCCAACACACACACACAAGGACACCAAAACACTCCAACACACACACAAGCACACCAACACACACACCAACAGACAGACATAAACTCCCAAACACCAACACAGAGAAGCACAAGAACAACCCAACACACACACCAACAAACCAACTCACAAACACACACAAAAGACACAACCCAACACACACACACACACAAAAGCATACCAACACATACACTCCAACACACCCAAACACACATACGTACTCCAACAGACACACAAAAAGATACCAACACGCACACCAACACAAGAACACACAACACACACACCACAACACACACACCAACACATCCACAAACAAACACGCACAAACCAACACACACACCCACACGAAAACACACCAACACACACACCAACAAACCCAGACTAACACACCATTGGACACAAAAACACATCCAACACCCAAGCACATACACTCACACCAACACACAAAGCAACACATTAACACAGACAGACAGACACACCGACACACACAAACCAACACCCACCAACACACCAACAAAAATACAGCAACACACACATCAATACACTCCGAAACACACACACACACACACACACACTCACAGAGATGCACACAGCAACACACAATCACCAACACAACAACACACAGACACTCACACACCAACACACAAAAAAACAAAAACACATACATAACAACACACAATAACACCAACACACTCACCGGTACATACAACACACTCCAGCACACACACAAACACTAAGACACGAACTCACCCAGCAACCCACCCACGCCAACACGCACAAAAAACAAAAACACATACATAACAACACACAATACCACCAACACACTCAGCAGTACATACAACACACTTCAACACACACACACACACACACACACAAACACACAAACACTAAGACACGAACTCACCTAGCTACCCACCCACGCCAACTCGCACAAAAAACACAAAAAGCCCCACAGCAACACACACCAACACACAATCCTGCACAAAAACAAAAGACACATAACACACACACATTGACACAAACACACCAACACACACACCTTAACAGAAACACACCAACGCACATCAACACACCTACACACAACAAACACATTAACACACACAAAAAGACCAACATTAACACAACACACACACTAACGCACACACACCAACGCATACTCGAACACACGAACACACACACGAACACACCCAAGACACATACGCACACCAACACACAAGAACCCACCTACACTCACACCAACACACCCAACGAGAGACACCAAAACAAACAACACCCAAACACAGAGACACACAGACAAAGCAATACACACACCAACACCAACACACACAACAACACTCCAACACACACACACACACACACATACCAAAACACTCGAACACACACACAAGCACACCAACACACACACCAACAGACAGACATAAACTCCCAAACACCAACACAGAGAAGCACAAGAACAACCCAACACACACACCAACAAACCAACTCACAAACACACACAACAGACACAACCCAACACACACACACACGAAAGCATACCAACACATACACTCCAACACACCCAAACACACATACGTACTCCAACAGACACACAAAAACATACCAACACGCACACCAACACAAGAACACACAACACACACACCACAACACACACACCAACACATCCACAAACACACACGCACAAACCAACACACACACCCACACGAAAACACACCAACACACACTCCAACAAACCCAGACTAACACACCATTGCACACAAAAACACATCCAACACCCAAGCACATACACTCACACCAACACACAAAGCAACACATTAACACAGACAGACAGACACACCGACACACACAAACCAACACCCACCAACACACCAACAAAAATACAGCAACACACACATCAATACACTCCGAAACACACACACACACACACACTCACAGAGATGCACACAGCAACACACAATCACCAACACAACAACACACAGACACTCACACACCAACACACAAAAAAACAAAAACACATACATAACAACACACAATAACACCAACACACTCACCGGTACATACAACACACTCCAGCAAACACACAAACACTAAGACACGAACTCACCCAGCAACCCACCCACGCCAACACGCACAAAAAACAAAAACACATACATAACAACACACAATACCACCAACACACTCAGCAGTACATACAACACACTCCAACACACAAACACACAAACACACAAACACTAAGACACGAACTCACCTAGCTACCCACCCACGCCAACACGCACAAAACACACAAAAAATCCCCACAGCAACACACACCAAGACATACAATCCTGCACAAAAACAAAAGACACATAACACACACACATTGACACAAACACACCAACACACACACCTTAACAGAAACACACCAACGCACATCAACACACCTACACACAACAAACACATTAACACACACAAAAAGACCAACATTAACACAACACACACACTAACGCACACACACCAACGCATACTCGAACACACGAACACACACACGAACACACCCAAGACACATACGCACACCAACACACAAGAACCCACCTACACTCACACCAACACACCCAACGACAGACACCAAAACAAACAACACCCAAACACAGAGACACACAGACAAACCAATACACACACCAACACCAACACACACAACAACACTCCAACACACACACACACACCAAAACACTCGAACACACACACAAGCACACCAACACACACACCAACAGACAGACATAAACTCCCAAACACCAACACAGAGAAGCACAAGAACAACCCAACACACACACCAACAAACCAACTCACAAACACACACAAAAGACACAACCCAACACACACACACACGAAAGCATACCAACACATACACTCCAACACACCCAAACACACATACGTACTCCAACAGACACACAAAAACATACCAACACACACACCAACACAAGAACACACAACGCACACACCACAACACACACACCAACACATCCACAAACAAACACGCACAAACCAACACCCACACCCACACGAAAACACACCAACACACACACCAACAAACCCAGACTAACACACTATATCACACAAAAACACATCCAACACCCAAGCACATACACTCACACCAACACACAAAGCAACACATTAACACAGACAGACAGACACACCGACACACACAAACCAACACCCACCAACACACCAACAAAAATACAGCAACACACACATCAATACACTCCGAAACACACACACACACACACACTCACAGAGATGCACACAGCAACACACAATCACCAACACAACAACACACAGACACTCACACACCAACACACAAAAAAACAAAAACACATACATAACAACACACAATAACACCAACACACTCACCGGTACATACAACACACTCCAGCACACACACAAACACTAAGACACGAACTCACCCAGCAACCCACCCACGCCAACACGCACAAAAAACAAAAACACATACATAACAACACACAATACCACCAACACACTCAGCAGTACATACAACACACTTCAACACACACACACACACACACACACACACAAACACACAAACACTAAGACACGAACTCACCTAGCTACCCACCCACGGCAACTCGCACAAAAAACACAAAAAGGCCCCACAGCAACACACACCAACACACACAATCCTGCACAAAAACAAAAGACACATAACACACACACATTGACACAAACACACCAACACACACACCTTAACAGAAACACACCAACGCACATCAACACACCTACACACAACAAACACATTAACACACACAAAAAGACCAACATTAACACAACACACACACTAACGCACACACACCAACGCATACTCGAACACACGAACACACACACGAACACACCCAAGACACATACGCACACCAACACACAAGAACCCACCTACACTCACACCAACACACCCAACGACAGACACCAAAACAAACAACACCCAAACACAGAGACACACAGACAAACCAATACACACACCAACACCAACACACACAACAACACTCCAACACACACACACACACACCAAAACACTCGAACACACACACAAGCACACCAACACACACACCAACAGACAGACATAAACTCCCAAACACCAACAGAGAGAAGCACAAGAACAACCCAACACACACACCAACAAACCAACTCACAAACACACACAAAAGACACAACCCAACACACACACACACGAAAGCATACCAACACATACACTCCAACACACCCAAACACACATACGTACTCCAACAGACACACAAAAACATACCAACACGCACACCAACACAAGAACACACAACACACACACCACAACACACACACCAACACATCCACAAACAAACACGCACAAACCAACACACACACCCACACGAAAACACACCAACACACACACCAACAAACCCAGACTAACACACCATTGCACACAAAAACACATCCAACACCCAAGCACATACACTCACACCAACACACAAAGCAACACATTAACACAGACAGACAGACACACCGACACACACAAACCAACACCCACCAACACACCAACAAAAATACAGCAACACACACATCAATACACTCCGAAACACACACACACACACACACACTCACAGAGATGCACACAGCAACACACAATCACCAACACAACAACACACAGACACTCACACACCAACACACAAAAAAACAAAAACACATACATAACAACACACAATAACACCAACACACTCACCGGTACATACAACACACTCCAGCACACACACAAACACTAAGACACGAACTCACCCAGCAACCCACCCACGCCAACACGCACAAAAAACAAAAACACATACATAACAACACACAATACCACCAACACACTCAGCAGTACATACAACACACTTCAACACACACACACACACACACACACACAAACACACAAACACTAAGACACGAACTCACCTAGCTACCCACCCACGGCAACTCGCACAAAAAACACAAAAAAGCCCCACAGCAACACACACCAACACACACAATCCTGCACAAAAACAAAAGACACATAACACACACACATTGACACAAACACACCAACACACACACCTTAACAGAAACACACCAACGCACATCAACACACCTACACACAACAAACACATTAACACACACAAAAAGACCAACATTAACACAACACACACTAACGCACACACACCAACGCATACTCGAACACACGAACACACACACGAACACACCCAAGACACATACGCACACCAACACACAAGAACCCACCTACACTCACACCAACACACCCAACGACAGACACCAAAAAAAACAACACCCAAACACAGAGACACACAGACAAACCAATACACACACCAACACCAACACACACAACAACACTCCAACACACACACACAAGCACACCAAAACACTCGAACACACACACAAGCACACCAACACACACACCAACAGACAGACATAAACTCCCAAACACCAACACAGAGAAGCACAAGAACAACCCAACACACACACCAACAAACCAACTCACAAACACACACAAAAGACACAACCCAACACACACACACACACGAAAGCATACCAACACATACACTCCAACACACCCAAACACACATACGTACTCCAACAGACACACAAAAACATACCAACACGCACACCAACACAAGAACACACAACACACACACCACAACACACACACCAACACATCCACAAACAAACACGCACAAACCAACACACACACCCACACGAAAACACACCAACACACACTCCAACAAACCCAGACTAACACACCATTGCACACAAAAACACATCCAACACCCAAGCACATACACTCACACCAACACACAAAGCAACACATTAACACAGACAGACAGACACACCGACACACACAAACCAACACCCACCAACACACCAACAAAAATACAGCAACACACACATCAATACACTCCGAAACACACACACACACACACACACACTCACAGAGATGCACACAGCAACACACAATCACCAACACAACAACACACAGACACTCACACACAAAAAAACAAAAACACATACATAACAACACACAATAACACCAACACACTCACCGGTACATACAACACACTCCAGCAAACACACAAACACTAAGACACGAACTCACCCAGCAACCCACCCACGCCAACACGCACAAAAAACAAAAACACATACATAACAACACACAATACCACCAACACACTCAGCAGTACATACAACACACTCCAACACACAAACACACAAACACACAAACACTAAGACACGAACTCACCTAGCTACCCACCCACGCCAACACGCACAAAACACACAAAAAATCCCCACAGCAACACACACCAAGACATACAATCCTGCACAAAAACAAAAGACACATAACACACACACATTGACACAAACACACCAACACACACACCTTAACAGAAACACACCAACGCACATCAACACACCTACACACAACAAACACATTAACACACACAAAAAGACCAACATTAACACAACACACACACTAACGCACACACACCAACGCATACTCGAACACACGAACACACACACGAACACACCCAAGACACATACGCACACCAACACACAAGAACCCACCTACACTCACACCAACACACCCAACGACAGACACCAAAACAAACAACACCCAAACACAGAGACACACAGACAAACCAATACACACACCAACACCAACACACACAACAACACTCCAACACACACACACACACCAAAACACTCGAACACACACACAAGCACACCAACACACACACCAACAGACAGACATAAACTCCCAAACACCAACACAGAGAAGCACAAGAACAACCCAACACACACACCAACAAACCAACTCACAAACACACACAAAAGACACAACCCAACACACACACACACGAAAGCATACCAACACATACACTCCAACACACCCAAACACACATACGTACTCCAACAGACACACAAAAACATACCAACACACACACCAACACAAGAACACACAACGCACACACCACAACACACACACCAACACATCCACAAACAAACACGCACAAACCAACACCCACACCCACACGAAAACACACCAACACACACACCAACAAACCCAGACTAACACACTATATCACACAAAAACACATCCAACACCCAAGCACATACACTCACACCAACACACAAAGCAACACATTAACACAGACAGACAGACACACCGACACACACAAACCAACACCCACCAACACACCAACAAAAATACAGCAACACACACATCAATACACTCCGAAACACACACACACACACACACACTCACAGAGATGCACACAGCAACACACAATCACCAACACAACAACACACAGACACTCACACACCAACACACAAAAAAACAAAAACACATACATAACAACACACAATAACACCAACACACTCACCGGTACATACAACACACTCCAGCACACACACAAACACTAAGACACGAACTCACCCAGCAACCCACCCACGCCAACACGCACAAAAAACAAAAACACATACATAACAACACACAATACCACCAACACACTCAGCAGTACATACAACACACTTCAACACACACACACACACACACACACACACAAACACACAAACACTAAGACACGAACTCACCTAGCTACCCACCCACGGCAACTCGCACAAAAAACACAAAAAGGCCCCACAGCAACACACACCAACACACACAATCCTGCACAAAAACAAAAGACACATAACACACACACATTGACACAAACACACCAACACACACACCTTAACAGAAACACACCAACGCACATCAACACACCTACACACAACAAACACATTAACACACACAAAAAGACCAACATTAACACAACACACACACTAACGCACACACACCAACGCATACTCGAACACACGAACACACACACGAACACACCCAAGACACATACGCACACCAACACACAAGAACCCACCTACACTCACACCAACACACCCAACGACAGACACCAAAACAAACAACACCCAAACACAGAGACACACAGACAAACCAATACACACACCAACACCAACACACACAACAACACTCCAACACACACACACACACACCAAAACACTCGAACACACACACAAGCACACCAACACACACACCAACAGACAGACATAAACTCCCAAACACCAACAGAGAGAAGCACAAGAACAACCCAACACACACACCAACAAACCAACTCACAAACACACACAAAAGACACAACCCAACACACACACACACGAAAGCATACCAACACATACACTCCAACACACCCAAACACACATACGTACTCCAACAGACACACAAAAACATACCAACACGCACACCAACACAAGAACACACAACACACACACCACAACACACACACCAACACATCCACAAACAAACACGCACAAACCAACACACACACCCACACGAAAACACACCAACACACACACCAACAAACCCAGACTAACACACCATTGCACACAAAAACACATCCAACACCCAAGCACATACACTCACACCAACACACAAAGCAACACATTAACACAGACAGACAGACACACCGACACACACAAACCAACACCCACCAACACACCAACAAAAATACAGCAACACACACATCAATACACTCCGAAACACACACACACACACACACACTCACAGAGATGCACACAGCAACACACAATCACCAACACAACAACACACAGACACTCACACACCAACACACAAAAAAACAAAAACACATACATAACAACACACAATAACACCAACACACTCACCGGTACATACAACACACTCCAGCACACACACAAACACTAAGACACGAACTCACCCAGCAACCCACCCACGCCAACACGCACAAAAAACAAAAACACATACATAACAACACACAATACCACCAACACACTCAGCAGTACATACAACACACTTCAACACACACACACACACACACACACACAAACACACAAACACTAAGACACGAACTCACCTAGCTACCCACCCACGGCAACTCGCACAAAAAACACAAAAAAGCCCCACAGCAACACACACCAACACACACAATCCTGCACAAAAACAAAAGACACATAACACACACACATTGACACAAACACACCAACACACACACCTTAACAGAAACACACCAACGCACATCAACACACCTACACACAACAAACACATTAACACACACAAAAAGACCAACATTAACACAACACACACACTAACGCACACACACCAACGCATACTCGAACACACGAACACACACACGAACACACCCAAGACACATACGCACACCAACACACAAGAACCCACCTACACTCACACCAACACACCCAACGACAGACACCAAAAAAAACAACACCCAAACACAGAGACACACAGACAAACCAATACACACACCAACACCAACACACACAACAACACTCCAACACACACACACAAGCACACCAAAACACTCGAACACACACACAAGCACACCAACACACACACCAACAGACAGACATAAACTCCCAAACACCAACACAGAGAAGCACAAGAACAACCCAACACACACACCAACAAACCAACTCACAAACACACACAAAAGACACAACCCAACACACACACACACACGAAAGCATACCAACACATACACTCCAACACACCCAAACACACATACGTACTCCAACAGACACACAAAAACATACCAACACGCACACCAACACAAGAACACACAACACACACACCACAACACACACACCAACACATCCACAAACAAACACGCACAAACCAACACACACACCCACACGAAAACACACCAACACACACTCCAACAAACCCAGACTAACACACCATTGCACACAAAAACACATCCAACACCCAAGCACATACACTCACACCAACACACAAAGCAACACATTAACACAGACAGACAGACACACCGACACACACAAACCAACACCCACCAACACACCAACAAAAATACAGCAACACACACATCAATACACTCCGAAACACACACACACACACACACACTCACAGAGATGCACACAGCAACACACAATCACCAACACAACAACACACAGACACTCACACACAAAAAAACAAAAACACATACATAACAACACACAATAACACCAACACACTCACCGGTACATACAACACACTCCAGCACACACACAAACACTAAGACACGAACTCACCCAGCAACCCACCCACGCCAACACGCACAAAAAACAAAAACACATACATAACAACACACAATACCACCAACACACTCAGCAGTACATACAACACACTCCAACACACAAACACACAAACACACAAACACTAAGACACGAACTCACCTAGCTACCCACCCACGCCAACTCACACACCAACACACACACCTTAACAGAAACACACCAACGCACATCAACACACCTACACACAACAAACACATTAACACACACAAAAAGACCAACATTAACACAACACACACACTAACGCACACACACCAACGCATACTCGAACACACGAACACACACACGAACACACCCAAGACACATACGCAAACCAACACACAAGAACCCACCTACACTCACACCAACACACCCAACGACAGACACCAAAACAAGCAACACCCAAACACAGAGACACACAGACAAAGCAATACACACACCAACACCAACACACACAACACTCCAGCACACACACACACACGCCAAAACACTCGAACACACACACAAGCACACCAACACACACACCAACAGACAGACATAAACTCCCAAACACCAACACAGAGAAGCACAAGAACAACCCAACACACACACCAACAAACCAACACACAAACACACACAAAAGACACAACCCAACACACACACACACACGAAAGCATACCAACACATACACTCCAACACACCCAAACACACATACGTACTCCAACAGACACACAAAAATATACCAACACGCACACCAACACAAGAACACACAACACACACACCACAACACACACACCAACACATCCACAAACAAACACGCACAAACCAACACACACACCCACACGAAAACACACCAACACACACTCCAACAAACCCAGACTAACACACCATTGCACACAAAAACACATCCAACACCCAAGCACATACACTCACACCAACACACAAAGCAACACATTAACACAGACAGACAGACACACCGACACACACAAACCAACACCCACCAACACACCAACAAAAATACAGCAACACACACATCAATACACTCCGAAACACACACACACACACACACTCACAGAGATGCACACAGCAACACACAATCACCAACACAACAACACACATACACTCACACACCAACACACAAAAAAAACAAAAACACATACATAACAACACACAATAACACCAACACACTCACCGGTACATACAACACACTCCAGCACACACACAAACACTAAGACACGAACTCACCCAGCAACCCACCCACGCCAACACGCACAAAAAACAAAAACACATACATAACAACACACAATACCACCAACACACTCAGCAGTACATACAACACACTTCAACACACACACACACACACACACAAACACACAAACACTAAGACACGAACTCACCTAGCTACCCACCCACGGCAACTCGCACAAAAAACACAAAAAAGCCCCACAGCAACACACACCAACACACACAATCCTGCACAAAAACAAAAGACACATAACACACACACATTGACACAAACACACCAACACACACACCTTAACAGAAACACACCAACGCACATCAACACACCTACACACAACAAACACATTAACACACACAAAAAGACCAACATTAACACAACACACACACTAACGCACACACACCAACGCATACTCGAACACACGAACACACACACGAACACACCCAAGACACATACGCACACCAACACACAAGAACCCACCTACACTCACACCAACACACCCAACGACAGACACCAAAACAAACAACACCCAAACACAGAGACACACAGACAAACCAATACACACACCAACACCAACACACACAACAACACTCCAACACACACACACACACACCAAAACACTCGAACACACACACAAGCACACCAACACACACACCAACAGACAGACATAAACTCCCAAACACCAACACAGAGAAGCACAAGAACAACCCAACACACACACCAACAAACCAACTCACAAACACACACAACAGACACAACCCAACACACACACACACACGAAAGCATACCAACACATACACTCCAACACACCCAAACACACATACGTACTCCAACAGACACACAAAAACATACCAACACGCACACCAACACAAGAACACACAACACACACACCACAACACACACACCAACACATCCACAAACAAACACGCACAAACCAACACACACACCCACACGAATACACACCAACACACACACCAACAAACCCAGACTAACACACCATTGCACACAAAAACACATCCAACACCCAAGCACATACACTCACACCAACACACAAAGCAACACATTAACACAGACAGACAGACACACCGACACACACAAACCCACACCCACCAACACACCAACAAAAATACAGCAACACACACATCAATACACCCCGAAACACACACACACACACACACTCACAGAGATGCACACAGCAACACACAATCACCAACACAACAACACACAGACACTCACACACCAACACACAAAAAAACAAAAACACATACATAACACACAATAACACCAACACACTCACCGGTACATACAACACACTCCAGCACACACACAAACACTAAGACACGAACTCACCCAGCAACCCACCCACGCCAACACGCACAAAAAACAAAAACACATACATAACAACACACAATACCACCAACACACTCAGCAGTACATACAACACACTCCAACACACACACACACAAACACACAAACACTAAGACACGAACTCACCTAGCTACCCACCCACGCCAACACGCACAAAAAACAAAAACACATACATAACAACACACAATACCACCAACACACTCAGCAGTACATACAACACACTTCAACACACACACACACACACACACACAAACACACAAACACTAAGACACGAACTCACCTAGCTACCCACCCACGGCAACTCGCACAAAAAACACAAAAAAGCCCCACAGCAACACACACCAACACACACAATCCTGCACAAAAACAAAAGACACATAACACACACACATTGACACAAACACACCAACACACACACCTTAACAGAAACACACCAACGCACATCAACACACCTACACACAACAAACACATTAACACACACAAAAAGACCAACATTAACACAACACACACACTAACGCACACACACCAACGCATACTCGAACACACGAACACACACACGAACACACCCAAGACACATACGCACACCAACACACAAGAACCCACCTACACTCACACCAACACACCCAACGACAGACACCAAAACAAACAACACCCAAACACAGAGACACACAGACAAACCAATACACACACCAACACCAACACACACAACAACACTCCAACACACACACACACACACCAAAACACTCGAACACACACACAAGCACACCAACACATACACCAACAGACAGACATAAACTCCCAAACACCAACACAGAGAAGCACAAGAACAACCCAACACACACACCAACAAACCAACTCACAAACACACACAACAGACACAACCCAACACACACACACACACGAAAGCATACCAACACATACACTCCAACACACCCAAACACACATACGTACTCCAACAGACACACAAAAACATACCAACACGCACACCAACACAAGAACACACAACACACACACCACAACACACACACCAACACATCCACAAACAAACACGCACAAACCAACACACACACCCACACGAATACACACCAACACACACACCAACAAACCCAGACTAACACACCATTGCACACAAAAACACATCCAACACCCAAGCACATACACTCACACCAACACACAAAGCAACACATTAACACAGACAGACAGACACACCGACACACACAAACCCACACCCACCAACACACCAACAAAAATACAGCAACACACACATCAATACACCCCGAAACACACACACACACACACACTCACAGAGATGCACACAGCAACACACAATCACCAACACAACAACACACAGACACTCACACACCAACACACAAAAAAAACAAAAACACATACATAACAACACACAATAACACCAACACACTCACCGGTACATACAACACACTCCAGCACACACACAAACACTAAGACACGAACTCACCCAGCAACCCACCCACGCCAACACGCACAAAAAACAAAAACACATACATAACAACACACAATACCACCAACACACTCAGCAGTACATACAACACACTTCAACACACACACACACAAACACACAAACACTAAGACACGAACTCACCTAGCTACCCACCCACGGCAACTCGCACAAAAAACACAAAAAAGCCCCAAACACACAAACACTAAGACACGAACTCACCTAGCTACCCACCCACGGCAACTCGCACAAAAAACACAAAAAAGCCCCACAGCAACACACACCAACACACACAATCCTGCACAAAAACAAAAGACACATAACACACACACATTGACACAAACACACCAACACACACACCTTAACAGAAACACACCAACGCACATCAACACACCTACACACAACAAACACATTAACACACACAAAAAGACCAACATTAACACAACACACACACTAACACACACACACCAACGCATACTCGAACACACGAACACACACACGAACACACCCAAGACACATACGCAAACCAACACACAAGAACCCACCTACACTCACACCAACACACCCAACGACAGACACCAAAACAAACAACACCCAAACACAGAGACACACAGACAAACCAATACACACACCAACACGAACACACACAACACTCCAGCACACACACACACACGCCAAAACACTCGAACACACACACAAGCACACCAAAACACACACCAACAGACAGACATAAACTCCCAAACACCAACACAGAGAAGCACAAGAACAACCCAACACACACACCAACAAACCAACTCACAAACACACACAACAGACACAACCCAACACACACACACACACGAAAGCATACCAACACATACACTCCAACACACCCAAACACACATACGTACTCCAACAGACACACAAAAATATACCAACACGCACACCAACACAAGAACACACAACACACACACCACAACACACACACCAACACATCCACAAACAAACACGCACAAACCAACACACACACCCACACGAAAACACACCAACACACACACCAACAAACCCAGACTAACACACCATTGCACACAAAAACACATCCAACACCCAAGCACATACACTCACACCAACACACAAAGCAACACATTAACACAGACAGACAGACACACCGACACACACAAACCCACACCCACCAACACACCAACAAAAATACAGCAACACACACATCAATACACCCCGAAACACACACACACACACACACTCACAGAGATGCACACAGCAACACACAATCACCAACACAACAACACACAGACACTCACACACCAACACACAAAAAAACAAAAACACATACATAACACACAATAACACCAACACACTCACCGGTACATACAACACACTCCAGCACACACACAAACACTAAGACACGAACTCACCCAGCAACCCACCCACGCCAACACGCACAAAAAACAAAAACACATACATAACAACACACAATACCACCAACACACTCAGCAGTACATACAACACACTCCAACACACACACACACAAACACACAAACACTAAGACACGAACTCACCTAGCTACCCACCCACGCCAACACGCACAAAAAACAAAAACACATACATAACAACACACAATACCACCAACACACTCAGCAGTACATACAACACACTTCAACACACACACACACACACACACACAAACACACAAACACTAAGACACGAACTCACCTAGCTACCCACCCACGGCAACTCGCACAAAAAACACAAAAAAGCCCCACAGCAACACACACCAACACACACAATCCTGCACAAAAACAAAAGACACATAACACACACACATTGACACAAACACACCAACACACACACCTTAACAGAAACACACCAACGCACATCAACACACCTACACACAACAAACACATTAACACACACAAAAAGACCAACATTAACACAACACACACACTAACGCACACACACCAACGCATACTCGAACACACGAACACACACACGAACACACCCAAGACACATACGCACACCAACACACAAGAACCCACCTACACTCACACCAACACACCCAACGACAGACACCAAAACAAACAACACCCAAACACAGAGACACACAGACAAACCAATACACACACCAACACCAACACACACAACAACACTCCAACACACACACACACACACCAAAACACTCGAACACACACACAAGCACACCAACACACACACCAACAGACAGACATAAACTCCCAAACACCAACACAGAGAAGCACAAGAACAACCCAACACACACACCAACAAACCAACTCACAAACACACACAAAAGACACAACCCAACACACACACACACGAAAGCATACCAACACATACACTCCAACACACCCAAACACACATACGTACTCCAACAGACACACAAAAACATACCAACACGCACACCAACACAAGAACACACAACACACACACCACAACACACACACCAACACATCCACAAACAAACACGCACAAACCAACACACACACCCACACGAATACACACCAACACACACACCAACAAACCCAGACTAACACACCATTGCACACAAAAACACATCCAACACCCAAGCACATACACTCACACCAACACACAAAGCAACACATTAACACAGACAGACAGACACACCGACACACACAAACCAACACCCACCAACACACCAACAAAAATACAGCAACACACACATCAATACACTCCGAAACACACACACACACACACACACTCACAGAGATGCACACAGCAACACACAATCACCAACACAACAACACACAGACACTCACACACCAACACACAAAAAAAACAAAAACACATACATAACAACACACAATAACACCAACACACTCACCGGTACATACAACACACTCCAGCACACACACAAACACTAAGACACGAACTCACCCAGCAACCCACCCACGCCAACACGCACAAAAAACAAAAACACATACATAACAACACACAATACCACCAACACACTCAGCAGTACATACAACACACTTCAACACACACACACACAAACACACAAACACTAAGACACGAACTCACCTAGCTACCCACCCACGGCAACTCGCACAAAAAACACAAAAAAGCCCCAAACACACAAACACTAAGACACGAACTCACCTAGCTACCCACCCACGGCAACTCGCACAAAAAACACAAAAAAGCCCCACAGCAACACACACCAACACACACAATCCTGCACAAAAACAAAAGACACATAACACACACACATTGACACAAACACACCAACACACACACCTTAACAGAAACACACCAACGCACATCAACACACCTACACACAACAAACACATTAACACACACAAAAAGACCAACATTAACACAACACACACACTAACGCACACACACCAACGCATACTCGAACACACGAACACACACACGAACACACCCAAGACACATACGCAAACCAACACACAAGAACCCACCTACACTCACACCAACACACCCAACGACAGACACCAAAACAAACAACACCCAAACACAGAGACACACAGACAAAGCAATACACACACCAACACCAACACACACAACACTCCAGCACACACACACACACGCCAAAACACTCGAACACACACACAAGCACACCAAAACACACACCAACAGACAGACATAAACTCCCAAACACCAACACAGAGAAGCACAAGAACAACCCAACACACACACCAACAAACCAACTCACAAACACACACAACAGACACAACCCAACACACACACACACACGAAAGCATACCAACACATACACTCCAACACACCCAAACACACATACGTACTCCAACAGACACACAAAAATATACCAACACGCACACCAACACAAGAACACACAACACACACACCACAACACACACACCAACACATCCACAAACAAACACGCACAAACCAACACACACACCCACACGAAAACACACCAACACACACACCAACAAACCCAGACTAACACACCATTGCACACAAAAACACATCCAACACCCAAGCACATACACTCACACCAACACACAAAGCAACACATTAACACAGACAGACAGACACACCGACACACACAAACCCACACCCACCAACACACCAACAAAAATACAGCAACACACACATCAATACACCCCGAAACACACACACACACACACACTCACAGAGATGCACACAGCAACACACAATCACCAACACAACAACACACAGACACTCACACACCAACACACAAAAAAACAAAAACACATACATAACACACAATAACACCAACACACTCACCGGTACATACAACACACTCCAGCACACACACAAACACTAAGACACGAACTCACCCAGCAACCCACCCACGCCAACACGCACAAAAAACAAAAACACATACATAACAACACACAATACCACCAACACACTCAGCAGTACATACAACACACTTCAACACACACACACACAAACACACAAACACTAAGACACGAACTCACCTAGCTACCCACCCACGGCAACTCGCACAAAAAACACAAAAAAGCCCCAAACACACAAACACTAAGACACGAACTCACCTAGCTACCCACCCACGGCAACTCGCACAAAAAACACAAAAAAGCCCCACAGCAACACACACCAACACACACAATCCTGCACAAAAACAAAAGACACATAACACACACACATTGACACAAACACACCAACACACACACCTTAACAGAAACACACCAACGCACATCAACACACCTACACACAACAAACACATTAACACACACAAAAAGACCAACATTAACACAACACACACACTAACGCACACACACCAACGCATACTCGAACACACGAACACACACACGAACACACCCAAGACACATACGCAAACCAACACACAAGAACCCACCTACACTCACACCAACACACCCAACGACAGACACCAAAACAAACAACACCCAAACACAGAGACACACAGACAAAGCAATACACACACCAACACCAACACACACAACACTCCAGCACACACACACACACGCCAAAACACTCGAACACACACACAAGCACACCAAAACACACACCAACAGACAGACATAAACTCCCAAACACCAACACAGAGAAGCACAAGAACAACCCAACACACACACCAACAAACCAACTCACAAACACACACAACAGACACAACCCAACACACACACACACACGAAAGCATACCAACACATACACTCCAACACACCCAAACACACATACGTACTCCAACAGACACACAAAAATATACCAACACGCACACCAACACAAGAACACACAACACACACACCACAACACACACACCAACACATCCACAAACAAACACGCACAAACCAACACACACACCCACACGAAAACACACCAACACACACACCAACAAACCCAGACTAACACACCATTGCACACAAAAACACATCCAACACCCAAGCACATACACTCACACCAACACACAAAGCAACACATTAACACAGACAGACAGACACACCGACACACACAAACCCACACCCACCAACACACCAACAAAAATACAGCAACACACACATCAATACACCCCGAAACACACACACACACACACACTCACAGAGATGCACACAGCAACACACAATCACCAACACAACAACACACAGACACTCACACACCAACACACAAAAAAACAAAAACACATACATAACACACAATAACACCAACACACTCACCGGTACATACAACACACTCCAGCACACACACAAACACTAAGACACGAACTCACCCAGCAACCCACCCACGCCAACACGCACAAAAAACAAAAACACATACATAACAACACACAATACCACCAACACACTCAGCAGTACATACAACACACTCCAACACACACACACACAAACACACAAACACTAAGACACGAACTCACCTAGCTACCCACCCACGCCAACACGCACAAAAAACAAAAACACATACATAACAACACACAATACCACCAACACACTCAGCAGTACATACAACACACTTCAACACACACACACACACACACACACACAAACACACAAACACTAAGACACGAACTCACCTAGCTACCCACCCACGGCAACTCGCACAAAAAACACAAAAAAGCCCCACAGCAACACACACCAACACACACAATCCTGCACAAAAACAAAAGACACATAACACACACACATTGACACAAACACACCAACACACACACCTTAACAGAAACACACCAACGCACATCAACACACCTACACACAACAAACACATTAACACACACAAAAAGACCAACATTAACACAACACACACACTAACGCACACACACCAACGCATACTCGAACACACGAACACACACACGAACACACCCAAGACACATACGCACACCAACACACAAGAACCCACCTACACTCACACCAACACACCCAACGACAGACACCAAAACAAACAACACCCAAACACAGAGACACACAGACAAACCAATACACACACCAACACCAACACACACAACAACACTCCAACACACACACACACACACCAAAACACTCGAACACACACACAAGCACACCAACACACACACCAACAGACAGACATAAACTCCTAAACACCAACACAGAGAAGCACAAGAACAACCCAACACACACACCAACAAACCAACTCACAAACACACACAAAAGACACAACCCAACACACACACACACGAAAGCATACCAACACATACACTCCAACACACCCAAACACACATACGTACTCCAACAGACACACAAAAACATACCAACACGCACACCAACACAAGAACACACAACACACACACCACAACACACACACCAACACATCCACAAACAAACACGCACAAACCAACACACACACCCACACGAATACACACCAACACACACACCAACAAACCCAGACTAACACACCATTGCACACAAAAACACATCCAACACCCAAGCACATACACTCACACCAACACACAAAGCAACACATTAACACAGACAGACAGACACACCGACACACACAAACCAACACCCACCAACACACCAACAAAAATACAGCAACACACACATCAATACACTCCGAAACACACACACACACACACACACTCACAGAGATGCACACAGCAACACACAATCACCAACACAACAACACACATACACTCACACACCAACACACAAAAAAACAAAAACACATACATAACAACACACAATAACACCAACACACTCACCGGTACATACAACACACTCCAGCACACACACAAACACTAAGACACGAACTCACCCAGCAACCCACCCACGCCAACACGCACAAAAAACAAAAACACATACATAAGAACACACAATACCACCAACACACTCAGCAGTACATACAACACACTTCAACACACACACACACACACACACACACACAAACACACAAACACTAAGACACGAACTCACCTAGCTACCCACCCACGCCAACTCGCACAAAAAACACAAAAAAGCCCCACAGCAACACACACCAACACACACAATCCTGCACAAAAACAAAAGACACATAACACACACACATTGACACAAACACACCAACACACACACCTTAACAGAAACACACCAACGCACATCAACACACCTACACACAACAAACACATTAACACACACAAAAAGACCAACATTAACACAACACACACACTAACGCACACACACCAACGCATACTCGAACACACGAACACACACACGAACACACCCAAGACACATACGCACACCAACACACAAGAACCCACCTACACTCACACCAACACACCCAATGACAGACACCAAAACAAACAACACCCAAACACAGAGACACACAGACAAACCAATACACACACCAACACCAACACACACAACAACACTCCAACACACACACACAAACACACCAAAACACTCGAACACACACACAAGCACACCAACACACACACCAACAGACAGACATAAACTCCCAAACACCAACACAGAGAAGCACAAGAACAACCCAACACACACACCAACAAACCAACTCACAAACACACACAAAAGACACAACCCAACACACACACACACACAAAAGCATACCAACACATACACTCCAACACACCCAAACACACATACGTACTCCAACAGACACACAAAAAGATACCAACACGCACACCAACACAAGAACACACAACACACACACCAACACATCCACAAACAAACACGCACAAACCAACACACACACACACACGAAAACACACCAACACACACACCAACAAACCCAGACTAACACACCATTGCACACAAAAACACATCCAACACCCAAGCACATACACTCACACCAACACACAAAGCAACACATTAACACAGACAGACAGACACACCGACACACACAAACCAACACCCACCAACACACCAACAAAAATACAGCAACACACACATCAATACACTCCGAAACACACACACACACACACACACACTCACAGAGATGCACACAGCAACACACAATCACCAACACAACAACACACAGACACTCACACACCAACACACAAAAAAACAAAAACACATACATAACAACACACAATAACACCAACACACTCACCGGTACATACAACACACTCCAGCACACACACAAACACTAAGACACGAACTCACCCAGCAACCCACCCACGCCAACACGCACAAAAAACAAAAACACATACATAACAACACACAATACCACCAACACACTCAGCAGTACATACAACACACTTCAACACACACACACACACACACACACACACACAAACACACAAACACTAAGACACGAACTCACCTAGCTACCCACCCACGCCAACTCGCACAAAAAGCACAAAAAGCCCCACAGCAACACACACCAACACACAATCCTGCACAAAAACAAAAGACACATAACACACACACATTGACACAAACACACCAACACACACACCTTAACAGAAACACACCAACGCACATCAACACACCTACACACAACAAACACATTAACACACACAAAAAGACCAACATTAACACAACACACACACTAACGCACACACACCAACGCATACTCGAACACACGAACACACACACGAACACACCCAAGACACATACGCACACCAACACACAAGAACCCACCTACACTCACACCAACACACCCAACGACAGACACCAAAACAAACAACACCCAAACACAGAGACACACAGACAAACCAATACACACACCAACACCAACACACACAACAACACTCCAACACACCCAAACACACATACGTACTGCAACAGACACACAAAAAGATACCAACACGCACACCAACACAAGAACACACAACACACACACCACAACACACACACCAACACATCCACAAACAAACACGCACAAACCAACACACACACCCACACGAAAACACACCAACACACACTCCAACAAACCCAGACTAACACACCATTGCACACAAAAACACATCCAACACCCAAGCACATACACTCACACCAACACACAAAGCAACACATTAACACAGACAGACAGACACACCGACACACACAAACCAACACCCTCCAACACACCAACAAAAATACAGCAACACACACATCAATACACTCCGAAACACACACACACACACACACACTCACAGAGATGCACACAGCAACACACAATCACCAACACAACAACACACATACACTCACACACCAACACACAAAAAAAACAAAAACACATACATAACAACACACAATAACACCAACACACTCACCGGTACATACAACACACTCCAGCACACACACAAACACTAAGACACGAACTCACCCAGCAACCCACCCACGCCAACACGCACAAAAAACAAAAACACACACATAACAACACACAATACCACCAACACACTCAGCAGTACATACAACACACTCCAACACACAAACACACAAACACACAAACACTAAGACACGAACTCACCTAGCTACCCACCCACGCCAACACGCACAAAAAACACAAAAAAGCCCCACAGCAACACACACCAACACATACAATGCTGCACAAAAACAAAAGACATAACACACACACATTGACACAAACACACCAACACACACACCTTAACAGAAACACACCAACGCACATCAACACACCTACACACAACAAACACATTAACACACACAAAAAGACCAACATTAACACAACACACACACTAACGCACACACACCAACGCATACTCGAACACACGAACACACACACGAACACACCCAAGACACATACGAAAACCAACACACAAGAACCCACCTACACTCACACCAACACACCCAACGACAGACACCAAAACAAACAACACCCAAACACAGAGACACACAGACAAAGCAATACACACACCAACACCAACACACACAACACTCCAGCACACACACACACACGCCAAAACACTCGAACACACACACAAGCACACCAACACACACACCAACAGACAGACATAAACTCCCAAACACCAACACAGAGAAGCACAAGAACAACCCAACACACACACCAACAAACCAACTCACAAACACACACAACAGACACAACCCAACACACACACACACACGAAAGCATACCAACACATACACTCCAACACACCCAAACACACATACGTACTCCAACAGACACACAAAAATATACCAACACGCACACCAACACAAGAACACACAACACACACACCACAACACACACACCAACACATCCACAAACAAACACGCACAAACCAACACACACACCCACATGAAAACACACCAACACACACACCAACAAACCCAGACTAACACACCATTGCACACAAAAACACATCCAACACCCAAGCACATACACTCACACCAACACACAAAGCAACACATTAACACAGACAGACAGACACACCGACACACACAAACCAACACCCACCAACACACCAACAAAAATACAGCAACACACACATCAATACACCCCGAAACACACACACACACACACACTCACAGAGATGCACACAGCAACACACAATCACCAACACAACAACACACAGACACTCACACACCAACACACAAAAAAACAAAAACACATACATAACACACAATAACACCAACACACTCACCGGTACATACAACACACTCCAGCACACACACAAACACTAAGACACGAACTCACCCAGCAACCCACCCACGCCAACACGCACAAAAAACAAAAACACATACATAACAACACACAATACCACCAACACACTCAGCAGTACATACAACACACTCCAACACACACACACACAAACACACAAACACTAAGACACGAACTCACCTAGCTACCCACCCACGCCAACACGCACAAAAAACAAAAACACATACATAACAACACACAATACCACCAACACACTCAGCAGTACATACAACACACTTCAACACACACACACACACACACACACACAAACACACAAACACTAAGACACGAACTCACCTAGCTACCCACCCACGGCAACTCGCACAAAAAACACAAAAAAGCCCCACAGCAACACACACCAACACACACAATCCTGCACAAAAACAAAAGACACATAACACACACACATTGACACAAACACACCAACACACACACCTTAACAGAAACACACCAACGCACATCAACACACCTACACACAACAAACACATTAACACACACAAAAAGACCAACATTAACACAACACACACACTAACGCACACACACCAACGCATACTCGAACACACGAACACACACACGAACACACCCAAGACACATACGCACACCAACACACAAGAACCCACCTACACTCACACCAACACACCCAACGACAGACACCAAAACAAACAACACCCAAACACAGAGACACACAGACAAAGCAATACACACACCAACACCAACACACACAACACTCCAGCACACACACACACACGCCAAAACACTCGAACACACACACAAGCACACCAACACACACACCAACAGACAGACATAAACTCCCAAACACCAACACAGAGAAGCACAAGAACAACCCAACACACACACCAACAAACCAACTCACAAACACACACAACAGACACAACCCAACACACACACACACACACGAAAGCATACCAACACATACACTCCAACACACCCAAACACACATACGTACTCCAACAGACACACAAAAATATACCAACACGCACACCAACACAAGAACACACAACACACACACCACAACACACACACCAACACATCCACAAACAAACACGCACAAACCAACACACACACCCACATGAAAACACACCAACACACACACCAACAAACCCAGACTAACACACCATTGCACACAAAAACACATCCAACACCCAAGCACATACACTCACACCAACACACAAAGCAACACATTAACACAGACAGACAGACACACCGACACACACAAACCCACACCCACCAACACACCAACAAAAATACAGCAACACACACATCAATACACCCCGAAACACACACACACACACACACACTCACAGAGATGCACACAGCAACACACAATCACCAACACAACAACACACAGACACTCACACACCAACACACAAAAAAACAAAAACACATACATAACAACACACAATAACACCAACACACTCACCGGTACATACAACACACTCCAGCACACACACAAACACTAAGACACGAACTCACCCAGCAACCCACCCACGCCAACACGCACAAAAAACAAAAACACATACATAACAACACACAATACCACCAACACACTCAGCAGTACATACAACACACTTCAACACACACACACACACACACACACACACACAAACACACAAACACTAAGACACGAACTCACCTAGCTACCCACCCACGCCAACTCGCACAAAAAGCACAAAAAGCCCCACAGCAACACACACCAACACATACAATGCTGCACAAAAACAAAAGACATAACACACACACATTGACACAAACACACCAACACACACACCTTAACAGAAACACACCAACGCACATCAAGACACCTACACACAACAAACACATTAACACACACAAAAAGACCAACATTAACACAACACACACACTAACGCACACACACCAACGCATACTCGAACACACGAACACACACACGAACACACCCAAGACACATACGCACACCAACACACAAGAACCCACCTACACTCACACCAACACACCCAACGACAGACACCAAAACAAACAACACCCAAACACAGAGACACACAGACAAACCAATACACACACCAACACCAACACACACAACAACACTCCAACACACCCAAACACACATACGTACTGCAACAGACACACAAAAAGATACCAACACGCACACCAACACAAGAACACACAACACACACACCACAACACACACACCAACACATCCACAAACAAACACGCACAAACCAACACACACACCCACACGAAAACACACCAACACACACTCCAACAAACCCAGACTAACACACCATTGCACACAAAAACACATCCAACACCCAAGCACATACACTCACACCAACACACAAAGCAACACATTAACACAGACAGACAGACACACCGACACACACAAACCAACACCCTCCAACACACCAACAAAAATACAGCAACACACACATCAATACACTCCGAAACACACACACACACACACACACTCACAGAGATGCACACAGCAACACACAATCACCAACACAACAACACACAGACACTCACACACCAACACACAAAAAAAACAAAAACACATACATAACAACACACAATAACACCAACACACTCACCGGGACATACAACACACTCCAGCACACACACAAACACTAAGACACGAACTCACCCAGCAACCCACCCACGCCAACACGCACAAAAAACAAAAACACACACATAACAACACACAATACCACCAACACACTCAGCAGTACATACAACACACTCCAACACACAAACACACAAACACACAAACACTAAGACACGAACTCACCTAGCTACCCACCCACGCCAACACGCACAAAAAACACAAAAAAGCCCCACAGCAACACACACCAACACATACAATGCTGCACAAAAACAAAAGACATAACACACACACATTGACACAAACACACCAACACACACACCTTAACAGAAACACACCAACGCACATCAACACACCTACACACAACAAACACATTAACACACACAAAAAGACCAACATTAACACAACACACACACTAACGCACACACACCAACGCATACTCGAACACACGAACACACACACGAACACACCCAAGACACATACGAAAACCAACACACAAGAACCCACCTACACTCACACCAACACACCCAACGACAGACACCAAAACAAACAACACCCAAACACAGAGACACACAGACAAAGCAATACACACACCAACACCAACACACACAACACTCCAGCACACACACACACACGCCAAAACACTCGAACACACACACAAGCACACCAACACACACACCAACAGACAGACATAAACTCCCAAACACCAACACAGAGAAGCACAAGAACAACCCAACACACACACCAACAAACCAACTCACAAACACACACAACAGACACAACCCAACACACACACACACACGAAAGCATACCAACACATACACTCCAACACACCCAAACACACATACGTACTCCAACAGACACACAAAAATATACCAACACGCACACCAACACAAGAACACACAACACACACACCACAACACACACACCAACACATCCACAAACAAACACGCACAAACCAACACACACACCCACATGAAAACACACCAACACACACACCAACAAACCCAGACTAACACACCATTGCACACAAAAACACATCCAACACCCAAGCACATACACTCACACCAACACACAAAGCAACACATTAACACAGACAGACAGACACACCGACACACACAAACCAACACCCACCAACACACCAACAAAAATACAGCAACACACACATCAATACACCCCGAAACACACACACACACACACACTCACAGAGATGCACACAGCAACACACAATCACCAACACAACAACACACAGACACTCACACACCAACACACAAAAAAACAAAAACACATACATAACACACAATAACACCAACACACTCACCGGTACATACAACACACTCCAGCACACACACAAACACTAAGACACGAACTCACCCAGCAACCCACCCACGCCAACACGCACAAAAAACAAAAACACATACATAACAACACACAATACCACCAACACACTCAGCAGTACATACAACACACTCCAACACACACACACACAAACACACAAACACTAAGACACGAACTCACCTAGCTACCCACCCACGCCAACACGCACAAAAAACAAAAACACATACATAACAACACACAATACCACCAACACACTCAGCAGTACATACAACACACTTCAACACACACACACACACACACACACAAACACACAAACACTAAGACACGAACTCACCTAGCTACCCACCCACGGCAACACGCACAAAAAACACAAAAAAGCCCCACAGCAACACACACCAACACACACAATCCTGCACAAAAACAAAAGACACATAACACACACACATTGACACAAACACACCAACACACACACCTTAACAGAAACACACCAACGCACATCAACACACCTACACACAACAAACACATTAACACACACAAAAAGACCAACATTAACACAACACACACACTAACGCACACACACCAACGCATACTCGAACACACGAACACACACACGAACACACCCAAGACACATACGCACACCAACACACAAGAACCCACCTACACTCACACCAACACACCCAACGACAGACACCAAAACAAACAACACCCAAACACAGAGACACACAGACAAAGCAATACACACACCAACACCAACACACACAACACTCCAGCACACACACACACACGCCAAAACACTCGAACACACACACAAGCACACCAACACACACACCAACAGACAGACATAAACTCCCAAACACCAACACAGAGAAGCACAAGAACAACCCAACACACACACCAACAAACCAACTCACAAACACACACAACAGACACAACCCAACACACACACACACACACGAAAGCATACCAACACATACACTCCAACACACCCAAACACACATACGTACTCCAACAGACACACAAAAATATACCAACACGCACACCAACACAAGAACACACAACACACACACCACAACACACACACCAACACATCCACAAACAAACACGCACAAACCAACACACACACCCACATGAAAACACACCAACACACACACCAACAAACCCAGACTAACACACCATTGCACACAAAAACACATCCAACACCCAAGCACATACACTCACACCAACACACAAAGCAACACATTAACACAGACAGACAGACACACCGACACACACAAACCCACACCCACCAACACACCAACAAAAATACAGCAACACACACATCAATACACCCCGAAACACACACACACACACACACACTCACAGAGATGCACACAGCAACACACAATCACCAACACAACAACACACAGACACTCACACACCAACACACAAAAAAACAAAAACACATACATAACAACACACAATAACACCAACACACTCACCGGTACATACAACACACTCCAGCACACACACAAACACTAAGACACGAACTCACCCAGCAACCCAACCACGCCAACACGCACAAAAAACAAAAACACATACATAACAACACACAATACCACCAACACACTCAGCAGTACATACAACACACTCCAACACACACACACACAAACACACAAACACTAAGACACGAACTCACCTAGCTACCCACCCACGCCAACACGCACAAAAAACAAAAACACATACATAACAACACACAATACCACCAACACACTCAGCAGTACATACAACACACTTCAACACACACACACACACACACACACACACAAACACACAAACACTAAGACACGAACTCACCTAGCTACCCACCCACGGCAACTCGCACAAAAAACACAAAAAAGCCCCACAGCAACACACACCAACACACACAATCCTGCACAAAAACAAAAGACACATAACACACACACATTGACACAAACACACCAACACACACACCTTAACAGAAACACACCAACGCACATCAACACACCTACACACAACAAACACATTAACACACACAAAAAGACCAACATTAACACAACACACACACTAACGCACACACACCAACGCATACTCGAACACACGAACACACACACGAACACACCCAAGACACATACGCACACCAACACACAAGAACCCACCTACACTCACACCAACACACCCAACGACAGACACCAAAACAAACAACACCCAAACACAGAGACACACAGACAAACCAATACACACACCAACACCAACACACACAACAACACTCCAACACACACACACAAACACACCAAAACACTCCAACACACACACAAGCACACCAACACACACACCAACAGACAGACATAAACTCCCAAACACCAACACAGAGAAGCACAAGAACAACCCAACACACACACCAACAAACCAACTCACAAACACACACAAAAGACACAACCCAACACACACACACACACAAAAGCATACCAACACATACACTCCAACACACCCAAACACACATACGTACTCCAACAGACACACAAAAAGATACCAACACGCACACCAACACAAGAACACACAACACACACACCACAACACACACACCAACACATCCACAAACAAACACGCACAAACCAACACACACACACACACGAAAACACACCAACACACACACCAACAAACCCAGACTAACACACCATTGCACACAAAAACACATCCAACACCCAAGCACATACACTCACACCAACACACAAAGCAACACATTAACACAGACAGACAGACACACCGACACACACAAACCAACACCCACCAACACACCAACAAAAATACAGCAACACACACATCAATACACTCCGAAACACACACACACACACACACACACTCACAGAGATGCACACAGCAACACACAATCACCAACACAACAACACACAGACACTCACACACCAACACACAAAAAAACAAAAACACATACATAACAACACACAATAACACCAACACACTCACCGGTACATACAACACACTCCAGCACACACACAAACACTAAGACACGAACTCACCCAGCAACCCACCCACGCCAACACGCACAAAAAACAAAAACACATACATAACAACACACAATACCACCAACACACTCAGCAGTACATACAACACACTCCAACACACACACACACAAACACACAAACACTAAGACACGAACTCACCTAGCTACCCACCCACGCCAACTCACACACCAACACACACACCTTAACAGAAACACACCAACGCACATCAACACACCTACACACAACAAACACATTAACACACACAAAAAGACCAACATTAACACAACACACACACTAACGCACACACACCAACGCATACTCGAACACACGAACACACACACGAACACACCCAAGACACATACGCAAACCAACACACAAGAACCCACCTACACTCACACCAACACACCCAACGACAGACACCAAAACAAACAACACCCAAACACAGAGACACACAGACAAAGCAATACACACACCAACACCAACACACACAACACTCCAGCACACACACACACACACGCCAAAACACTCGAACACACACACAAGCACACCAACACACACACCAACAGACAGACATAAACTCCCAAACACCAACACAGAGAAGCACAAGAACAACCCAACACACACACCAACAAACCAACTCACAAACACACACAACAGACACAACCCAACACACACACACACACGAAAGCATACCAACACATACACTCCAACACACCCAAACACACATACGTACTCCAACAGACACACAAAAACATACCAACACGCACACCAACACAAGAACACACAACACACACACCACAACACACACACCAACACATCCACAAACAAACACAAACCAACACACACACCCACACGAATACACACCAACACACACACCAACAAACCCAGACTAACACACCATTGCACACAAAAACACATCCAACACCCAAGCACATACACTCACACCAACACACAAAGCAACACATTAACACAGACAGACAGACACACCGACACACACAAACCCACACCCACCAACACACCAACAAAAATACAGCAACACACACATCAATACACCCCGAAACACACACACACACACACACTCACAGAGATGCACACAGCAACACACAATCACCAACACAACAACACACAGACACTCACACACCAACACACAAAAAAAACAAAAACACATACATAACAACACACAATAACACCAACACACTCACCGGTACATACAACACACTCCAGCACACACACAAACACTAAGACACGAACTCACCCAGCAACCCACCCACGCCAACACGCACAAAAAACAAAAACACATACATAACAACACACAATACCACCAACACACTCAGCAGTACATACAACACACTTCAACACACACACACACAAACACACAAACACTAAGACACGAACTCACCTAGCTACCCACCCACGGCAACTCGCACAAAAAACACAAAAAAGCCCCAAACACACAAACACTAAGACACGAACTCACCTAGCTACCCACCCACGGCAACTCGCACAAAAAACACAAAAAAGCCCCACAGCAACACACACCAACACACACAATCCTGCACAAAAACAAAAGACACATAACACACACACATTGACACAAACACACCAACACACACACCTTAACAGAAACACACCAACGCACATCAACACACCTACACACAACAAACACATTAACACACACAAAAAGACCAACATTAACACAACACACACACTAACGCACACACACCAACGCATACTCGAACACACGAACACACACACGAACACACCCAAGACACATACGCAAACCAACACACAAGAACCCACCTACACTCACACCAACACACCCAACGACAGACACCAAAACAAACAACACCCAAACACAGAGACACACAGACAAAGCAATACACACACCAACACCAACACACACAACACTCCAGCACACACACACACACGCCAAAACACTCGAACACACACACAAGCACACCAAAACACACACCAACAGACAGACATAAACTCCCAAACACCAACACAGAGAAGCACAAGAACAACCCAACACACACACCAACAAACCAACTCACAAACACACACAACAGACACAACCCAACACACACACACACACGAAAGCATACCAACACATACACTCCAACACACCCAAACACACATACGTACTCCAACAGACACACAAAAATATACCAACACGCACACCAACACAAGAACACACAACACACACACCACAACACACACACCAACACATCCACAAACAAACACGCACAAACCAACACACACACCCACACGAAAACACACCAACACACACACCAACAAACCCAGACTAACACACCATTGCACACAAAAACACATCCAACACCCAAGCACATACACTCACACCAACACACAAAGCAACACATTAACACAGACAGACAGACACACCGACACACACAAACCCACACCCACCAACACACCAACAAAAATACAGCAACACACACATCAATACACCCCGAAACACACACACACACACACACTCACAGAGATGCACACAGCAACACACAATCACCAACACAACAACACACAGACACTCACACACCAACACACAAAAAAACAAAAACACATACATAACACACAATAACACCAACACACTCACCGGTACATACAACACACTCCAGCACACACACAAACACTAAGACACGAACTCACCCAGCAACCCACCCACGCCAACACGCACAAAAAACAAAAACACATACATAACAACACACAATACCACCAACACACTCAGCAGTACATACAACACACTCCAACACACACACACACAAACACACAAACACTAAGACACGAACTCACCTAGCTACCCACCCACGCCAACACGCACAAAAAACAAAAACACATACATAACAACACACAATACCACCAACACACTCAGCAGTACATACAACACACTTCAACACACACACACACACACACACACAAACACACAAACACTAAGACACGAACTCACCTAGCTACCCACCCACGGCAACTCGCACAAAAAACACAAAAAAGCCCCACAGCAACACACACCAACACACACAATCCTGCACAAAAACAAAAGACACATAACACACACACATTGACACAAACACACCAACACACACACCTTAACAGAAACACACCAACGCACATCAACACACCTACACACAACAAACACATTAACACACACAAAAAGACCAACATTAACACAACACACACACTAACGCACACACACCAACGCATACTCGAACACACGAACACACACACGAACACACCCAAGACACATACGCACACCAACACACAAGAACCCACCTACACTCACACCAACACACCCAACGACAGACACCAAAACAAACAACACCCAAACACAGAGACACACAGACAAACCAATACACACACCAACACCAACACACACAACAACACTCCAACACACACACACACACACCAAAACACTCGAACACACACACAAGCACACCAACACACACACCAACAGACAGACATAAACTCCCAAACACCAACACAGAGAAGCACAAGAACAACCCAACACACACACCAACAAACCAACTCACAAACACACACAAAAGACACAACCCAACACACACACACACGAAAGCATACCAACACATACACTCCAACACACCCAAACACACATACGTACTCCAACAGACACACAAAAACATACCAACACGCACACCAACACAAGAACACACAACACACACACCACAACACACACACCAACACATCCACAAACAAACACGCACAAACCAACACACACACCCACACGAATACACACCAACACACACACCAACAAACCCAGACTAACACACCATTGCACACAAAAACACATCCAACACCCAAGCACATACACTCACACCAACACACAAAGCAACACATTAACACAGACAGACAGACACACCGACACACACAAACCAACACCCACCAACACACCAACAAAAATACAGCAACACACACATCAATACACTCCGAAACACACACACACACACACACACTCACAGAGATGCACACAGCAACACACAATCACCAACACAACAACACACAGACACTCACACACCAACACACAAAAAAAACAAAAACACATACATAACAACACACAATAACACCAACACACTCACCGGTACATACAACACACTCCAGCACACACACAAACACTAAGACACGAACTCACCCAGCAACCCACCCACGCCAACACGCACAAAAAACAAAAACACATACATAACAACACACAATACCACCAACACACTCAGCAGTACATACAACACACTTCAACACACACACACACAAACACACAAACACTAAGACACGAACTCACCTAGCTACCCACCCACGGCAACTCGCACAAAAAACACAAAAAAGCCCCAAACACACAAACACTAAGACACGAACTCACCTAGCTACCCACCCACGGCAACTCGCACAAAAAACACAAAAAAGCCCCACAGCAACACACACCAACACACACAATCCTGCACAAAAACAAAAGACACATAACACACACACATTGACACAAACACACCAACACACACACCTTAACAGAAACACACCAACGCACATCAACACACCTACACACAACAAACACATTAACACACACAAAAAGACCAACATTAACACAACACACACACTAACGCACACACACCAACGCATACTCGAACACACGAACACACACACGAACACACCCAAGACACATACGCAAACCAACACACAAGAACCCACCTACACTCACACCAACACACCCAACGACAGACACCAAAACAAACAACACCCAAACACAGAGACACACAGACAAAGCAATACACACACCAACACCAACACACACAACACTCCAGCACACACACACACACGCCAAAACACTCGAACACACACACAAGCACACCAAAACACACACCAACAGACAGACATAAACTCCCAAACACCAACACAGAGAAGCACAAGAACAACCCAACACACACACCAACAAACCAACTCACAAACACACACAACAGACACAACCCAACACACACACACACACGAAAGCATACCAACACATACACTCCAACACACCCAAACACACATACGTACTCCAACAGACACACAAAAATATACCAACACGCACACCAACACAAGAACACACAACACACACACCACAACACACACACCAACACATCCACAAACAAACACGCACAAACCAACACACACACCCACACGAAAACACACCAACACACACACCAACAAACCCAGACTAACACACCATTGCACACAAAAACACATCCAACACCCAAGCACATACACTCACACCAACACACAAAGCAACACATTAACACAGACAGACAGACACACCGACACACACAAACCCACACCCACCAACACACCAACAAAAATACAGCAACACACACATCAATACACCCCGAAACACACACACACACACACACTCACAGAGATGCACACAGCAACACACAATCACCAACACAACAACACACAGACACTCACACACCAACACACAAAAAAACAAAAACACATACATAACACACAATAACACCAACACACTCACCGGTACATACAACACACTCCAGCACACACACAAACACTAAGACACGAACTCACCCAGCAACCCACCCACGCCAACACGCACAAAAAACAAAAACACATACATAACAACACACAATACCACCAACACACTCAGCAGTACATACAACACACTCCAACACACACACACACAAACACACAAACACTAAGACACGAACTCACCTAGCTACCCACCCACGCCAACACGCACAAAAAACAAAAACACATACATAACAACACACAATACCACCAACACACTCAGCAGTACATACAACACACTTCAACACACACACACAAACACACACACAAACACACAAACACTAAGACACGAACTCACCTAGCTACCCACCCACGGCAACTCGCACAAAAAACACAAAAAAGCCCCACAGCAACACACACCAACACACACAATCCTGCACAAAAACAAAAGACACATAACACACACACATTGACACAAACACACCAACACACACACCTTAACAGAAACACACCAACGCACATCAACACACCTACACACAACAAACACATTAACACACACAAAAAGACCAACATTAACACAACACACACACTAACGCACACACACCAACGCATACTCGAACACACGAACACACACACGAACACACCCAAGACACATACGCACACCAACACACAAGAACCCACCTACACTCACACCAACACACCCAACGACAGACACCAAAACAAACAACACCCAAACACAGAGACACACAGACAAACCAATACACACACCAACACCAACACACACAACAACACTCCAACACACACACACACACACCAAAACACTCGAACACACACACAAGCACACCAACACACACACCAACAGACAGACATAAACTCCCAAACACCAACACAGAGAAGCACAAGAACAACCCAACACACACACCAACAAACCAACTCACAAACACACACAACAGACACAACCCAACACACACACACACACGAAAGCATACCAACACATACACTCCAACACACCCAAACACACATACGTACTCCAACAGACACACAAAAACATACCAACACGCACACCAACACAAGAACACACAACACACACACCACAACACACACACCAACACATCCACAAACAAACACGCACAAACCAACACACACACCCACACGAATACACACCAACACACACACCAACAAACCCAGACTAACACACCATTGCACACAAAAACACATCCAACACCCAAGCACATACACTCACACCAACACACAAAGCAACACATTAACACAGACAGACAGACACACCGACACACACAAACCCACACCCACCAACACACCAACAAAAATACAGCAACACACACATCAATACACCCCGAAACACACACACACACACACACTCACAGAGATGCACACAGCAACACACAATCACCAACACAACAACACACAGACACCCACACACCAACACACAAAAAAACAAAAACACATACATAACACACAATAACACCAACACACTCACCGGTACATACAACACACTCCAGCACACACACAAACACTAAGACACGAACTCACCCAGCAACCCACCCACGCCAACACGCACAAAAAACAAAAACACATACATAACAACACACAATACCACCAACACACTCAGCAGTACATACAACACACTCCAACACACACACACACAAACACACAAACACTAAGACACGAACTCACCTAGCTACCCACCCACGCCAACACGCACAAAAAACAAAAACACATACATAACAACACACAATACCACCAACACACTCAGCAGTACATACAACACACTTCAACACACACACACACACACACACACAAACACACAAACACTAAGACACGAACTCACCTAGCTACCCACCCACGGCAACTCGCACAAAAAACACAAAAAAGCCCCACAGCAACACACACCAACACACACAATCCTGCACAAAAACAAAAGACACATAACACACACACATTGACACAAACACACCAACACACACACCTTAACAGAAACACACCAACGCACATCAACACACCTACACACAACAAACACATTAACACACACAAAAAGACCAACATTAACACAACACACACACTAACGCACACACACCAACGCATACTCGAACACACGAACACACACACGAACACACCCAAGACACATACGCACACCAACACACAAGAACCCACCTACACTCACACCAACACACCCAACGACAGACACCAAAACAAACAACACCCAAACACAGAGACACACAGACAAAGCAATACACACACCAACACCAACACACACAACACTCCAGCACACACACACACACGCCAAAACACTCGAACACACACACAAGCACACCAAAACACACACCAACAGACAGACATAAACTCCCAAACACCAACACAGAGAAGCACAAGAACAACCCAACACACACACCAACAAACCAACTCACAAACACACACAACAGACACAACCCAACACACACACACACACGAAAGCATACCAACACATACACTCCAACACACCCAAACACACATACGTACTCCAACAGACACACAAAAATATACCAACACGCACACCAACACAAGAACACACAACACACACACCACAACACACACACCAACACATCCACAAACAAACACGCACAAACCAACACACACACCCACACGAAAACACACCAACACACACACCAACAAACCCAGACTAACACACCATTGCACACAAAAACACATCCAACACCCAAGCACATACACTCACACCAACACACAAAGCAACACATTAACACAGACAGACAGACACACCGACACACACAAACCCACACCCACCAACACACCAACAAAAATACAGCAACACACACATCAATACACCCCGAAACACACACACACACACACACTCACAGAGATGCACACAGCAACACACAATCACCAACACAACAACACACAGACACTCACACACCAACACACAAAAAAACAAAAACACATACATAACACACAATAACACCAACACACTCACCGGTACATACAACACACTCCAGCACACACACAAACACTAAGACACGAACTCACCCAGCAACCCACCCACGCCAACACGCACAAAAAACAAAAACACATACATAACAACACACAATACCACCAACACACTCAGCAGTACATACAACACACTCCAACACACACACACACAAACACACAAACACTAAGACACGAACTCACCTAGCTACCCACCCACGCCAACACGCACAAAAAACAAAAACACATACATAACAACACACAATACCACCAACACACTCAGCAGTACATACAACACACTTCAACACACACACACACACACACACACAAACACACAAACACTAAGACACGAACTCACCTAGCTACCCACCCACGGCAACTCGCACAAAAAACACAAAAAAGCCCCACAGCAACACACACCAACACACACAATCCTGCACAAAAACAAAAGACACATAACACACACACATTGACACAAACACACCAACACACACACCTTAACAGAAACACACCAACGCACATCAACACACCTACACACAACAAACACATTAACACACACAAAAAGACCAACATTAACACAACACACACACTAACGCACACACACCAACGCATACTCGAACACACGAACACACACACGAACACACCCAAGACACATACGCACACCAACACACAAGAACCCACCTACACTCACACCAACACACCCAACGACAGACACCAAAACAAACAACACCCAAACACAGAGACACACAGACAAACCAATACACACACCAACACCAACACACACAACAACACTCCAACACACACACACACACACCAAAACACTCGAACACACACACAAGCACACCAACACACACACCAACAGACAGACATAAACTCCCAAACACCAACACAGAGAAGCACAAGAACAACCCAACACACACACCAACAAACCAACTCACAAACACACACAAAAGACACAACCCAACACACACACACACGAAAGCATACCAACACATACACTCCAACACACCCAAACACACATACGTACTCCAACAGACACACAAAAACATACCAACACGCACACCAACACAAGAACACACAACACACACACCACAACACACACACCAACACATCCACAAACAAACACGCACAAACCAACACACACACCCACACGAATACACACCAACACACACACCAACAAACCCAGACTAACACACCATTGCACACAAAAACACATCCAACACCCAAGCACATACACTCACACCAACACACAAAGCAACACATTAACACAGACAGACAGACACACCGACACACACAAACCAACACCCACCAACACACCAACAAAAATACAGCAACACACACATCAATACACTCCGAAACACACACACACACACACACACTCACAGAGATGCACACAGCAACACACAATCACCAACACAACAACACACAGACACTCACACACCAACACACAAAAAAAACAAAAACACATACATAACAACACACAATAACACCAACACACTCACCGGTACATACAACACACTCCAGCACACACACAAACACTAAGACACGAACTCACCCAGCAACCCACCCACGCCAACACGCACAAAAAACAAAAACACATACATAACAACACACAATACCACCAACACACTCAGCAGTACATACAACACACTTCAACACACACACACACAAACACACAAACACTAAGACACGAACTCACCTAGCTACCCACCCACGGCAACTCGCACAAAAAACACAAAAAAGCCCCAAACACACAAACACTAAGACACGAACTCACCTAGCTACCCACCCACGGCAACTCGCACAAAAAACACAAAAAAGCCCCACAGCAACACACACCAACACACACAATCCTGCACAAAAACAAAAGACACATAACACACACACATTGACACAAACACACCAACACACACACCTTAACAGAAACACACCAACGCACATCAACACACCTACACACAACAAACACATTAACACACACAAAAAGACCAACATTAACACAACACACACACTAACGCACACACACCAACGCATACTCGAACACACGAACACACACACGAACACACCCAAGACACATACGCAAACCAACACACAAGAACCCACCTACACTCACACCAACACACCCAACGACAGACACCAAAACAAACAACACCCAAACACAGAGACACACAGACAAAGCAATACACACACCAACACCAACACACACAACACTCCAGCACACACACACACACGCCAAAACACTCGAACACACACACAAGCACACCAAAACACACACCAACAGACAGACATAAACTCCCAAACACCAACACAGAGAAGCACAAGAACAACCCAACACACACACCAACAAACCAACTCACAAACACACACAACAGACACAACCCAACACACACACACACACGAAAGCATACCAACACATACACTCCAACACACCCAAACACACATACGTACTCCAACAGACACACAAAAATATACCAACACGCACACCAACACAAGAACACACAACACACACACCACAACACACACACCAACACATCCACAAACAAACACGCACAAACCAACACACACACCCACACGAAAACACACCAACACACACACCAACAAACCCAGACTAACACACCATTGCACACAAAAACACATCCAACACCCAAGCACATACACTCACACCAACACACAAAGCAACACATTAACACAGACAGACAGACACACCGACACACACAAACCCACACCCACCAACACACCAACAAAAATACAGCAACACACACATCAATACACCCCGAAACACACACACACACACACACTCACAGAGATGCACACAGCAACACACAATCACCAACACAACAACACACAGACACTCACACACCAACACACAAAAAAACAAAAACACATACATAACACACAATAACACCAACACACTCACCGGTACATACAACACACTCCAGCACACACACAAACACTAAGACACGAACTCACCCAGCAACCCACCCACGCCAACACGCACAAAAAACAAAAACACATACATAACAACACACAATACCACCAACACACTCAGCAGTACATACAACACACTCCAACACACACACACACAAACACACAAACACTAAGACACGAACTCACCTAGCTACCCACCCACGCCAACACGCACAAAAAACAAAAACACATACATAACAACACACAATACCACCAACACACTCAGCAGTACATACAACACACTTCAACACACACACACAAACACACACACAAACACACAAACACTAAGACACGAACTCACCTAGCTACCCACCCACGGCAACTCGCACAAAAAACACAAAAAAGCCCCACAGCAACACACACCAACACACACAATCCTGCACAAAAACAAAAGACACATAACACACACACATTGACACAAACACACCAACACACACACCTTAACAGAAACACACCAACGCACATCAACACACCTACACACAACAAACACATTAACACACACAAAAAGACCAACATTAACACAACACACACACTAACGCACACACACCAACGCATACTCGAACACACGAACACACACACGAACACACCCAAGACACATACGCACACCAACACACAAGAACCCACCTACACTCACACCAACACACCCAACGACAGACACCAAAACAAACAACACCCAAACACAGAGACACACAGACAAACCAATACACACACCAACACCAACACACACAACAACACTCCAACACACACACACACACACCAAAACACTCGAACACACACACAAGCACACCAACACACACACCAACAGACAGACATAAACTCCCAAACACCAACACAGAGAAGCACAAGAACAACCCAACACACACACCAACAAACCAACTCACAAACACACACAACAGACACAACCCAACACACACACACACACGAAAGCATACCAACACATACACTCCAACACACCCAAACACACATACGTACTCCAACAGACACACAAAAACATACCAACACGCACACCAACACAAGAACACACAACACACACACCACAACACACACACCAACACATCCACAAACAAACACGCACAAACCAACACACACACCCACACGAATACACACCAACACACACACCAACAAACCCAGACTAACACACCATTGCACACAAAAACACATCCAACACCCAAGCACATACACTCACACCAACACACAAAGCAACACATTAACACAGACAGACAGACACACCGACACACACAAACCCACACCCACCAACACACCAACAAAAATACAGCAACACACACATCAATACACCCCGAAACACACACACACACACACACTCACAGAGATGCACACAGCAACACACAATCACCAACACAACAACACACAGACACCCACACACCAACACACAAAAAAACAAAAACACATACATAACACACAATAACACCAACACACTCACCGGTACATACAACACACTCCAGCACACACACAAACACTAAGACACGAACTCACCCAGCAACCCACCCACGCCAACACGCACAAAAAACAAAAACACATACATAACAACACACAATACCACCAACACACTCAGCAGTACATACAACACACTCCAACACACACACACACAAACACACAAACACTAAGACACGAACTCACCTAGCTACCCACCCACGCCAACACGCACAAAAAACAAAAACACATACATAACAACACACAATACCACCAACACACTCAGCAGTACATACAACACACTTCAACACACACACACACACACACACACAAACACACAAACACTAAGACACGAACTCACCTAGCTACCCACCCACGGCAACTCGCACAAAAAACACAAAAAAGCCCCACAGCAACACACACCAACACACACAATCCTGCACAAAAACAAAAGACACATAACACACACACATTGACACAAACACACCAACACACACACCTTAACAGAAACACACCAACGCACATCAACACACCTACACACAACAAACACATTAACACACACAAAAAGACCAACATTAACACAACACACACACTAACGCACACACACCAACGCATACTCGAACACACGAACACACACACGAACACACCCAAGACACATACGCACACCAACACACAAGAACCCACCTACACTCACACCAACACACCCAACGACAGACACCAAAACAAACAACACCCAAACACAGAGACACACAGACAAACCAATACACACACCAACACCAACACACACAACAACACTCCAACACACACACACACACACCAAAACACTCGAACACACACACAAGCACACCAACACACACACCAACAGACAGACATAAACTCCCAAACACCAACACAGAGAAGCACAAGAACAACCCAACACACACACCAACAAACCAACTCACAAACACACACAACAGACACAACCCAACACACACACACACACGAAAGCATACCAACACATACACTCCAACACACCCAAACACACATACGTACTCCAACAGACACACAAAAACATACCAACACGCACACCAACACAAGAACACACAACACACACACCACAACACACACACCAACACATCCACAAACAAACACGCACAAACCAACACACACACCCACACGAATACACACCAACACACACACCAACAAACCCAGACTAACACACCATTGCACACAAAAACACATCCAACACCCAAGCACATACACTCACACCAACACACAAAGCAACACATTAACACAGACAGACAGACACACCGACACACACAAACCCACACCCACCAACACACCAACAAAAATACAGCAACACACACATCAATACACCCCGAAACACACACACACACACACACTCACAGAGATGCACACAGCAACACACAATCACCAACACAACAACACACAGACACTCACACACCAACACACAAAAAAAACAAAAACACATACATAACAACACACAATAACACCAACACACTCACCGGTACATACAACACACTCCAGCACACACACAAACACTAAGACACGAACTCACCCAGCAACCCACCCACGCCAACACGCACAAAAAACAAAAACACATACATAAGAACACACAATACCACCAACACACTCAGCAGTACATACAACACACTTCAACACACACACACACAAACACACAAACACTAAGACACGAACTCACCTAGCTACCCACCCACGGCAACTCGCACAAAAAACACAAAAAAGCCCCAAACACACAAACACTAAGACACGAACTCACCTAGCTACCCACCCACGGCAACTCGCACAAAAAACACAAAAAAGCCCCACAGCAACACACACCAACACACACAATCCTGCACAAAAACAAAAGACACATAACACACACACATTGACACAAACACACCAACACACACACCTTAACAGAAACACACCAACGCACATCAACACACCTACACACAACAAACACATTAACACACACAAAAAGACCAACATTAACACAACACACACACTAACGCACACACACCAACGCATACTCGAACACACGAACACACACACGAACACACCCAAGACACATACGCAAACCAACACACAAGAACCCACCTACACTCACACCAACACACCCAACGACAGACACCAAAACAAACAACACCCAAACACAGAGACACACAGACAAAGCAATACACACACCAACACCAACACACACAACACTCCAGCACACACACACACACGCCAAAACACTCGAACACACACACAAGCACACCAAAACACACACCAACAGACAGACATAAACTCCCAAACACCAACACAGAGAAGCACAAGAACAACCCAACACACACACCAACAAACCAACTCACAAACACACACAACAGACACAACCCAACACACACACACACACGAAAGCATACCAACACATACACTCCAACACACCCAAACACACATACGTACTCCAACAGACACACAAAAATATACCAACACGCACACCAACACAAGAACACACAACACACACACCACAACACACACACCAACACATCCACAAACAAACACGCACAAACCAACACACACACCCACACGAAAACACACCAACACACACACCAACAAACCCAGACTAACACACCATTGCACACAAAAACACATCCAACACCCAAGCACATACACTCACACCAACACACAAAGCAACACATTAACACAGACAGACAGACACACCGACACACACAAACCCACACCCACCAACACACCAACAAAAATACAGCAACACACACATCAATACACCCCGAAACACACACACACACACACACTCACAGAGATGCACACAGCAACACACAATCACCAACACAACAACACACAGACACTCACACACCAACACACAAAAAAACAAAAACACATACATAACACACAATAACACCAACACACTCACCGGTACATACAACACACTCCAGCACACACACAAACACTAAGACACGAACTCACCCAGCAACCCACCCACGCCAACACGCACAAAAAACAAAAACACATACATAACAACACACAATACCACCAACACACTCAGCAGTACATACAACACACTCCAACACACACACACACAAACACACAAACACTAAGACACGAACTCACCTAGCTACCCACCCACGCCAACACGCACAAAAAACAAAAACACATACATAACAACACACAATACCACCAACACACTCAGCAGTACATACAACACACTTCAACACACACACACACACACACACACAAACACACAAACACTAAGACACGAACTCACCTAGCTACCCACCCACGGCAACTCGCACAAAAAACACAAAAAAGCCCCACAGCAACACACACCAACACACACAATCCTGCACAAAAACAAAAGACACATAACACACACACATTGACACAAACACACCAACACACACACCTTAACAGAAACACACCAACGCACATCAACACACCTACACACAACAAACACATTAACACACACAAAAAGACCAACATTAACACAACACACACACTAACGCACACACACCAACGCATACTCGAACACACGAACACACACACGAACACACCCAAGACACATACGCACACCAACACACAAGAACCCACCTACACTCACACCAACACACCCAACGACAGACACCAAAACAAACAACACCCAAACACAGAGACACACAGACAAACCAATACACACACCAACACCAACACACACAACAACACTCCAACACACACACACACACACCAAAACACTCGAACACACACACAAGCACACCAACACACACACCAACAGACAGACATAAACTCCCAAACACCAACACAGAGAAGCACAAGAACAACCCAACACACACACCAACAAACCAACTCACAAACACACACAAAAGACACAACCCAACACACACACACACGAAAGCATACCAACACATACACTCCAACACACCCAAACACACATACGTACTCCAACAGACACACAAAAACATACCAACACGCACACCAACACAAGAACACACAACACACACACCACAACACACACACCAACACATCCACAAACAAACACGCACAAACCAACACACACACCCACACGAATACACACCAACACACACACCAACAAACCCAGACTAACACACCATTGCACACAAAAACACATCCAACACCCAAGCACATACACTCACACCAACACACAAAGCAACACATTAACACAGACAGACAGACACACCGACACACACAAACCAACACCCACCAACACACCAACAAAAATACAGCAACACACACATCAATACACTCCGAAACACACACACACACACACACACTCACAGAGATGCACACAGCAACACACAATCACCAACACAACAACACACAGACACTCACACACCAACACACAAAAAAAACAAAAACACATACATAACAACACACAATAACACCAACACACTCACCGGTACATACAACACACTCCAGCACACACACAAACACTAAGACACGAACTCACCCAGCAACCCACCCACGCCAACACGCACAAAAAACAAAAACACATACATAACAACACACAATACCACCAACACACTCAGCAGTACATACAACACACTTCAACACACACACACACAAACACACAAACACTAAGACACGAACTCACCTAGCTACCCACCCACGGCAACTCGCACAAAAAACACAAAAAAGCCCCAAACACACAAACACTAAGACACGAACTCACCTAGCTACCCACCCACGGCAACTCGCACAAAAAACACAAAAAAGCCCCACAGCAACACACACCAACACACACAATCCTGCACAAAAACAAAAGACACATAACACACACACATTGACACAAACACACCAACACACACACCTTAACAGAAACACACCAACGCACATCAACACACCTACACACAACAAACACATTAACACACACAAAAAGACCAACATTAACACAACACACACACTAACGCACACACACCAACGCATACTCGAACACACGAACACACACACGAACACACCCAAGACACATACGCAAACCAACACACAAGAACCCACCTACACTCACACCAACACACCCAACGACAGACACCAAAACAAACAACACCCAAACACAGAGACACACAGACAAAGCAATACACACACCAACACCAACACACACAACACTCCAGCACACACACACACACGCCAAAACACTCGAACACACACACAAGCACACCAAAACACACACCAACAGACAGACATAAACTCCCAAACACCAACACAGAGAAGCACAAGAACAACCCAACACACACACCAACAAACCAACTCACAAACACACACAACAGACACAACCCAACACACACACACACACGAAAGCATACCAACACATACACTCCAACACACCCAAACACACATACGTACTCCAACAGACACACAAAAATATACCAACACGCACACCAACACAAGAACACACAACACACACACCACAACACACACACCAACACATCCACAAACAAACACGCACAAACCAACACACACACCCACACGAAAACACACCAACACACACACCAACAAACCCAGACTAACACACCATTGCACACAAAAACACATCCAACACCCAAGCACATACACTCACACCAACACACAAAGCAACACATTAACACAGACAGACAGACACACCGACACACACAAACCCACACCCACCAACACACCAACAAAAATACAGCAACACACACATCAATACACCCCGAAACACACACACACACACACACTCACAGAGATGCACACAGCAACACACAATCACCAACACAACAACACACAGACACTCACACACCAACACACAAAAAAACAAAAACACATACATAACACACAATAACACCAACACACTCACCGGTACATACAACACACTCCAGCACACACACAAACACTAAGACACGAACTCACCCAGCAACCCACCCACGCCAACACGCACAAAAAACAAAAACACATACATAACAACACACAATACCACCAACACACTCAGCAGTACATACAACACACTCCAACACACACACACACAAACACACAAACACTAAGACACGAACTCACCTAGCTACCCACCCACGCCAACACGCACAAAAAACAAAAACACATACATAACAACACACAATACCACCAACACACTCAGCAGTACATACAACACACTTCAACACACACACACACACACACACACAAACACACAAACACTAAGACACGAACTCACCTAGCTACCCACCCACGGCAACTCGCACAAAAAACACAAAAAAGCCCCACAGCAACACACACCAACACACACAATCCTGCACAAAAACAAAAGACACATAACACACACACATTGACACAAACACACCAACACACACACCTTAACAGAAACACACCAACGCACATCAACACACCTACACACAACAAACACATTAACACACACAAAAAGACCAACATTAACACAACACACACACTAACGCACACACACCAACGCATACTCGAACACACGAACACACACACGAACACACCCAAGACACATACGCACACCAACACACAAGAACCCACCTACACTCACACCAACACACCCAACGACAGACACCAAAACAAACAACACCCAAACACAGAGACACACAGACAAACCAATACACACACCAACACCAACACACACAACAACACTCCAACACACACACACACACACCAAAACACTCGAACACACACACAAGCACACCAACACACACACCAACAGACAGACATAAACTCCCAAACACCAACACAGAGAAGCACAAGAACAACCCAACACACACACCAACAAACCAACTCACAAACACACACAAAAGACACAACCCAACACACACACACACGAAAGCATACCAACACATACACTCCAACACACCCAAACACACATACGTACTCCAACAGACACACAAAAACATACCAACACGCACACCAACACAAGAACACACAACACACACACCACAACACACACACCAACACATCCACAAACAAACACGCACAAACCAACACACACACCGACACGAATACACACCAACACACACACCAACAAACCCAGACTAACACACCATTGCACACAAAAACACATCCAACACCCAAGCACATACACTCACACCAACACACAAAGCAACACATTAACACAGACAGACAGACACACCGACACACACAAACCAACACCCACCAACACACCAACAAAAATACAGCAACACACACATCAATACACTCCGAAACACACACACACACACACACACTCACAGAGATGCACACAGCAACACACAATCACCAACACAACAACACACAGACACTCACACACCAACACACAAAAAAACAAAAACACATACATAACAACACACAATAACACCAACACACTCACCGGTACATACAACACACTCCAGCACACACACAAACACTAAGACACGAACTCACCCAGCAACCCACCCACGCCAACACGCACAAAAAACAAAAACACATACATAAGAACACACAATACCACCAACACACTCAGCAGTACATACAACACACTTCAACACACACACACACACACACACACACACAAACACACAAACACTAAGACACGAACTCACCTAGCTACCCACCCACGCCAACTCGCACAAAAAACACAAAAAAGCCCCACAGCAACACACACCAACACACACAATCCTGCACAAAAACAAAAGACACATAACACACACACATTGACACAAACACACCAACACACACACCTTAACAGAAACACACCAACGCACATCAACACACCTACACACAACAAACACATTAACACACACAAAAAGACCAACATTAACACAACACACACACTAACGCACACACACCAACGCATACTCGAACACACGAACACACACACGAACACACCCAAGACACATACGCACACCAACACACAAGAACCCACCTACACTCACACCAACACACCCAATGACAGACACCAAAACAAACAACACCCAAACACAGAGACACACAGACAAACCAATACACACACCAACACCAACACACACAACAACACTCCAACACACACACACAAACACACCAAAACACTCGAACACACACACAAGCACACCAACACACACACCAACAGACAGACATAAACTCCCAAACACCAACACAGAGAAGCACAAGAACAACCCAACACACACACCAACAAACCAACTCACAAACACACACAAAAGACACAACCCAACACACACACACACACAAAAGCATACCAACACATACACTCCAACACACCCAAACACACATACGTACTCCAACAGACACACAAAAAGATACCAACACGCACACCAACACAAGAACACACAACACACACACCAACACATCCACAAACAAACACGCACAAACCAACACACACACCCACACGAAAACACACCAACACACACACCAACAAACCCAGACTAACACACCATTGCACACAAAAACACATCCAACACCCAAGCACATACACTCACACCAACACACAAAGCAACACATTAACACAGACAGACAGACACACCGACACACACAAACCAACACCCACCAACACACCAACAAAAATACAGCAACACACACATCAATACACTCCGAAACACACACACACACACACACACACTCACAGAGATGCACACAGCAACACACAATCACCAACACAACAACACACAGACACTCACACACCAACACACAAAAAAACAAAAACACATACATAACAACACACAATAACACCAACACACTCACCGGTACATACAACACACTCCAGCACACACACAAACACTAAGACACGAACTCACCCAGCAACCCACCCACGCCAACACGCACAAAAAACAAAAACACATACATAACAACACACAATACCACCAACACACTCAGCAGTACATACAACACACTTCAACACACACACACACACACACACACACACACAAACACACAAACACTAAGACACGAACTCACCTAGCTACCCACCCACGCCAACTCGCACAAAAAGCACAAAAAGCCCCACAGCAACACACACCAACACACAATCCTGCACAAAAACAAAAGACACATAACACACACACATTGACACAAACACACCAACACACACACCTTAACAGAAACACACCAACGCACATCAACACACCTACACACAACAAACACATTAACACACACAAAAAGACCAACATTAACACAACACACACACTAACGCACACACACCAACGCATACTCGAACACACGAACACACACACGAACACACCCAAGACACATACGCACACCAACACACAAGAACCCACCTACACTCACACCAACACACCCAACGACAGACACCAAAACAAACAACACCCAAACACAGAGACACACAGACAAACCAATACACACACCAACACCAACACACACAACAACACTCCAACACACCCAAACACACATACGTACTGCAACAGACACACAAAAAGATACCAACACGCACACCAACACAAGAACACACAACACACACACCACAACACACACACCAACACATCCACAAACAAACACGCACAAACCAACACACACACCCACACGAAAACACACCAACACACACTCCAACAAACCCAGACTAACACACCATTGCACACAAAAACACATCCAACACCCAAGCACATACACTCACACCAACACACAAAGCAACACATTAACACAGACAGACAGACACACCGACACACACAAACCAACACCCTCCAACACACCAACAAAAATACAGCAACACACACATCAATACACTCCGAAACACACACACACACACACACACTCACAGAGATGCACACAGCAACACACAATCACCAACACAACAACACACATACACTCACACACCAACACACAAAAAAAACAAAAACACATACATAACAACACACAATAACACCAACACACTCACCGGTACATACAACACACTCCAGCACACACACAAACACTAAGACACGAACTCACCCAGCAACCCACCCACGCCAACACGCACAAAAAACAAAAACACACACATAACAACACACAATACCACCAACACACTCAGCAGTACATACAACACACTCCAACACACAAACACACAAACACACAAACACTAAGACACGAACTCACCTAGCTACCCACCCACGCCAACACGCACAAAAAACACAAAAAAGCCCCACAGCAACACACACCAACACATACAATGCTGCACAAAAACAAAAGACATAACACACACACATTGACACAAACACACCAACACACACACCTTAACAGAAACACACCAACGCACATCAACACACCTACACACAACAAACACATTAACACACACAAAAAGACCAACATTAACACAACACACACACTAACGCACACACACCAACGCATACTCGAACACACGAACACACACACGAACACACCCAAGACACATACGAAAACCAACACACAAGAACCCACCTACACTCACACCAACACACCCAACGACAGACACCAAAACAAACAACACCCAAACACAGAGACACACAGACAAAGCAATACACACACCAACACCAACACACACAACACTCCAGCACACACACACACACGCCAAAACACTCGAACACACACACAAGCACACCAACACACACACCAACAGACAGACATAAACTCCCAAACACCAACACAGAGAAGCACAAGAACAACCCAACACACACACCAACAAACCAACTCACAAACACACACAACAGACACAACCCAACACACACACACACACGAAAGCATACCAACACATACACTCCAACACACCCAAACACACATACGTACTCCAACAGACACACAAAAATATACCAACACGCACACCAACACAAGAACACACAACACACACACCACAACACACACACCAACACATCCACAAACAAACACGCACAAACCAACACACACACCCACATGAAAACACACCAACACACACACCAACAAACCCAGACTAACACACCATTGCACACAAAAACACATCCAACACCCAAGCACATACACTCACACCAACACACAAAGCAACACATTAACACAGACAGACAGACACACCGACACACACAAACCAACACCCACCAACACACCAACAAAAATACAGCAACACACACATCAATACACCCCGAAACACACACACACACACACACTCACAGAGATGCACACAGCAACACACAATCACCAACACAACAACACACAGACACTCACACACCAACACACAAAAAAACAAAAACACATACATAACACACAATAACACCAACACACTCACCGGTACATACAACACACTCCAGCACACACACAAACACTAAGACACGAACTCACCCAGCAACCCACCCACGCCAACACGCACAAAAAACAAAAACACATACATAACAACACACAATACCACCAACACACTCAGCAGTACATACAACACACTCCAACACACACACACACAAACACACAAACACTAAGACACGAACTCACCTAGCTACCCACCCACGCCAACACGCACAAAAAACAAAAACACATACATAACAACACACAATACCACCAACACACTCAGCAGTACATACAACACACTTCAACACACACACACACACACACACACAAACACACAAACACTAAGACACGAACTCACCTAGCTACCCACCCACGGCAACTCGCACAAAAAACACAAAAAAGCCCCACAGCAACACACACCAACACACACAATCCTGCACAAAAACAAAAGACACATAACACACACACATTGACACAAACACACCAACACACACACCTTAACAGAAACACACCAACGCACATCAACACACCTACACACAACAAACACATTAACACACACAAAAAGACCAACATTAACACAACACACACACTAACGCACACACACCAACGCATACTCGAACACACGAACACACACACGAACACACCCAAGACACATACGCACACCAACACACAAGAACCCACCTACACTCACACCAACACACCCAACGACAGACACCAAAACAAACAACACCCAAACACAGAGACACACAGACAAAGCAATACACACACCAACACCAACACCAACACACACAACACTCCAGCACACACACACACACGCCAAAACACTCGAACACACACACAAGCACACCAACACACACACCAACAGACAGACATAAACTCCCAAACACCAACACAGAGAAGCACAAGAACAACCCAACACACACACCAACAAACCAACTCACAAACACACACAACAGACACAACCCAACACACACACACACACACGAAAGCATACCAACACATACACTCCAACACACCCAAACACACATACGTACTCCAACAGACACACAAAAATATACCAACACGCACACCAACACAAGAACACACAACACACACACCACAACACACACACCAACACATCCACAAACAAACACGCACAAACCAACACACACACCCACATGAAAACACACCAACACACACACCAACAAACCCAGACTAACACACCATTGCACACAAAAACACATCCAACACCCAAGCACATACACTCACACCAACACACAAAGCAACACATTAACACAGACAGACAGACACACCGACACACACAAACCCACACCCACCAACACACCAACAAAAATACAGCAACACACACATCAATACACCCCGAAACACACACACACACACACACACTCACAGAGATGCACACAGCAACACACAATCACCAACACAACAACACACAGACACTCACACACCAACACACAAAAAAACAAAAACACATACATAACAACACACAATAACACCAACACACTCACCGGTACATACAACACACTCCAGCACACACACAAACACTAAGACACGAACTCACCCAGCAACCCAACCACGCCAACACGCACAAAAAACAAAAACACATACATAACAACACACAATACCACCAACACACTCAGCAGTACATACAACACACTCCAACACACACACACACAAACACACAAACACTAAGACACGAACTCACCTAGCTACCCACCCACGCCAACACGCACAAAAAACAAAAACACATACATAACAACACACAATACCACCAACACACTCAGCAGTACATACAACACACTTCAACACACACACACACACACACACACACACACACAAACACACAAACACTAAGACACGAACTCACCTAGCTACCCACCCACGGCAACTCGCACAAAAAACACAAAAAAGCCCCACAGCAACACACACCAACACACACAATCCTGCACAAAAACAAAAGACACATAACACACACACATTGACACAAACACACCAACACACACACCTTAACAGAAACACACCAACGCACATCAACACACCTACACACAACAAACACATTAACACACACAAAAAGACCAACATTAACACAACACACACACTAACGCACACACACCAACGCATACTCGAACACACGAACACACACACGAACACACCCAAGACACATACGCACACCAACACACAAGAACCCACCTACACTCACACCAACACACCCAACGACAGACACCAAAACAAACAACACCCAAACACAGAGACACACAGACAAACCAATACACACACCAACACCAACACACACAACAACACTCCAACACACACACACAAACACACCAAAACACTCGAACACACACACAAGCACACCAACACACACACCAACAGACAGACATAAACTCCCAAACACCAACACAGAGAAGCACAAGAACAACCCAACACACACACCAACAAACCAACTCACAAACACACACAAAAGACACAACCCAACACACACACACACACAAAAGCATACCAACACATACACTCCAACACACCCAAACACACATACGTACTCCAACAGACACACAAAAAGATACCAACACGCACACCAACACAAGAACACACAACACACACACCACAACACACACACCAACACATCCACAAACAAACACGCACAAACCAACACACACACACACACGAAAACACACCAACACACACACCAACAAACCCAGACTAACACACCATTGCACACAAAAACACATCCAACACCCAAGCACATACACTCACACCAACACACAAAGCAACACATTAACACAGACAGACAGACACACCGACACACACAAACCAACACCCACCAACACACCAACAAAAATACAGCAACACACACATCAATACACTCCGAAACACACACACACACACACACACACTCACAGAGATGCACACAGCAACACACAATCACCAACACAACAACACACAGACACTCACACACCAACACACAAAAAAACAAAAACACATACATAACAACACACAATAACACCAACACACTCACCGGTACATACAACACACTCCAGCACACACACAAACACTAAGACACGAACTCACCCAGCAACCCACCCACGCCAACACGCACAAAAAACAAAAACACATACATAACAACACACAATACCACCAACACACTCAGCAGTACATACAACACACTCCAACACACACACACACAAACACACAAACACTAAGACACGAACTCACCTAGCTACCCACCCACGCCAACTCACACACCAACACACACACCATAACAGAAACACACCAACGCACATCAACACACCTACACACAACAAACACATTAACACACACAAAAAGACCAACATTAACACAACACACACACTAACGCACACACACCAACGCATACTCGAACACACGAACACACACACGAACACACCCAAGACACATACGCAAACCAACACACAAGAACCCACCTACACTCACACCAACACACCCAACGACAGACACCAAAACAAACAACACCCAAACACAGAGACACACAGACAAAGCAATACACACACCAACACCAACACACACAACACTCCAGCACACACACACACACGCCAAAACACTCGAACACACACACAAGCACACCAACACACACACCAACAGACAGACATAAACTCCCAAACACCAACACAGAGAAGCACAAGAACAACCCAACACACACACCAACAAACCAACTCACAAACACACACAACAGACACAACCCAACACACACACACACACGAAAGCATACCAACACATACACTCCAACACACCCAAACACACATACGTACTCCAACAGACACACAAAAACATACCAACACGCACACCAACACAAGAACACACAACACACACACCACAACACACACACCAACACATCCACAAACAAACACGCACAAACCAACACACACACCCACACGAATACACACCAACACACACACCAACAAACCCAGACTAACACACCATTGCACACAAAAACACATCCAACACCCAAGCACATACACTCACACCAACACACAAAGCAACACATTAACACAGACAGACAGACACACCGACACACACAAACCCACACCCACCAACACACCAACAAAAATACAGCAACACACACATCAATACACCCCGAAACACACACACACACACACACTCACAGAGATGCACACAGCAACACACAATCACCAACACAACAACACACAGACACTCACACACCAACACACAAAAAAAACAAAAACACATACATAACAACACACAATAACACCAACACACTCACCGGTACATACAACACACTCCAGCACACACACAAACACTAAGACACGAACTCACCCAGCAACCCACCCACGCCAACACGCACAAAAAACAAAAACACATACATAACAACACACAATACCACCAACACACTCAGCAGTACATACAACACACTTCAACACACACACACACAAACACACAAACACTAAGACACGAACTCACCTAGCTACCCACCCACGGCAACTCGCACAAAAAACACAAAAAAGCCCCAAACACACAAACACTAAGACACGAACTCACCTAGCTACCCACCCACGGCAACTCGCACAAAAAACACAAAAAAGCCCCACAGCAACACACACCAACACACACAATCCTGCACAAAAACAAAAGACACATAACACACACACATTGACACAAACACACCAACACACACACCTTAACAGAAACACACCAACGCACATCAACACACCTACACACAACAAACACATTAACACACACAAAAAGACCAACATTAACACAACACACACACTAACGCACACACACCAACGCATACTCGAACACACGAACACACACACGAACACACCCAAGACACATACGCAAACCAACACACAAGAACCCACCTACACTCACACCAACACACCCAACGACAGACACCAAAACAAACAACACCCAAACACAGAGACACACAGACAAAGCAATACACACACCAACACCAACACACACAACACTCCAGCACACACACACACACGCCAAAACACTCGAACACACACACAAGCACACCAAAACACACACCAACAGACAGACATAAACTCCCAAACACCAACACAGAGAAGCACAAGAACAACCCAACACACACACCAACAAACCAACTCACAAACACACACAACAGACACAACCCAACACACACACACACACGAAAGCATACCAACACATACACTCCAACACACCCAAACACACATACGTACTCCAACAGACACACAAAAATATACCAACACGCACACCAACACAAGAACACACAACACACACACCACAACACACACACCAACACATCCACAAACAAACACGCACAAACCAACACACACACCCACACGAAAACACACCAACACACACACCAACAAACCCAGACTAACACACCATTGCACACAAAAACACATCCAACACCCAAGCACATACACTCACACCAACACACAAAGCAACACATTAACACAGACAGACAGACACACCGACACACACAAACCCACACCCACCAACACACCAACAAAAATACAGCAACACACACATCAATACACCCCGAAACACACACACACACACACACTCACAGAGATGCACACAGCAACACACAATCACCAACACAACAACACACAGACACTCACACACCAACACACAAAAAAAACAAAAACACATACATAACAACACACAATAACACCAACACACTCACCGGTACATACAACACACTCCAGCACACACACAAACACTAAGACACGAACTCACCCAGCAACCCACCCACGCCAACACGCACAAAAAACAAAAACACATACATAACAACACACAATACCACCAACACACTCAGCAGTACATACAACACACTTCAACACACACACACACAAACACACAAACACTAAGACACGAACTCACCTAGCTACCCACCCACGGCAACTCGCACAAAAAACACAAAAAAGCCCCAAACACACAAACACTAAGACACGAACTCACCTAGCTACCCACCCACGGCAACTCGCACAAAAAACACAAAAAAGCCCCACAGCAACACACACCAACACACACAATCCTGCACAAAAACAAAAGACACATAACACACACACATTGACACAAACACACCAACACACACACCTTAACAGAAACACACCAACGCACATCAACACACCTACACACAACAAACACATTAACACACACAAAAAGACCAACATTAACACAACACACACACTAACGCACACACACCAACGCATACTCGAACACACGAACACACACACGAACACACCCAAGACACATACGCAAACCAACACACAAGAACCCACCTACACTCACACCAACACACCCAACGACAGACACCAAAACAAACAACACCCAAACACAGAGACACACAGACAAAGCAATACACACACCAACACCAACACACACAACACTCCAGCACACACACACACACGCCAAAACACTCGAACACACACACAAGCACACCAAAACACACACCAACAGACAGACATAAACTCCCAAACACCAACACAGAGAAGCACAAGAACAACCCAACACACACACCAACAAACCAACTCACAAACACACACAACAGACACAACCCAACACACACACACACACGAAAGCATACCAACACATACACTCCAACACACCCAAACACACATACGTACTCCAACAGACACACAAAAATATACCAACACGCACACCAACACAAGAACACACAACACACACACCACAACACACACACCAACACATCCACAAACAAACACGCACAAACCAACACACACACCCACACGAAAACACACCAACACACACACCAACAAACCCAGACTAACACACCATTGCACACAAAAACACATCCAACACCCAAGCACATACACTCACACCAACACACAAAGCAACACATTAACACAGACAGACAGACACACCGACACACACAAACCCACACCCACCAACACACCAACAAAAATACAGCAACACACACATCAATACACCCCGAAACACACACACACACACACACACTCACAGAGATGCACACAGCAACACACAATCACCAACACAACAACACACAGACACTCACACACCAACACACAAAAAAACAAAAACACATACATAACAACACACAATAACACCAACACACTCACCGGTACATACAACACACTCCAGCACACACACAAACACTAAGACACGAACTCACCCAGCAACCCAACCACGCCAACACGCACAAAAAACAAAAACACATACATAACAACACACAATACCACCAACACACTCAGCAGTACATACAACACACTCCAACACACACACACACAAACACACAAACACTAAGACACGAACTCACCTAGCTACCCACCCACGCCAACACGCACAAAAAACAAAAACACATACATAACAACACACAATACCACCAACACACTCAGCAGTACATACAACACACTTCAACACACACACACACACACACACACACACACAAACACACAAACACTAAGACACGAACTCACCTAGCTACCCACCCACGGCAACTCGCACAAAAAACACAAAAAAGCCCCACAGCAACACACACCAACACACACAATCCTGCACAAAAACAAAAGACACATAACACACACACATTGACACAAACACACCAACACACACACCTTAACAGAAACACACCAACGCACATCAACACACCTACACACAACAAACACATTAACACACACAAAAAGACCAACATTAACACAACACACACACTAACGCACACACACCAACGCATACTCGAACACACGAACACACACACGAACACACCCAAGACACATACGCACACCAACACACAAGAACCCACCTACACTCACACCAACACACCCAACGACAGACACCAAAACAAACAACACCCAAACACAGAGACACACAGACAAACCAATACACACACCAACACCAACACACACAACAACACTCCAACACACACACACAAACACACCAAAACACTCCAACACACACACAAGCACACCAACACACACACCAACAGACAGACATAAACTCCCAAACACCAACACAGAGAAGCACAAGAACAACCCAACACACACACCAACAAACCAACTCACAAACACACACAAAAGACACAACCCAACACACACACACACACAAAAGCATACCAACACATACACTCCAACACACCCAAACACACATACGTACTCCAACAGACACACAAAAAGATACCAACACGCACACCAACACAAGAACACACAACACACACACCACAACACACACACCAACACATCCACAAACAAACACGCACAAACCAACACACACACACACACGAAAACACACCAACACACACACCAACAAACCCAGACTAACACACCATTGCACACAAAAACACATCCAACACCCAAGCACATACACTCACACCAACACACAAAGCAACACATTAACACAGACAGACAGACACACCGACACACACAAACCAACACCCACCAACACACCAACAAAAATACAGCAACACACACATCAATACACTCCGAAACACACACACACACACACACACACTCACAGAGATGCACACAGCAACACACAATCACCAACACAACAACACACAGACACTCACACACCAACACACAAAAAAACAAAAACACATACATAACAACACACAATAACACCAACACACTCACCGGTACATACAACACACTCCAGCACACACACAAACACTAAGACACGAACTCACCCAGCAACCCACCCACGCCAACACGCACAAAAAACAAAAACACATACATAACAACACACAATACCACCAACACACTCAGCAGTACATACAACACACTCCAACACACACACACACAAACACACAAACACTAAGACACGAACTCACCTAGCTACCCACCCACGCCAACTCACACACCAACACACACACCTTAACAGAAACACACCAACGCACATCAACACACCTACACACAACAAACACATTAACACACACAAAAAGACCAACATTAACACAACACACACACTAACGCACACACACCAACGCATACTCGAACACACGAACACACACACGAACACACCCAAGACACATACGCAAACCAACACACAAGAACCCACCTACACTCACACCAACACACCCAACGACAGACACCAAAACAAACAACACCCAAACACAGAGACACACAGACAAAGCAATACACACACCAACACCAACACACACAACACTCCAGCACACACACACACACGCCAAAACACTCGAACACACACACAAGCACACCAAAACACACACCAACAGACAGACATAAACTCCCAAACACCAACACAGAGAAGCACAAGAACAACCCAACACACACACCAACAAACCAACTCACAAACACACACAACAGACACAACCCAACACACACACACACACGAAAGCATACCAACACATACACTCCAACACACCCAAACACACATACGTACTCCAACAGACACACAAAAATATACCAACACGCACACCAACACAAGAACACACAACACACACACCACAACACACACACCAACACATCCACAAACAAACACGCACAAACCAACACACACACCCACACGAAAACACACCAACACACACACCAACAAACCCAGACTAACACACCATTGCACACAAAAACACATCCAACACCCAAGCACATACACTCACACCAACACACAAAGCAACACATTAACACAGACAGACAGACACACCGACACACACAAACCCACACCCACCAACACACCAACAAAAATACAGCAACACACACATCAATACACCCCGAAACACACACACACACACACACTCACAGAGATGCACACAGCAACACACAATCACCAACACAACAACACACAGACACTCACACACCAACACACAAAAAAACAAAAACACATACATAACACACAATAACACCAACACACTCACCGGTACATACAACACACTCCAGCACACACACAAACACTAAGACACGAACTCACCCAGCAACCCACCCACGCCAACACGCACAAAAAACAAAAACACATACATAACAACACACAATACCACCAACACACTCAGCAGTACATACAACACACTCCAACACACACACACACAAACACACAAACACTAAGACACGAACTCACCTAGCTACCCACCCACGCCAACACGCACAAAAAACAAAAACACATACATAACAACACACAATACCACCAACACACTCAGCAGTACATACAACACACTTCAACACACACACACACACACACACACAAACACACAAACACTAAGACACGAACTCACCTAGCTACCCACCCACGGCAACTCGCACAAAAAACACAAAAAAGCCCCACAGCAACACACACCAACACACACAATCCTGCACAAAAACAAAAGACACATAACACACACACATTGACACAAACACACCAACACACACACCTTAACAGAAACACACCAACGCACATCAACACACCTACACACAACAAACACATTAACACACACAAAAAGACCAACATTAACACAACACACACACTAACGCACACACACCAACGCATACTCGAACACACGAACACACACACGAACACACCCAAGACACATACGCACACCAACACACAAGAACCCACCTACACTCACACCAACACACCCAACGACAGACACCAAAACAAACAACACCCAAACACAGAGACACACAGACAAACCAATACACACACCAACACCAACACACACAACAACACTCCAACACACACACACACACACACCAAAACACTCGAACACACACACAAGCACACCAACACACACACCAACAGACAGACATAAACTCCCAAACACCAACACAGAGAAGCACAAGAACAACCCAACACACACACCAACAAACCAACTCACAAACACACACAAAAGACACAACCCAACACACACACACACGAAAGCATACCAACACATACACTCCAACACACCCAAACACACATACGTACTCCAACAGACACACAAAAACATACCAACACGCACACCAACACAAGAACACACAACACACACACCACAACACACACACCAACACATCCACAAACAAACACGCACAAACCAACACACACACCCACACGAATACACACCAACACACACACCAACAAACCCAGACTAACACACCATTGCACACAAAAACACATCCAACACCCAAGCACATACACTCACACCAACACACAAAGCAACACATTAACACAGACAGACAGACACACCGACACACACAAACCAACACCCACCAACACACCAACAAAAATACAGCAACACACACATCAATACACTCCGAAACACACACACACACACACACACTCACAGAGATGCACACAGCAACACACAATCACCAACACAACAACACACAGACACTCACACACCAACACACAAAAAAAACAAAAACACATACATAACAACACACAATAACACCAACACACTCACCGGTACATACAACACACTCCAGCACACACACAAACACTAAGACACGAACTCACCCAGCAACCCACCCACGCCAACACGCACAAAAAACAAAAACACATACATAACAACACACAATACCACCAACACACTCAGCAGTACATACAACACACTTCAACACACACACACACAAACACACAAACACACAAACACTAAGACACGAACTCACCTAGCTACCCACCCACGGCAACTCGCACAAAAAACACAAAAAAGCCCCAAACACACAAACACTAAGACACGAACTCACCTAGCTACCCACCCACGGCAACTCGCACAAAAAACACAAAAAAGCCCCACAGCAACACACACCAACACACACAATCCTGCACAAAAACAAAAGACACATAACACACACACATTGACACAAACACACCAACACACACACCTTAACAGAAACACACCAACGCACATCAACACACCTACACACAACAAACACATTAACACACACAAAAAGACCAACATTAACACAACACACACACTAACGCACACACACCAACGCATACTCGAACACACGAACACACACACGAACACACCCAAGACACATACGCACACCAACACACAAGAACCCACCTACACTCACACCAACACACCCAACGACAGACACCAAAACAAACAACACCCAAACACAGAGACACACAGACAAACCAATACACACACCAACACCAACACACACAACAACACTCCAACACACACACACACACACCAAAACACTCGAACACACACACAAGCACACCAACACACACACCAACAGACAGACATAAACTCCCAAACACCAACACAGAGAAGCACAAGAACAACCCAACACACACACCAACAAACCAACTCACAAACACACACAAAAGACACAACCCAACACACACACACACGAAAGCATACCAACACATACACTCCAACACACCCAAACACACATACGTACTCCAACAGACACACAAAAATATACCAACACGCACACCAACACAAGAACACACAACACACACACCACAACACACACACCAACACATCCACAAACAAACACGCACAAACCAACACACACACCCACACGAATACACACCAACACACACACCAACAAACCCAGACTAACACACCATTGCACACAAAAACACATCCAACACCCAAGCACATACACTCACACCAACACACAAAGCAACACATTAACACAGACAGACAGACACACCGACACACACAAACCCACACCCACCAACACACCAACAAAAATACAGCAACACACACATCAATACACCCCGAAACACACACACACACACACACTCACAGAGATGCACACAGCAACACACAATCACCAACACAACAACACACAGACACTCACACACCAACACACAAAAAAACAAAAACACATACATAACACACAATAACACCAACACACTCACCGGTACATACAACACACTCCAGCACACACACAAACACTAAGACACGAACTCACCCAGCAACCCACCCACGCCAACACGCACAAAAAACAAAAACACATACATAACAACACACAATACCACCAACACACTCAGCAGTACATACAACACACTCCAACACACACACACACAAACACACAAACACTAAGACACGAACTCACCTAGCTACCCACCCACGCCAACACGCACAAAAAACAAAAACACATACATAACAACACACAATACCACCAACACACTCAGCAGTACATACAACACACTTCAACACACACACACACACACACACACAAACACACAAACACTAAGACACGAACTCACCTAGCTACCCACCCACGGCAACTCGCACAAAAAACACAAAAAAGCCCCACAGCAACACACACCAACACACACAATCCTGCACAAAAACAAAAGACACATAACACACACACATTGACACAAACACACCAACACACACACCTTAACAGAAACACACCAACGCACATCAACACACCTACACACAACAAACACATTAACACACACAAAAAGACCAACATTAACACAACACACACACTAACGCACACACACCAACGCATACTCGAACACACGAACACACACACGAACACACCCAAGACACATACGCACACCAACACACAAGAACCCACCTACACTCACACCAACACACCCAACGACAGACACCAAAACAAACAACACCCAAACACAGAGACACACAGACAAACCAATACACACACCAACACCAACACACACAACAACACTCCAACACACACACACACACACCAAAACACTCGAACACACACACAAGCACACCAACACACACACCAACAGACAGACATAAACTCCCAAACACCAACACAGAGAAGCACAAGAACAACCCAACACACACACCAACAAACCAACTCACAAACACACACAAAAGACACAACCCAACACACACACACACGAAAGCATACCAACACATACACTCCAACACACCCAAACACACATACGTACTCCAACAGACACACAAAAAACATACCAACACGCACACCAACACAAGAACACACAACACACACACCACAACACACACACCAACACATCCACAAACAAACACGCACAAACCAACACACACACCCACACGAATACACACCAACACACACACCAACAAACCCAGACTAACACACCATTGCACACAAAAACACATCCAACACCCAAGCACATACACTCACACCAACACACAAAGCAACACATTAACACAGACAGACAGACACACCGACACACACAAACCAACACCCACCAACACACCAACAAAAATACAGCAACACACACATCAATACACTCCGAAACACACACACACACACACACTCAGAGAGATGCACACAGCAACACACAATCACCAACACAACAACACACATACACTCACACACCAACACACAAAAAAAACAAAAACACATACATAACAACACACAATAACACCAACACACTCACCGGTACATACAACACACTCCAGCACACACACAAACACTAAGACACGAACTCACCCAGCAACCCACCCACGCCAACACGCACAAAAAACAAAAACACATACATAACAACACACAATACCACCAACACACTCAGCAGTACATACAACACACTTCAACACACACACACACACACACACAAACACACAAACACTAAGACACGAACTCACCTAGCTACCCACCCACGGCAACTCGCACAAAAAACACAAAAAAGCCCCACAGCAACACACACCAACACACACAATCCTGCACAAAAACAAAAGACACATAACACACACACATTGACACAAACACACCAACACACACACCTTAACAGAAACACACCAACGCACATCAACACACCTACACACAACAAACACATTAACACACACAAAAAGACCAACATTAACACAACACACACACTAACGCACACACACCAACGCATACTCGAACACACGAACACACACACGAACACACCCAAGACACATACGCACACCAACACACAAGAACCCACCTACACTCACACCAACACACCCAACGACAGACACCAAAACAAACAACACCCAAACACAGAGACACACAGACAAACCAATACACACACCAACACCAACACACACAACAACACTCCAACACACACACACACACACCAAAACACTCGAACACACACACAAGCACACCAACACACACACCAACAGACAGACATAAACTCCCAAACACCAACACAGAGAAGCACAAGAACAACCCAACACACACACCAACAAACCAACTCACAAACACACACAACAGACACAACCCAACACACACACACACGAAAGCATACCAACACATACACTCCAACACACCCAAACACACATACGTACTCCAACAGACACACAAAAACATACCAACACGCACACCAACACAAGAACACACAACACACACACCACAACACACACACCAACACATCCACAAACAAACACGCACAAACCAACACACACACCCACACGAATACACACCAACACACACACCAACAAACCCAGACTAACACACCATTGCACACAAAAACACATCCAACACCCAAGCACATACACTCACACCAACACACAAAGCAACACATTAACACAGACAGACAGACACACCGACACACACAAACCAACACCCACCAACACACCAACAAAAATACAGCAACACACACATCAATACACTCCGAAACACACACACACACACACACACTCACAGAGATGCACACAGCAACACACAATCACCAACACAACAACACACAGACACTCACACACCAACACACAAAAAAACAAAAACACATACATAACAACACACAATAACACCAACACACTCACCGGTACATACAACACACTCCAGCACACACACAAACACTAAGACACGAACTCACCCAGCAACCCACCCACGCCAACACGCACAAAAAACAAAAACACATACATAAGAACACACAATACCACCAACACACTCAGCAGTACATACAACACACTTCAACACACACACACACACACACACACACACACAAACACACAAACACTAAGACACGAACTCACCTAGCTACCCACCCACGCCAACTCGCACAAAAAACACAAAAAAGCCCCACAGCAACACACACCAACACACACAATCCTGCACAAAAACAAAAGACACATAACACACACACATTGACACAAACACACCAACACACACACCTTAACAGAAACACACCAACGCACATCAACACACCTACACACAACAAACACATTAACACACACAAAAAGACCAACATTAACACAACACACACACTAACGCACACACACCAACGCATACTCGAACACACGAACACACACACGAACACACCCAAGACACATACGCACACCAACACACAAGAACCCACCTACACTCACACCAACACACCCAATGACAGACACCAAAACAAACAACACCCAAACACAGAGACACACAGACAAACCAATACACACACCAACACCAACACACACAACAACACTCCAACACACACACACAAACACACCAAAACACTCCAACACACACACAAGCACACCAACACACACACCAACAGACAGACATAAACTCCCAAACACCAACACAGAGAAGCACAAGAACAACCCAACACACACACCAACAAACCAACTCACAAACACACACAAAAGACACAACCCAACACACACACACACACAAAAGCATACCAACACATACACTCCAACACACCCAAACACACATACGTACTCCAACAGACACACAAAAAGATACCAACACGCACACCAACACAAGAACACACAACACACACACCAACACATCCACAAACAAACACGCACAAACCAACACACACACCCACACGAAAACACACCAACACACACACCAACAAACCCAGACTAACACACCATTGCACACAAAAACACATCCAACACCCAAGCACATACACTCACACCAACACACAAAGCAACACATTAACACAGACAGACAGACACACCGACACACACAAACCAACACCCACCAACACACCAACAAAAATACAGCAACACACACATCAATACACTCCGAAACACACACACACACACACACACTCACAGAGATGCACACAGCAACACACAATCACCAACACAACAACACACAGACACTCACACACCAACACACAAAAAAAACAAAAACACATACATAACAACACACAATAACACCAACACACTCACCGGTACATACAACACACTCCAGCACACACACAAACACTAAGACACGAACTCACCCAGCAACCCACCCACGCCAACACGCACAAAAAACAAAAACACATACATAAGAACACACAATACCACCAACACACTCAGCAGTACATACAACACACTTCAACACACACACACACAAACACACAAACACTAAGACACGAACTCACCTAGCTACCCACCCACGGCAACTCGCACAAAAAACACAAAAAAGCCCCAAACACACAAACACTAAGACACGAACTCACCTAGCTACCCACCCACGGCAACTCGCACAAAAAACACAAAAAAGCCCCACAGCAACACACACCAACACACACAATCCTGCACAAAAACAAAAGACACATAACACACACACATTGACACAAACACACCAACACACACACCTTAACAGAAACACACCAACGCACATCAACACACCTACACACAACAAACACATTAACACACACAAAAAGACCAACATTAACACAACACACACACTAACGCACACACACCAACGCATACTCGAACACACGAACACACACACGAACACACCCAAGACACATACGCAAACCAACACACAAGAACCCACCTACACTCACACCAACACACCCAACGACAGACACCAAAACAAACAACACCCAAACACAGAGACACACAGACAAAGCAATACACACACCAACACCAACACACACAACACTCCAGCACACACACACACACGCCAAAACACTCGAACACACACACAAGCACACCAAAACACACACCAACAGACAGACATAAACTCCCAAACACCAACACAGAGAAGCACAAGAACAACCCAACACACACACCAACAAACCAACTCACAAACACACACAACAGACACAACCCAACACACACACACACACGAAAGCATACCAACACATACACTCCAACACACCCAAACACACATACGTACTCCAACAGACACACAAAAATATACCAACACGCACACCAACACAAGAACACACAACACACACACCACAACACACACACCAACACATCCACAAACAAACACGCACAAACCAACACACACACCCACACGAAAACACACCAACACACACACCAACAAACCCAGACTAACACACCATTGCACACAAAAACACATCCAACACCCAAGCACATACACTCACACCAACACACAAAGCAACACATTAACACAGACAGACAGACACACCGACACACACAAACCCACACCCACCAACACACCAACAAAAATACAGCAACACACACATCAATACACCCCGAAACACACACACACACACACACTCACAGAGATGCACACAGCAACACACAATCACCAACACAACAACACACAGACACTCACACACCAACACACAAAAAAACAAAAACACATACATAACACACAATAACACCAACACACTCACCGGTACATACAACACACTCCAGCACACACACAAACACTAAGACACGAACTCACCTAGCTACCCACCCACGCCAACACGCACAAAAAACAAAAACACATACATAACAACACACAATACCACCAACACACTCAGCAGTACATACAACACACTTCAACACACACACACACACACACACACAAACACACAAACACTAAGACACGAACTCACCTAGCTACCCACCCACGGCAACTCGCACAAAAAACACAAAAAAGCCCCACAGCAACACACACCAACACACACAATCCTGCACAAAAACAAAAGACACATAACACACACACATTGACACAAACACACCAACACACACACCTTAACAGAAACACACCAACGCACATCAACACACCTACACACAACAAACACATTAACACACACAAAAAGACCAACATTAACACAACACACACACTAACGCACACACACCAACGCATACTCGAACACACGAACACACACACGAACACACCCAAGACACATACGCACACCAACACACAAGAACCCACCTACACTCACACCAACACACCCAACGACAGACACCAAAACAAACAACACCCAAACACAGAGACACACAGACAAACCAATACACACACCAACACCAACACACACAACAACACTCCAACACACACACACACACACCAAAACACTCGAACACACACACAAGCACACCAACACACACACCAACAGACAGACATAAACTCCCAAACACCAACACAGAGAAGCACAAGAACAACCCAACACACACACCAACAAACCAACTCACAAACACACACAAAAGACACAACCCAACACACACACACACGAAAGCATACCAACACATACACTCCAACACACCCAAACACACATACGTACTCCAACAGACACACAAAAACATACCAACACGCACACCAACACAAGAACACACAACACACACACCACAACACACACACCAACACATCCACAAACAAACACGCACAAACCAACACACACACCCACACGAATACACACCAACACACACACCAACAAACCCAGACTAACACACCATTGCACACAAAAACACATCCAACACCCAAGCACATACAGTCACACCAACACACAAAGCAACACATTAACACAGACAGACAGACACACCGACACACACAAACCAACACCCACCAACACACCAACAAAAATACAGCAACACACACATCAATACACTCCGAAACACACACACACACACACACACTCACAGAGATGCACACAGCAACACACAATCACCAACACAACAACACACAGACACTCACACACCAACACACAAAAAAACAAAAACACATACATAACAACACACAATAACACCAACACACTCACCGGTACATACAACACACTCCAGCACACACACAAACACTAAGACACGAACTCACCCAGCAACCCACCCACGCCAACACGCACAAAAAACAAAAACACATACATAAGAACACACAATACCACCAACACACTCAGCAGTACATACAACACACTTCAACACACACACACACACACACACACACACACACAAACACACAAACACTAAGACACGAACTCACCTAGCTACCCACCCACGCCAACTCGCACAAAAAACACAAAAAAGCCCCACAGCAACACACACCAACACACACAATCCTGCACAAAAACAAAAGACACATAACACACACACATTGACACAAACACACCAACACACACACCTTAACAGAAACACACCAACGCACATCAACACACCTACACACAACAAACACATTAACACACACAAAAAGACCAACATTAACACAACACACACACTAACGCACACACACCAACGCATACTCGAACACACGAACACACACACGAACACACCCAAGACACATACGCACACCAACACACAAGAACCCACCTACACTCACACCAACACACCCAATGACAGACACCAAAACAAACAACACCCAAACACAGAGACACACAGACAAACCAATACACACACCAACACCAACACACACAACAACACTCCAACACACACACACAAACACACCAAAACACTCCAACACACACACAAGCACACCAACACACACACCAACAGACAGACATAAACTCCCAAACACCAACACAGAGAAGCACAAGAACAACCCAACACACACACCAACAAACCAACTCACAAACACACACAAAAGACACAACCCAACACACACACACACACAAAAGCATACCAACACATACACTCCAACACACCCAAACACACATACGTACTCCAACAGACACACAAAAAGATACCAACACGCACACCAACACAAGAACACACAACACACACACCAACACATCCACAAACAAACACGCACAAACCAACACACACACCCACACGAATACACACCAACACACACACCAACAAACCCAGACTAACACACCATTGCACACAAAAACACATCCAACACCCAAGCACATACACTCACACCAACACACAAAGCAACACATTAACACAGACAGACAGACACACCGACACACACAAACCAACACCCACCAACACACCAACAAAAATACAGCAACACACACATCAATACACTCCGAAACACACACACACACACACACACTCACAGAGATGCACACAGCAACACACAATCACCAACACAACAACACACAGACACTCACACACCAACACACAAAAAAACAAAAACACATACATAACAACACACAATAACACCAACACACTCACCGGTACATACAACACACTCCAGCACACACACAAACACTAAGACACGAACTCACCCAGCAACCCACCCACGCCAACACGCACAAAAAACAAAAACACATACATAACAACACACAATACCACCAACACACTCAGCAGTACATACAACACACTTCAACACACACACACACACACACACACACACACACAAACACACAAACACTAAGACACGAACTCACCTAGCTACCCACCCACGCCAACTCGCACAAAAAGCACAAAAAGCCCCACAGCAACACACACCAACACACAATCCTGCACAAAAACAAAAGACACATAACACACACACATTGACACAAACACACCAACACACACACCTTAACAGAAACACACCAACGCACATCAACACACCTACACACAACAAACACATTAACACACACAAAAAGACCAACATTAACACAACACACACACTAACGCACACACACCAACGCATACTCGAACACACGAACACACACACGAACACACCCAAGACACATACGCACACCAACACACAAGAACCCACCTACACTCACACCAACACACCCAACGACAGACACCAAAACAAACAACACCCAAACACAGAGACACACAGACAAACCAATACACACACCAACACCAACACACACAACAACACTCCAACACACCCAAACACACATACGTACTGCAACAGACACACAAAAAGATACCAACACGCACACCAACACAAGAACACACAACACACACACCACAACACACACACCAACACATCCACAAACAAACACGCACAAACCAACACACACACCCACACGAAAACACACCAACACACACTCCAACAAACCCAGACTAACACACCATTGCACACAAAAACACATCCAACACCCAAGCACATACACTCACACCAACACACAAAGCAACACATTAACACAGACAGACAGACACACCGACACACACAAACCAACACCCACCAACACACCAACAAAAATACAGCAACACACACATCAATACACCCCGAAACACACACACACACACACACTCACAGAGATGCACACAGCAACACACAATCACCAACACAACAACACACAGACACTCACACACCAACACACAAAAAAACAAAAACACATACATAACACACAATAACACCAACACACTCACCGGTACATACAACACACTCCAGCACACACACAAACACTAAGACACGAACTCACCCAGCAACCCACCCACGCCAACACGCACAAAAAACAAAAACACATACATAACAACACACAATACCACCAACACACTCAGCAGTACATACAACACACTCCAACACACACACACACAAACACACAAACACTAAGACACGAACTCACCTAGCTACCCACCCACGCCAACACGCACAAAAAACAAAAACACATACATAACAACACACAATACCACCAACACACTCAGCAGTACATACAACACACTTCAACAAACACACACACCACAACACACACACCAACACATCCACAAACAAACACGCACAAACCAACACACACACCCACATGAAAACACACCAACACACACACCAACAAACCCAGACTAACACACCATTGCACACAAAAACACATCCAACACCCAAGCACATACACTCACACCAACACACAAAGCAACACATTAACACAGACAGACAGACACACCGACACACACAAACCCACACCCACCAACACACCAACAAAAATACAGCAACACACACATCAATACACCCCGAAACACACACACACACACACACACTCACAGAGATGCACACAGCAACACACAATCACCAACACAACAACACACAGACACTCACACACCAACACACAAAAAAACAAAAACACATACATAACAACACACAATAACACCAACACACTCACCGGTACATACAACACACTCCAGCACACACACAAACACTAAGACACGAACTCACCCAGCAACCCAACCACGCCAACACGCACAAAAAACAAAAACACATACATAACAACACACAATACCACCAACACACTCAGCAGTACATACAACACACTCCAACACACACACACACAAACACACAAACACTAAGACACGAACTCACCTAGCTACCCACCCACGCCAACACGCACAAAAAACAAAAACACATACATAACAACACACAATACCACCAACACACTCAGCAGTACATACAACACACTTCAACACACACACACACACACACACACACACACACACACAAACACTAAGACACGAACTCACCTAGCTACCCACCCACGGCAACTCGCACAAAAAACACAAAAAAGCCCCACAGCAACACACACCAACACACACAATCCTGCACAAAAACAAAAGACACATAACACACACACATTGACACCAACACACCAACACACACACCTTAACAGAAACACACCAACGCACATCAACACACCTACACACAACAAACACATTAACACACACAAAAAGACCAACATTAACACAACACACACACTAACGCACACACACCAACGCATACTCGAACACACGAACACACACACGAACACACCCAAGACACATACGCACACCAACACACAAGAACCCACCTACACTCACACCAACACACCCAACGACAGACACCAAAACAAACAACACCCAAACACAGAGACACACAGACAAACCAATACACACACCAACACCAACACACACAACAACACTCCAACACACACACACAAACACACCAAAACACTCCAACACACACACAAGCACACCAACACACACACCAACAGACAGACATAAACTCCCAAACACCAACACAGAGAAGCACAAGAACAACCCAACACACACACCAACAAACCAACTCACAAACACACACAAAAGACACAACCCAACACACACACACACACAAAAGCATACCAACACATACACTCCAACACACCCAAACACACATACGTACTCCAACAGACACACAAAAAGATACCAACACGCACACCAACACAAGAACACACAACACACACACCACAACACACACACCAACACATCCACAAACAAACACGCACAAACCAACACACACACACACACGAAAACACACCAACACACACACCAACAAACCCAGACTAACACACCATTGCACACAAAAACACATCCAACACCCAAGCACATACACTCACACCAACACACAAAGCAACACATTAACACAGACAGACAGACACACCGACACACACAAACCAACACCCACCAACACACCAACAAAAATACAGCAACACACACATCAATACACTCCGAAACACACACACACACACACACACACTCACAGAGATGCACACAGCAACACACAATCACCAACACAACAACACACAGACACTCACACACCAACACACAAAAAAACAAAAACACATACATAACAACACACAATAACACCAACACACTCACCGGTACATACAACACACTCCAGCACACACACAAACACTAAGACACGAACTCACCCAGCAACCCACCCACGCCAACACGCACAAAAAACAAAAACACATACATAACAACACACAATACCACCAACACACTCAGCAGTACATACAACACACTCCAACACACACACACACAAACACACAAACACTAAGACACGAACTCACCTAGCTACCCACCCACGCCAACTCACACACCAACACACACACCTTAACAGAAACACACCAACGCACATCAACACACCTACACACAACAAACACATTAACACACACAAAAAGACCAACATTAACACAACACACACACTAACGCACACACACCAACGCATACTCGAACACACGAACACACACACGAACACACCCAAGACACATACGCACACCAACACACAAGAACCCACCTACACTCACACCAACACACCCAACGACAGACACCAAAACAAACAACACCCAAACACAGAGACACACAGACAAACCAATACACACACCAACACCAACACACACAACACTCCAGCACACACACACACACGCCAAAACACTCGAACACACACACAAGCACACCAACACACACACCAACAGACAGACATAAACTCCCAAACACCAACACAGAGAAGCACAAGAACAACCCAACACACACACCAACAAACCAACTCACAAACACACACAACAGACACAACCCAACACACACACACACACGAAAGCATACCAACACATACACTCCAACACACCCAAACACACATACGTACTCCAACAGACACACAAAAATATACCAACACGCACACCAACACAAGAACACACAACACACACACCACAACACACACACCAACACATCCACAAACAAACACGCACAAACCAACACACACACCCACATGAAAACACACCAACACACACACCAACAAACCCAGACTAACACACCATTGCACACAAAAACACATCCAACACCCAAGCACATACACTCACACCAACACACAAAGCAACACATTAACACAGACAGACAGACACACCGACACACACAAACCCACACCCACCAACACACCAACAAAAATACAGCAACACACACATCAATACACCCCGAAACACACACACACACACACACTCACAGAGATGTACACAGCAACACACAATCACCAACACAACAACACACAGACACTCACACACCAACACACAAAAAAACAAAAACACATACATAACACACAATAACACCAACACACTCATCGGTACATACAACACACTCCAGCACACACACAAACACTAAGACACGAACTCACCCAGCAACCCACCCACGCCAACACGCACAAAAAACAAAAACACATACATAACAACACACAATACCACCAACACACTCAGCAGTACATACAACACACTCCAACACACACACACACAAACACACAAACACTAAGACACGAACTCACCTAGCTACCCACCCACGGCAACACGCACAAAAAACAAAAACACATACATAACAACACACAATACCACCAACACACTCAGCAGTACATACAACACACTTCAACACACACACACACACACACACAAACACACAAACACTAAGACACGAACTCACCTAGCTACCCACCCACGGCAACTCGCACAAAAAACACAAAAAAGCCCCACAGCAACACACACCAACACACACAATCCTGCACAAAAACAAAAGACACATAACACACACACATTGACACAAACACACCAACACACACACCTTAACAGAAACACACCAACGCACATCAACACACCTACACACAACAAACACATTAACACACACAAAAAGACCAACATTAACACAACACACACACTAACGCACACACACCAACGCATACTCGAACACACGAACACACACACGAACACACCCAAGACACATACGCACACCAACACACAAGAACCCACCTACACTCACACCAACACACCCAACGACAGACACCAAAACAAACAACACCCAAACACAGAGACACACAGACAAACCAATACACACACCAACACCAACACACACAACAACACTCCAACACACACACACACCCACCAAAACACTCGAACACACACACAAGCACACCAACACACACACCAACAGACAGACATAAACTCCCAAACACCAACACAGAGAAGCACAAGAACAACCCAACACACACACCAACAAACCAACTCACAAACACACACAAAAGACACAACCCAACACACACACACACGAAAGCATACCAACACATACACTCCAACACACCCAAACACACATACGTACTCCAACAGACACACAAAAACATACCAACACGCACACCAACACAAGAACACACAACACACACACCACAACACACACACCAACACATCCACAAACAAACACGCACAAACCAACACACACACCCACACGAATACACACCAACACACACACCAACAAACCCAGACTAACACACCATTGCACACAAAAACACATCCAACACCCAAGCACATACACTCACACCAACACACAAAGCAACACATTAACACAGACAGACAGACACACCGACACACACAAACCAACACCCACCAACACACCAACAAAAATACAGCAACACACACATCAATACACTCCGAAACACACACACACACACACACACTCACAGAGATGCACACAGCAACACACAATCACCAACACAACAACACACAGACACTCACACACCAACACACAAAAAAACAAAAACACATACATAACAACACACAATAACACCAACACACTCACCGGTACATACAACACACTCCAGCACACACACAAACACTAAGACACGAACTCACCCAGCAACCCACCCACGCCAACACGCACAAAAAACAAAAACACATACATAACAACACACAATACCACCAACACACTCAGCAGTACATACAACACACTCCAACACACACACACACACAAACACACAAACACTAAGACACGAACTCACCTAGCTACCCACCCACGCCAACTCACACACCAACACACACACCTTAACAGAAACACACCAACGCACATCAACACACGTATACACAGCAAACACATTAACACACACAAAAAGACCAACATTAACACAACACACACACTAACGCACACACACCAACGCATACTCCAACACACGAACACACACACGAACACACCCAAGACACATACGCAAACCAACACACAAGAACCCACCTACACTCACACCAACACACCCAACACTCCAGCACACACACAAACACTAAGACACGAACTCACCCAGCAACCCACCCACGCCAACACGCACAAAAAACAAAAACACATACATAACAACACACAATACCACCAACACACTCAGCAGTACATACAACACACTCCAACACACACACACACAAACACACAAACACTAAGACACGAACTCACCTAGCTACCCACCCACGCCAACACGCACAAAAAACACAAAAAAGCCCCACAGCAACACACACCAACACACACAATCCTGCACAAAAACAAAAGACACATAACACACACACATTGACACAAACACACCAACACACACACCTTAACAGAAACACACCAACGCACATCAACACACCTACACACAACAAACACATTAACACACACAAAAAGACCAACATTAACACAACACACACACTAACGCACACACACCAACGCATACTCGAACACACGAACACACACACGAACACACCCAAGACACATACGCACACCAACACACAAGAACCCACCTACACTCACACCAACACACCCAACGACAGACACCAAAACAAACAACACCCAAACACAGAGACACACAGACAAACCAATACACACACCAACACCAACACACACAACAACACTCCAACACACACACAAACACACCAAAACACTCGAACACACACACACAAGCACACCAACACACACACCAACAGACAGACATAAACTCCCAAACACCAACACAGAGAAGCACAAGAACAACCCAACACACACACCAACAAACCAACTCACAAACACACACAAAAGACACAACCCAACACACACACACACACAAAAGCATACCAACACATACACTCCAACACACCCAAACACACATACGTACTCCAACAGACACACAAAAAGATACCAACACGCACACCAACACAAGAACACACAACACACACACCACAACACACACACCAACACATCCACAAACAAACACGCACAAACCAACACACACACCCATACGAAAACACACCAACACACACACCAACAAACCCAGACTAACACACCATTGCACACAAAAACACATCCAACACCCAAGCACATACACTCACACCAACACACAAAGCAACACATTAACACAGACAGACAGACACACCGACACACACAAACCAACACCCACCAACACACCAACAAAAATACAGCAACACACACATCAATACACTCCGAAACACACACACACACACACACTCACAGAGATGCACACAGCAACACACAATCACCAACACAACAACACACAGACACTCACACACCAACACACAAAAAAACAAAAACACATACATAACAACACACAATAACACCAACACACTCACCGGTACATACAACACACTCCAGCACACACACAAACACTAAGACACGAACTCACCCAGCAACCCACCCACGCCAACACGCACAAAAAACAAAAACACATACATAACAACACACAATACCACCAACACACTCAGCAGTACATACAACACACTCCAACACACACAAACACACAAACACTAAGACACGAACTCACCTAGCTACCCACCCACGCCAACACGCACAAAAAACACAAAAAAGCCCCACAGCAACACACACCAACACATACAATCCTGCACAAAAACAAAAGACACATAACACACACATTGACACAAACACACCAACACACACACCTTAACAGAAACACACAAACGCACATCAACACACCTACACACAACAAACACATTAACACACACAAAAAGACCAACATTAACACAACACACACACTAACGCACACACACCAACGCATACTCGAACACACGAACACACACACGAACACACCCAAGACACATACGCACACCAACACACAAGAACCCACCTACACTCACACCAACACACCCAACGACAGACACCAAAACAAACAACACCCAAACACAGAGACACACAGACAAACCAATACACACACCAACACCAACACACACAACAACACTCCAACACACACACACACACATACCAAAACACTCGAACACACACACACAAGCACACCAACACACACACCAACAGACAGACATAAACTCCCAAACACCAACACAGAGAAGCACAAGAACAACCCAACACACACACCAACAAACCAACTCACAAACACACACAACAGACACAACCCAACACACACACACACACGAAAGCATACCAACACATACACTCCAACACACCCAAACACACATACGTACTCCAACAGACACACAAAAAGATACCAACACGCACACCAACACAAGAACACACAACACACACACCACAACACACACACCAACACATCCACAAACAAACACGCACAAACCAACACACACACCCACACGAAAACACACCAACACACACTCCAACAAACCCAGACTAACACACCATTGCACACAAAAACACATCCAACACCCAAGCACATACACTCACACCAACACACAAAGCAACACATTAACACAGACAGACAGACACACCGACACACACAAACCAACACCCACCAACACACCAACAAAAATACAGCAACACACACATCAATACACTCCGAAACACACACACACACACACACACACTCACAGAGATGCACACAGCAACACACAATCACCAACACAACAACACACATACACTCACACACCAACACACAAAAAAAACAAAAACACATACATAACAACACACAATAACACCAACACACTCACCGGTACATACAACACACTCCAGCACACACACAAACACTAAGACACGAACTCACCCAGCAACCCACCCACGCCAACACGCACAAAAAACAAAAACACATACATAACAACACACAATACCACCAACACACTCAGCAGTACATACAACACACGCCAACACACAAACACACAAACACACAAACACTAAGACACGAACTCACCTAGCTACCCACCCACGCCAACACGCACAAAACACACAAAAAAGCCCCACAGCAACACACACCAACACATACAATCCTGCACAAAAACAAAAGACACATAACACACACATTGACACAAACACACCAACACACACACCTTAACAGAAACACACCAACGCACATCAACACACCTACACACAACAAACACATTAACACACACAAAAAGACCAACATTAACACAACACACACACTAACGCACACACACCAACGCATACTCGAACACACGAACACACACACGAACACACCCAAGACACATACGCACACCAACACACAAGAACCCACCTACACTCACACCAACACACCCAACGACAGACACCAAAACAAACAACACCCAAACACAGAGACACACAGACAAACCAATACACACACCAACACCAACACACACAACAACACTCCAACACACACACACACACACACACCAAAACACTCGAACACACACACAAGCACACCAACACACACACCAACAGACAGACATAAACTCCCAAACACCAACACAGAGAAGCACAAGAACAACCCAACACACACACCAACAAACAAACTCACAAACACACACAAAAGACACAACCCAACACACACACACACGAAAGCATACCAACACATACACTCCAACACACCCAAACACACATACGTACTCCAACAGACACACAAAAACATACCAACACGCACACCAACACAAGAACACACAACACACACACCACAACACACACACCAACACATCCACAAACAAACACGCACAAACCAACACACACACCCACACGAAAACACACCAACACACACACCAACAAACCCAGACTAACACACCATTGCACACAAAAACACATCCAACACCCAAGCACATACACTCACACCATCACACAAAGCAACACATTAACACAGACAGACAGACACACCGACACACACAAACCAACACCCACCAACACACCAACAAAAATACAGCAACACACACATCAATACACTCCGAAACACACACACACACACACACACACTCACAGAGATGCACACAGCAACACACAATCACCAACACAACAACACACAGACACTCACACACCAACACACAAAAAAACAAAAACACATACATAACAACACACAATAACACCAACACACTCACCGGTACATACAACACACTCCAGCAAACACACAAACACTAAGACACGAACTCACCCAGCAACCCACCCACGCCAACACGCACAAAAAACAAAAACACATGCATAACAACACACAATACCACCAACACACTCAGCAGTACATACAACACACTCCAACACACAAACACACAAACACACAAACACTAAGACACGAACTCACCTAGCTACCCACCCACGCCAACACGCACAAAACACACAAAAAAGCCCCACAGCAACACACACCAAGACATACAATCCTGCACAAAAACAAAAGACACATAACACACACACATTGACACAAACACACCAACACACACACCTTAACAGAAACACACCAACGCACATCAACACACCTACACACAACAAACACACCAACACACACAAAAAGACCAACATTAACACAACACACACACTAACGCACACACACCAACGCATACTCGAACACACGAACACACACACGAACACACCCAAGACACATACGCACACCAACACACAAGAACCCACCTACACTCACACCAACACACCCAACGACAGACACCAAAACAAACAACACCCAAACACAGAGACACACAGACAAACCAATACACACACCAACACCAACACACACAACAACACTCCAACACACACACACACACACACCAAAACACTCGAACACACACACAAGCACACCAACACACACACCAACAGACAGACATAAACTCCCAAACACCAACACAGAGAAGCACAAGAACAACCCAACACACACACCAACAAACCAACTCACAAACACACACAAAAGACACAACCCAACACACACACACACGAAAGCATACCAACACATACACTCCAACACACCCAAACACACATACGTACTCCAACAGACACACAAAAACATACCAACACGCACACCAACACAAGAACACACAACACACACACCACAACACACACACCAACACATCCACAAACAAACACGCACAAACCAACACACACACCCACACGAAAACACATCGCATCATTGAACGTCACATGTAGACATGCTGAAACGTTACATATAGACTTTCTGGAATGTTGCATGTAGACATACTTGTATTACATGAAGACATACTGGAAAGTTAATTGTAAAAATGTCGGAATCTATACATAGACATGCTGGAGGGTTCATGTAGATATACTAGAACGTTACATGTAGATATGATTGGGTGTACATATATACAACCTGCAACGGTAGATGTAACTATACTTTGTTGTTACAAGTAGAGAAGCTGGAACTTTCATGTAGATAAGCTGGATCATTAGAAGTAGACATGCTGAAACGGTACTTGTAGACATTCTGGAACGTTACATGTAGTCATGCTGGAAATTTCATGTAGACATGATGGATCATTATCCAAAAACATTCTGGAACGTTACATGTAGACATTCTGGAACGTTCATGTAGACATACTGGAATGTGCATGTAGACATGTTAGAGTGTTCATGTAGACATGCTGGAATGTACATACAGACATGCTGGAACACTACATGTAGAGATGCTTTAACGTTTCAAGTAGACATGCTTTAAAGTTACATGTAGACATCCTTCAACATTCAAGTAGATATCATGGAAAGTTACATGTAGACATGCGGAAACGTTACATGTAGAATGTACCTGTAGACAAGCTTGAACGTCCATGTAGACATGCTGGAACGTTCATGGAGACATGCTGGAATGTGCATGCAGACATGCTGGACCGTCAATGTAGACATGAAGGAATGTAGATGCAGGCATGAGACTTTACATGTGGACATGCTTGAACGTTAGACCTAGAGATTCTGGAAAGTTACAGATCGAAATGCAGCACGTCTAGATGTATCGTTCCAGTATACGTACATGTAACGTTCTAGAATGTCTACATTTACGCTTCAACATGTCTACATGTAACGTTCCAGCAAGTGTGCATGTAACGTCCCACAATGTCTACATGTACGCTCAAAGATGTGTACATGTAAGGTCAGGTCATGTCTAAATGTAACATTCCAGCATGTCTACATGTAACGTTCCAGCATGGGTATATAAACGCTCTAGAATGTCTGCATGATACATTTTAGCATGTCTACCTGAACCCTCCAGCATGTCTAAATGTACAATTAAGCATGTCTACATGTAACGTTCAGGAATTTCTGCATGTAACCTTTTGAGCATGTCTACTTATAGCCATCCAGACTGTCTACGTGAATGTTCCAACATGTCTACATGTAACGTTCCAGAATGTTTACATGTAACGCTCCAGCATGTCTACATGAACGTTCCAGGATGTCTACATGTAACGTTCCAGAATGTCTTGACATAATAAATCGTCTACATGTAACGTTTCAGCAATGCCCAGACTGTCCACATGTAACGTAACGTTTCAACATGACTACATGTAACGTTTCAGCATGAACACAAGTAATGTTCAAGCATGTTTACATGCAACTCTCTAGCAAGTCTACATGTAGCGTTCCAGCATGTCTACATGAACACTCCAACATGTCTACATGCACATTCCAGAATGTCTACATGTAACTTTCCAGGATTTCTGCGTGTAACGTTACAGCATATCTACATGTAACGTTCCAGCATGTCTTCAGATAATGATCCAACATGTCTACATGTACATTCCACCATGTCTACATGAACTCTCCAGCATGTGTACACGTAACGTTCCAGAATGTCTGCATGAAAATTCCAGCTTGTGTACTTGTAACGACAAAGTATAGTTACATCTACCGTTGCAGAATGTATATAGGTACACCCCGACATATCTACATGTAGCGTTCCAGCATGTCTATGTATAGATTCCAGCATTTTTACAATTAACTTTCCAGTATGTCTTCATGTAATTCAAGCATGGCTACACACAACATTCCAGAAAGTCTACATGTAACGTTTCAGCATGTCTACATGTAACGTTTTGGAATGTCTACATGTAACATTTTAGCATGTATACATGTAACGTTCCAGGATGGCTACATGTAACGTTCAAGCATGTCTATATGAACAATCCAGTCTATCTACATGTAACGTTCAACAATATCTACATGGATACTCCAAGATGTCTCCAGCGTTCGAGGATGTCTACATGTACTTTGCAGCATGTCTACGTGAATGGTCCAGCATGTCTACATGAACATTGCAGCTTGACTCCATGTGACGTTCCACCATGTCTCCATGAAATGTTTCGGCATGTCTACATGAATGCTCCAGTATGTCTACGTGTCCACTCCAGGATGTCTACATGAACGTTCCAGCCTTTCTACATGTAGTTTTCCAGCATGTCAACATGTAACGCTCCAGGATGTCTTCATGTAACGTTCCAGGCTTTCTACATGTAGTTTCCCAGCATGTCTACGAGTAAGGTTCCAGAATGTCTACATGTAACGTTTCAGCATGTATCCATGTAACGTTCAGGCATGTCTATATGTAACGTTCCAACATGTCTACATGTAACGTTTTAGCATGTGTACATGTCTACATTTAGCATTTTAGCATGTGTACATGTAGATTCCATGTGTTCATGTCTACATGAACGTCCTAGCCTTTCTACATGTAGTTTTCCAGAATGTCTCCATGTAACCTTTTAATATGCATACTAGTATTGTTACAACATGTCTATATGCAACTTTCTATCATGTCCAGATGTACATAGCAGCATGTCTTCCTGAACACTCCAGCATGTTTACAAGTATAAAATACATCATGTCTACATGAACACACCAGAATGTCTATATACAGATTCCAGCATTTTTACTATTAACTTTCCAGTATGTCTTCATGTACATTCAAGGATGTCTACATGTAACATTCCAGTATGTTTACATGAACATTCCAGTATGTCTACATGTAACGTTCAACAATGTCTACATGTATGCTCCAAGATGTGTACATTTATCTTTCCAGTATGTCTACATTTTCTTTGCAGCATGTCTACAAGAATTGTCCGGAATGTCTACATGTAACCATCCAGCTTGTCTAATTGTAGATTCCAGTATGTCTACTTGTGTTTTCCAGCATATCTCCATGAACACTCCAGCATGTCTACATGGACATTCTAGCTTGTCTACAGGTACATTCAAAGATGTCTACATGTAACGTTATAGCAAGTCTACATGTAACATTCCACAATGTCTAAATGTAACTTTTCAGCATGTCTACATGTAACGTTCCATGATATCTAGTTGAATGTTCAAGCATCTCTATATGTAACGTTAAAGCATGTCTACTTGTAGATATGCCTGTGGTGTCCCATGTAGTGGCGTCAGTGGTTGTGATGTCCTATTTAGTGGTGGCTGTGGTTGTGGTGTCCCATATATTGGGTGCTGTGGTTGTGATGTCCCATGCAGTGGTAGCTGTGATTGTGATGTCTAATGTAGTAGTGGCTGTGGTTCTTATATCCCATATAGCAGTGGCTGTGGTTATGATGTCTCATGTACTTTTGGCTGTAGTTCTGGTGTCCCTTGTAGTGGTGGCTGTTTGTGCCCCATGTAGTGGTGGCTATGGTTGAATTGTCCCATGTAGTGTTTGCTTTTGTTCTGGTGTCCTATGTAGTGGTGGCTGTAGTGGTAAACCCATGTAGTGGTGGCTGTGGTTGTGATGTCCCATGTAGTTGTGGTGTCCCATGTAGTAGTGGTTGTGGTTGTGGTTGTAATGTCGTATGTAGTGGTGGATGTGGTTGTTATGTCCCATATAGTGGTCGTCTGTGTTTGTGATCTCCTATGTATTTGTGTCTGTGGTTCTGGTGTCCCGTGTAGTGGTGGATGTGGCTGTGATGTCTCATGGAGTGTTGGCTGTGGTTTTGGTGTCCCATGTAGTGATGGATGTCGTTGTGATTTGAAATTTAGTGGTGCCTCTGATTGTGATGTTCCATGTATTTGTGGCTGCAGTTGTAATGTCCCATGTAGTGGCGTCAGTACTTCTGGTGTGTTATGTAGTGATGGCTCTGGTTCTGAAGTCTCATGGAGTGGTTCCTGTGGTTGTGGTGTCTCATGTAGTGGTGGCTGTGATTCTGATGTCACGTGCACTGGTTACCGTGATTGTAATGTCCTATGTACTGGTGGCTGTGGTTCCGGTGTCCCATGTAGTGGTGGATGTGATTGTGGTGTCCCATGTAGAGGTGTAGGTGGTTGTGATGTCCCATGTAGTGGTAGGTGTACTTCCGGTGTCCCATGTAGTGGTGTAGGTGGTTGTGATGTCCCATGTAGTGGTGGGTGTACTTCTGGTGTCCCATGTAGTGGTGGGTGTACTTCTGGTGTCCCATGTAGTGGTTTCTGTGATTGTGATGTCCCATGTAGTAATGGCTGTGGTAGTGATTGCCATTGTAGTGGTAGATGTGGTTGCAATGTCCCATGCATCGGTGGCTGTGATTGTGGTGTCTCATGTAGTGGTTACTGTAGTTCTGATGTCCCATGTAGTGGTGGATGTGTTGGTTATATCCCGTGTAGTGGTGGATGTGGTTGTGATGTCCTATGTTTTGGTGGCTGTTGTTGTAATTTCCTATGTTGTGGTGGATGTGGTTTGATGTCCGATTTAGTTTTTGTCTGTGATTGTGATGTCCTGTGTAGTGGTGACTGTGTTTCTGTTGTTCCATGTAGTGGTGGCTGATGTTGTAATGTCCCATATATTGACTGTCTATGTTTGTGATCTCCTATGTAGTTGTGTCTGTGGTTCTGGTGTCCGATGTAGTGGCGGCTGTGGTTGTGATGTCCCAAGGAGTATTGGCTGTGGTTGTGGTGTCCCATGTAGTTGTGGCTGTGGTTCTTGTGTCCCACATGGTAGTGTCTGTGGTTGTGATGAGTGTTGGCTGTGGATTTGATGTCCCATGTAGTGATTGATGTCGTTGTGATGTGAAATTTAGTGGTGGCTCTGATTGTGGTGTAACATGTATTTGTGACTGTAGTTGTAATGTCCCATCTAGTGACGTTTGTGCTTTTGGTATGCTATGTAGTGATGGCTGTGGTTCTGATGTCCCATGTAGTGGTGGCTGTGTTTCTTGTGTCCTCTGTAGTGGTGACTGTAGTTCTAATGTCTCATGGAGTGGTGGTTGTGGCTGTTGTGTTTCATGTAGTGATGGATGTCGTTGTGATGTCCCAGTATTGGTGGCAGTGATTGTGATGTCGTATGTAGTAGTGGTTGTGGTTGTGGTGTCCCGTGTATTGGTGCCTTTGGTTGTGCCTGTGGTTCATTTTAATAAAGACACAGTGAAGTTCTTTTTCAGTATTGCTGCCGAAGCTGGTCACTTTTGTTGTGAAGCAAGTGACATGTAGGACAGGTTAGACTGTTGTTTGTAAATGGATATTTGACAATGTCAAAGTGAGCTGAACATGCAAAAGTCATGGTAATGACATGAAAAGTTTGTTTAGATAATATGAAGTGTGACTGTATCACAGTGACGAAGAACATCTTCCCCAGGTGGAATTAGCTGAAGTACAGTTTCCACCCTTGTAGGAGAAGGATGGCATTTCTGAGAAAAATGTCTTGCCGGAAGGGTCTATATATTGTCCAGCCAAAGGAATCAACAAACAACATGGTTCGCAGAATTCGAAAAAGGTATGCTGTCAACAAGGCAATGAAATATATTGTCATACTACAATGAAGCTATGATATTCTAACCTGGTCCTGCAAGAATGGTAACTAGACTTCGATAGTGAACTGCCATTCACTGAGATGGATGGTTTACACGTAACCACTCTAAAGAAGAACAAAACAAAAACAACTGGTTTTGCAAGTGTTTACCGAAAACAAAGTCATCCTTGCTTCACCAGATCACAGGTGTCCTAAATATACAGGATTTTATACCTTAGGATATGATGGTATGGAGAACTGTCCATTACATCACTCTACAGTTTAGGTAATGAGCACAAACCAAACAGTTTAGTGTTGGTTTGAAGGAGAACACACCCTGCTATATACACTGATCAATGTCCTTTGTTTACACATGCTTCTAGTCCCAGTCATTCAGCTATCTGCCACACAATAACAAGTCCTCATCAGTTTCCATGTACGAAGTTGACGGATGATGACACGGCCTTCTTGCTGTACTCCCCGAGTGTATCTGGTGCTGATGACACACAGTCTTCACCCCTGAAACACGTCATATAATCAACATCAGTGAAAAGGTCACAGGACTAAACAGAGCTAAGTCACCATATGTAAGTGTTGGACGTTCCTGCCTTGACCCTTTTTCCAACAGACCTCCCAAATCAAAGGATCTTTTGGCACTAACAGTCAGTCCAAGATAGAAAGTTCCAGAAACTGAAATCATGGTGATGCATACTACAGAAATGATCCTAAATGTATACATATGAATGAAAGGCAGGACAGCTTAGTAATCTCTCCATTTGACCCTCTCCACATACCTCATAGATGACCATACATACACATCCTTAGACTTTGTGGTCATCAACAGTTAAGCAACACAAGAAAAGATTACAATTCATAGTACACTAACATGAGGGTACACAATGGCATTTAGAAAGTGGTCAAATGCAACACATTATATTTGGGGTTAAGCTTCTGACTTGTGTGCTTGCAATGACTTGCCCCACTCTGAGGCTGTGGGTTCAAATCCCAGATATGCCTCAACACAACCAAAGGTACTACAATTTGTACTTTACTGAGAAAGTGTAATCCCAAATACAACACGTGACACTGATGTGAGAGTTACTATCCATCAATACCAAAAAGTAACAAGCTTACCTGAGTTCCAGCCACTTAACACTGCATTGTTGATATCATCTAAAGATGAAACTAAAGAAGAAAATAATTTAACAGAGGATATTCTTGATTCTTCCTGAATGAAATAGATCGGTTACCATGCATGCTCACATACACTGCACCAGCACCAACTGCTAGCTTGCTGGCAAGCCTGTAACAAAATATTGATGTTTACTGTGCATATGCCTCCATTGTTCAGAGTACTGCTGGCCAGCAATAGTCACCAAAGCTTACTTGCTACTGCTCCTGTAACCATACCATAGGTGAGGGCTCTTCATCTGACCAATCAGGTCTCTTTGTTTGTAAACTAAATCCTGTCTATTGAATTAGGAACGGACGGGCCTACTGCAAGTCTGTTGGTCAAGCCCATATATCGTTTTGCAAAATTAGGTAGATGCACCACTTCAAACGAGACGGTGTGGTGCAAAGGACTGTAGCTTATCAACGAGTGACCTTATTGGCAATTTTATGGCTATGGTTCCCTCATCACACTGAAGATCCGGTTTCTCTTCCCCACATGTGTACAATATTTGAAGTTCATATCTGGTGTCCTGTGCCATCATATTCATGGAATATTTCTGAAAGCACCTTAATCTCTACTCACTTACTGTAGGTCTCCTAACAGCTTTGGTTACAGCATGATCACCCGACAACCAATGAAAACAGTATGCAAAGCTCTAATGCTCTGGCTGGAGAATTAAAGTGTGCATGTTGTGCACATTGTGATGCCACTATTGGAAATTATTTCATGCGTGATTTTAAACACATCCAGAATCATTAGTTTAATTGCCCCACAATACTATAGGCCACAGGTTTGTCCATATATCTCCAAGAATATAGAGCGTGTTATCAATGGTAGCTGCATGATCATTCCACATCCACAGGGATTTACCTTGGTCCTGTATTTGAGGTTTCCTGAGACGTATACTCAAAATACTCATGATCATCACATTATTACAGCAATTTAATTGCAAATGATACTATATCCTGGAACCTATTGTTACTTGATAAAAACTTTCGACATTTTTTGTGTCCTTGTGGATGTGATAATTAATCAATTATTAAATTGTTAATTAAGGGTGTGTGATGGTTATATTTATGGAGTTGCATGTACAATGTGAATGACCCCACCCCCACCCTAATAAAATCAATGAACAAAGTGAGCAAGTCATTTGCACACCAACACACACACACACACCAAAACACACAAAACACCAACACAGACACACCAACACACACACGCATACCAACAAACCAACACACCCAAACACAAAAACACAACACATCAACACAAACTAAGACAGCAACACACATAACAACACACACACACACACATATACTCAAACCAACACACGAACACACACACACACACACCTGAACACACATACGGACACCAACACACACAAAAACAATCAACACACACACCAACATACACACACCAACAAAAGAAAAAAAACCACACAGCACAGACATACACACGAACACACATAAACCAACAAATCCACCCACACACACCAAAACACAGAACACGCTAAAACACACTCAAACACACCAACACACAACACAAACATTCCAAGACAGACATTCAAACACAAACAAAACCACTCAATTACACACACCTACACACACACAACACAAACGCAAACACACCAACACACCCATACTACCACACCAACACACATATCATCACACAAAACCCAAACACACATACCGACACACATAACACATACACACATAAAGAGACACACACTCCAAAACACATACACCACATATTCACACCAACACACCCACCCACCAACACCAAAACACAACATATTCACACCAACACACCAACACAACCACACACCAACATACCAACACAAACACCCACACCACTACACTCCAACATACCAACACATACACAGAGACACAAACACAAACACACAGAAACTAAGACACTAACACATACACACCAAAACACACACAAATACACCAACACACACACCAAAACAAACACCACCACACACAGCAACAAGCACCAACACCCACCAAAAAACCAACACATGCATACCAACACACACACCAACATAGCAACACACACACTTCAGTACACTTCAACAGACGAAGACACACACACCAACAGACAAATCTACGCAACAAAACACAAAAACATACACACACCAACACACCAATATACTCACACCAACACACCCCCACACACCGATACACACACAACAAGCAAACACACACAGACAGACGCAGCAACACCCATTCACCAACACCCACCAAGACCCACCAAAGCACCAACAGCAACACATAAACACACCAAAACACCAAAACACGAACACACACACACCAACGCATCAACACCAACACACACACCTAAACAGAAACACACCAACGCACATCAACACACCTACACACAACACACACATTAACACACACAAAAAGACCAACATAAACACAACACACCAACACAACAACACACAGACACCAACACACCAACACACCAACACACAAAAAAAAACAAAAACACATACATAACAACACACAATAACACCAACACACCCAGCAGTACATACAACACACTCCAACACACACACACACACACAAACACACAAACACTAAGACACGAACTCACCCAGCAAGCCACCCACGCCAACACGCAGAAAAAACACAAAAAAGCCCCACAGCAACACACACCAACACACACAATCCTGCACAAAAACAAAAGACACATAACACACACACATTGACACAAACACACCAACACACACACCTTAACAGAAACACACCAACGCACATCAACACACCTACACACAACACACACATTAACACACACAAAAAGACCAACATTAACACAACACACACACAAACGCACACACACCAACGCATACTCGAACACACGAACACACACGAACACACCCAAGACACATACGCACACCAACACACAAGAACCCACCTACACACACACCAACACACCCAACGACAGACACCAAAACAAACAACACCCTAACACAGAGACACACAGACAAAGCAATACACACACCAACACCAACACACACAACAACACTCCAACACACACACACACACCAAAACACTCGAACACACACACAAGCACACCAACACACACACCAACAGACAGACATAAACTCCCAAACACCAACACAGAGAAGCACAAGAACAACCCAACACACACACCAACAAACCAACTCACAAACACACACAACAGACACAATCCAACACACACACACACGAAAGCATACCAACACATACACTCCAACACACCCAAACACACATACGTACTCCAACAGACACACAAAAATATACCAACACGCACACCAACACAAGAACACACAACACACACACCACAACACACACACCAACACATCCACAAACAAACACGCACAAACCAACACACACACCCACACGAAAACACACCAACACACACACCAACAAACCCAGACTAACACACCATTGCACACAAAAACACATCCAACACCCAAGCACATACACTCACACCAACACACAAAGCAACACATTAACACAGACAGACACACCGACACACACAAACCAACACCCACCAACACACCAACAAAAATACAGCAACACACACATCAATATACTCCGAAACACACACACACACACACACACTCACAGAGATGCACACAACAACAAACAATCACCAACACAATAACACACAGACACTCACACACCAACACACAAAAAAACAAAAACACATACATAACACAAATAACACCAACACACTCACCGGTACATACAACACACTCCAGCACACACACAAACACTAAGACACGAACTCACCCAGCAACCCACCCACGCCAACACGCACAAAAAACAAAAACACATACATAACAACACACAATACCACCAACACACTCAGCAGTACATACAACACACTCCAACACACACACACACAAACACACAAACACGAAGACACGAACTCACCTAGCTAGCCACCCACGCCAACACGCACAAAAAACAAAAACACATACACTCACACCAACACACAAAGCAACACATTAACACAGACAGACACACCGACACACACAAACCAACACCCACCAACACACCAACAAAAATACAGCAACACACACATCAATATACTCCGAAACACACACACACACACACACACTCACAGAGATGCACACAACAACAAACAATCACCAACACAATAACACACAGACACTCACACACCAACACACAAAAAAACAAAAACACATACATAACACAAATAACACCAACACACTCACCGGTACATACAACACACTCCAGCACACACACAAACACTAAGACACGAACTCACCCAGCAACCCACCCACGCCAACACGCACAAAAAACAAAAACACATACATAACAACACACAATACCACCAACACACTCAGCAGTACATACAACACACTCCAACACACACACACACAAACACACAAACACGAAGACACGAACTCACCTAGCTAGCCACCCACGCCAACACGCACAAAAAACAAAAACACATACATAACAACACACAATACCACCAACACACTCAGCAGTACATACAACACACTTCAACACACACACACACACACACACACACAAACACACAAACACTAAGACACGAACTCACCTAGCTACCCACCCACGCCAACTCGCACAAAAAACACAAAAAAGACCCACAGCAACACACACCAACACACACAATCCTGCACAAAAACAAAAGACACATAACACACACACATTGACACAAACACACCAACACACACACTTTAACAGAAACACACCAACGCACATCAACACACCTACACACAACAAACACATTAACACACACAAAAAGACCAACATTAACACAACACACACACTAACGCACACACACCAACGCATACTCGAACACACGAACACACACACGAACACACCCAAGACACATACGCACACCAACACACAAGAACCCACCTACACTCATACCAACACACCCAACGACAGACACCAAAACAAACAACACCCTAACACAGAGACACACAGACAAACCAAAACACACACCAACACCAACACACACAACAACACTCCAACACACACACACACACCAAAACACTCCAACACACACACAAGCACACCAACACACACACCAACAGACAGACATAAACTCCCAAACACCAACACAGAGAAGCACAAGAACAACCCAACACACACACCAACAAACCAACTCACAAACACACACAACAGACACAACCCAACACACACACACACACGAAAGCATACCAACACATACACTCCAACACACCCAAACACACATACGTACTCCAACAGACACACAAAAACATACCAACACGCACACCAACACAAGAACACACAACACACACACCACAACACACACACCAACACATCCACAAACAAACACGCACAAACCAACACCCACACCCACACGAAAACACACCAACACACACACCAAGAAACCCAGACTAACACACCATTGCACACAAAAACACATCCAACACCCAAGCACATACACTCACACCATCACACAAAGCAACACATTAACACAGACAGACAGACACACCGACACACACAAACCAACACCCACCAACACACCAACAAAAATACAGCAACACACACATCAATACACTCCGAAACACACACACACACACACACACTCACAGAGATGCACACAGCAACACACAATCACCAACACAACAACACACAGACACCCACACACCAACACACAAAAAAACAAAAACACATACATAACAACACACAATAACACCAACACACTCACCGGTACATACAACACACTCCAGCACACACACAAACACTAAGACACGAACTCACCCAGCAACCCACCCACGCCAACACGCACAAAAAACAAAAACACATACATAACAACACACAATACCACCAACACACTCAGCAGTACATACAACACACTCCAACACACACACACACAAACACACAAACACTAAGACACGAACTCACCTAGCTACCCACCGACGCCAACACGCACAAAACACACAAAAAAGCCCCACAGCAACACACACCAACACATACAATCCTGCACAAAAACAAAAGACACATAACACACACACATTGACACAAACACACCAACACACACACCTTAACAGAAACACACCAACGCACATCAACACACCTACACACAACAAACACACCAACACACACAAAAAGACCAACATTAACACAACACACACACTAACGCACACACACCAACGCATACTCGAACACACGAACACACACACGAACACACCCAAGACACATACGCACACCAACACACAAGAACCCACCTACACTCATACCAACACACCCAACGACAGACACCAAAACAAACAACACCCTAACACAGAGACACACAGACAAACCAAAACACACACCAACACCAACACACACAACAACACTCCAACACACACACACACACCAAAACACTCCAACACACACACAAGCACACCAACACACACACCAACAGACAGACATAAACTCCCAAACACCAACACAGAGAAGCACAAGAACAACCCAACACACACACCAACAAACCAACTCACAAACACACACAACAGACACAACCCAACACACACACACACACGAAAGCATACCAACACATACACTCCAACACACCCAAACACACATACGTACTCCAACAGACACACAAAAACATACCAACACGCACACCAACACAAGAACACACAACACACACACCACAACACACACACCAACACATCCACAAACAAACACGCACAAACCAACACCCACACCCACACGAAAACACACCAACACACACACCAAGAAACCCAGACTAACACACCATTGCACACAAAAACACATCCAACACCCAAGCACATACACTCACACCATCACACAAAGCAACACATTAACACAGACAGACAGACACACCGACACACACAAACCAACACCCACCAACACACAAACAAAAATACAGCAACACACACATCAATACACTCCGAAACACACACACACACACACACACTCACAGAGATGCACACAGCAACACACAATCACCAACACAACAACACACAGACACCCACACACCAACACACAAAAAAACAAAAACACATACATAACAACACACAATAACACCAACACACTCACCGGTACATACAACACACTCCAGCACACACACAAACACTAAGACACGAACTCACCCAGCAACCCACCCACGCCAACACGCACAAAAAACAAAAACACATACATAACAACACACAATACCACCAACACACTCAGCAGTACATACAACACACTCCAACACACACACACACAAACACACAAACACTAAGACACGAACTCACCTAGCTACCCACCGACGCCAACACGCACAAAAGACACAAAAAAGCCCCACAGCAACACACACCAACACATACAATCCTGCACAAAAACAAAAGACACATAACACACACACATTGACACAAACACACCAACACACACACCTTAACAGAAACACACCAACGCACATCAACACACCTACACACAACAAACACACCAACACACACAAAAAGACCAACATTAACACAACACACACACTAACGCACACACACCAACGCATACTCGAACACACGAACACACACACGAACACACCCAAGACACATACGCACACCAACACACAAGAACCCACCTACACTCACACCAACACACCCAACGACAGACACCAAAACAAACAACACCCAAACACAGAGACACACAGACAAACCAATACACACACCAACACCAACACACACAACACTCCAACACACACACACACACACCAAAACACTCGAACACACACACAAGCACACCAACACACACACCAACAGACAGACATAAACTCCCAAACACCAACACAGAGAAGCACAAGAACAACCCAACACACACACCAACAAACCAACTGACAAAAAACAAAAACACATATATAACAACACACAATACCACCAACACACTCAGCAGTACATACAACACACTCCAACACACACACACACACAAACACACAAACACTAAGACACGAACTCACCTAGCTACCCACCCACGCCAACTCACACACCAACACACACACCTTAACAGAAACACACCAACGCACATCAACACACCTACACACAACAAACACATTAACACACACATAAAGACCAACATTAACACAACACACACACTAACGCACACACACCAACGCATACTCGAACACACGAACACACACACGAACACACCCAAGACACATACGCACACCAACACACAAGAACCCACCTACACTCACACCAACACACCCAACGACAGACACCAAAACAAACAACACCCTAACACAGAGACACACAGACAAAGCAATACACACACCAACACCAACACACACAACACTCCAACACACACACACACACACACCAAAACACTCGAACACACACACAAGCACACCAACACACACACCAACAGACAGACATAAACTCCCAAACACCAACACAGAGAAGCACAAGAACAACCCAACACACACACCAACAAACCAACTCACAAACACACACAACAGACACAACCCAACACACACACACACACGAAAGCATACCAACACATACACTCCAACACACCCAAACACACATACGTACTCCAACAGACACACAAAAACATACCAACACGCACACCAACACAAGAACACACAACACACACACCACAACACACACACCAACACATCCACAAACAAACACGCACAAACCAACACACACACCCACACGAAAACACACCAACAACACACCAACAAACCCAGACTAACACACCATTGCACACAAAAACACATCCAACACCCAAGCACATACACTCACACCAACACACAAAGCAACACATTAACACAGACAGACAGACACACCGACACACACAAACCAACACCCACCAACACACCAACAAAAATACAGCAACACACACATCAATACACCCCGAAACACACACACACACACACACTCACAGAGATGCACACAGCAACACACAATCACCAACACAACAACACACAGACACTCACACACCAACACACAAAAAAACAAAAACACATACATAACAACACACAATAACACCAACACACTCACCGGTACATACAACACACTCCAGCACACACACAAACACTAAGACACGAACTCACCCAGCAACCCACCCACGCCAACACGCACAAAAAACAAAAACACATACATAACAACACACAATACCACCAACACACTCAGCAGTACATACAACACACTCCAACACACACACACACAAACACACCAACACTAAGACACGAACTCACCTAGCTACCCACCCACGCCAACTCGCACAAAAAACACAAAAAAGCCCCACAGCAACACACACCAACACACACAATCCTGCACAAAAACAAAAGACACATAACACACACACATTGACACCAACACACCAACACACACACCTTAACAGAAACACACCAACGCACATCAACACACCTACACACAACAAACACATTAACACACACAAAAAGACCAACATTAACACAACACACACACTAACGCACACACAGCAACGCATACTCGAACACACGAACACACACACGAACACACCCAAGACACATGCGCACACCAACACACAAGAACCCACCTACACTCACACCAACACACCCAACGACAGACACAAAAAACAAACAACACCCTAACACAGAGAAGCACAAGAACAACCCAACACACACACCAACAAACCAACTCACAAACACACACAAAAGACACAACCCAACACACACACACACACGAAAGGATACCAACACATACACTCCAACACACCCAAACACACATACGTACTCCAACAGACACACAAAAACATACCAACACGCACACCAACACAAGAACACACAACACACACACCACAACACACACACCAACACATCCACAAACAAACACGCACAAACCAACACACACACCCACACAAATACACACCAACACAGACACCAACAAACCAAGACTAACACACCATTGCACACAAAAACACACACAACACCCAAGCACATACACTCACACCAACACACAAAGCAACACATTAACACAGACAGACAGACACACCGACACACACAAACCAACACCCACCAACACACCAACAAAAATACAGCAACACACACATCAATACACCCCGAAACACACACACACACACACACACACTCACAGAGATGCACACAACAACACACAATCACCAACACAACAACACACAGACACTCACACACCAACACACAAAAAATCAAAAACACATACATAACAACACACAATAACACCAACACACTCACCGGTACATACAACACACTCCAGCACACACACAAACACTAAGACACGAACTCACCCAGCAACCCACCCACGCCAACACGCACAAAAAACAAAAACACATACATAACAACACACAATACCACCAACACACTCAGCAGTACATACAACACTCATCAACACACACACACACACACACAAACACACAAACACTAAGACACGAACTCACCTAGCTACCCACCCACGCCAACTCGCACAAAAAACACAAAAAAGCCCCACAGCAACACACACCAACACACACAATCCTGCACAAAAACAAAAGACACATAACGCACACACATTGACACAAACACACCAACACACACACCTTAACAGAAACACACCAACGCACATCAACACACCTACACACCACCAACACACTCAGCAGTACATACAACACACTCCAACACACACACACACACAAACAGACTAACACTAAGACACGAACTCACCTAGCTACCCACCCATGCCAACACGCACAAAACACACAAAAAAGCCCCACAGCAACACACACCAACACATACAATCCTGCACAAAAACAAAAGACACATAACGCACACACATTGACACAAACACACCAACACACACACCTTAACAGAAACACACCAACGCACATCAACACACCTACACACAACAAACACATTAACACACACAAAAAGACCAACATTAACACAACACACACACTAACGCACACACACCAACGCATACTCGAACACACGAACACACACACGAACACACCCAAGACACATACGCACACCAACACACAAGAACCCACCTACACTCACACCAACACACCCAACGACAGACACCAAAACAAACAACACCCAAACACAGAGACACACAGACAAACCAATACACACACCAACACCAACACACACAACAACACTCCAACACACACACACACACACCAAAACACTCGAACACACACACACAAGCACACCAACACACACACCAACAGACAGACATAAACTCCCAAACACCAACACAGAGAAGCACAAGAACAACCCAACACACACACCAACAAACCAACTCACAAACACACACAAAAGACACAACCCAACACACACACACACACGAAAGCATACCAACACATACACTCCAACACACCCAAACACACATACGTACTCCAACAGACACACAAAAACATACCAACACGCACACCAACACAAGAACACACAACACACACACCACAACACACACACCAACACATCCACAAACAAACACGCACAAACCAACACACACACCCACACGAAAACACACCAACACACACACCAACAAACCCAGACTAACACACCATTGCACACAAAAACACATCCAACACCCAAGCACATACACTGCCACCAACACACAAAGCAACACATTAACACAGACAGACAGACACACCGACACACACAAACCCACACCCACCAACACACCAACAAAAATACAGCAACACACACATCAATACACTCCGAAACACACACACACACACACACACACTCACAGAGATGCACACAGCAACACACAATCACCAACACAACAACACACAGACACTCACACACCAACACACAAAAAAACAAAAACACATACATAACAACACACAATAACACCAACACACTCACCGGTACATACAACACACTCCAGCACACACACAAACACTAAGACACGAACTCACCCAGCAACCCACCCACGCCAACACGCACAAAAAACAAAAACACATACATAACAACACACAATACCACCAACACACTCAGCAGTACATACAACACACTCCAACACACACACACACAAACACACCAACACTAAGACACGAACTCACCTAGCTACCCACCCACGCCAACTCGCACAAAAAACACAAAAAAGCCCCACAGCAACACACACCAACACACACAATCCTGCACAAAAACAAAAGACACATAACACACACACATTGACACCAACACACCAACACACACACCTTAACAGAAACACACCAACGCACATCAACACACCTACACACAACAAACACATTAACACACACAAAAAGACCAACATTAACACAACACACACACTAACGCACACACAGCAACGCATACTCGAACACACGAACACACACACGAACACACCCAAGACACATGCGCACACCAACACACAAGAACCCACCTACACTCACACCAACACACCCAACGACAGACACAAAAAACAAACAACACCCTAACACAGAGAAGCACAAGAACAACCCAACACACACACCAACAAACCAACTCACAAACACACACAAAAGACACAACCCAACACACACACACACACGAAAGGATACCAACACATACACTCCAACACACCCAAACACACATACGTACTCCAACAGACACACAAAAACATACCAACACGCACACCAACACAAGAACACACAACACACACACCACAACACACACACCAACACATCCACAAACAAACACGCACAAACCAACACACACACCCACACAAATACACACCAACACAGACACCAACAAACCAAGACTAACACACCATTGCACACAAAAACACACACAACACCCAAGCACATACACTCACACCAACACACAAAGCAACACATTAACACAGACAGACAGACACACCGACACACACAAACCAACACCCACCAACACACCAACAAAAATACAGCAACACACACATCAATACACCCCGAAACACACACACACACACACACACACACTCACAGAGATGCACACAACAACACACAATCACCAACACAACAACACACAGACACTCACACACCAACACACAAAAAATCAAAAACACATACATAACAACACACAATAACACCAACACACTCACCGGTACATACAACACACTCCAGCACACACACAAACACTAAGACACGAACTCACCCAGCAACCCACCCACGCCAACACGCACAAAAAACAAAAACACATACATAACAACACACAATACCACCAACACACTCAGCAGTACATACAACACTCATCAACACACACACACACACACACAAACACACAAACACTAAGACACGAACTCACCTAGCTACCCACCCACGCCAACTCGCACAAAAAACACAAAAAAGCCCCACAGCAACACACACCAACACACACAATCCTGCACAAAAACAAAAGACACATAACGCACACACATTGACACAAACACACCAACACACACACCTTAACAGAAACACACCAACGCACATCAACACACCTACACACCACCAACACACTCAGCAGTACATACAACACACTCCAACACACACACACACACAAACAGACTAACACTAAGACACGAACTCACCTAGCTACCCACCCATGCCAACACGCACAAAACACACAAAAAAGCCCCACAGCAACACACACCAACACATACAATCCTGCACAAAAACAAAAGACACATAACGCACACACATTGACACAAACACACCAACACACACACCTTAACAGAAACACACCAACGCACATCAACACACCTACACACAACAAACACATTAACACACACAAAAAGACCAACATTAACACAACACACACACTAACGCACACACACCAACGCATACTCGAACACACGAACACACACACGAACACACCCAAGACACATACGCACACCAACACACAAGAACCCACCTACACTCACACCAACACACCCAACGACAGACACCAAAACAAACAACACCCAAACACAGAGACACACAGACAAACCAATACACACACCAACACCAACACACACAACAACACTCCAACACACACACACACACACCAAAACACTCGAACACACACACACAAGCACACCAACACACACACCAACAGACAGACATAAACTCCCAAACACCAACACAGAGAAGCACAAGAACAACCCAACACACACACCAACAAACCAACTCACAAACACACACAAAAGACACAACCCAACACACACACACACACGAAAGCATACCAACACATACACTCCAACACACCCAAACACACATACGTACTCCAACAGACACACAAAAACATACCAACACGCACACCAACACAAGAACACACAACACACACACCACAACACACACACCAACACATCCACAAACAAACACGCACAAACCAACACACACACCCACACGAAAACACACCAACACACACACCAACAAACCCAGACTAACACACCATTGCACACAAAAACACATCCAACACCCAAGCACATACACTGCCACCAACACACAAAGCAACACATTAACACAGACAGACAGACACACCGACACACACAAACCCACACCCACCAACACACCAACAAAAATACAGCAACACACACATCAATACACTCCGAAACACACACACACACACACACACACTCACAGAGATGCACACAGCAACACACAATCACCAACACAACAACACACAGACACTCACACACCAACACACAAAAAAACAAAAACACATACATAACAACACACAATAACACCAACACACTCACCGGTACATACAACACACTCCAGCACACACACAAACACTAAGACACGAACTCACCCAGCAACCCACCCACGCCAACACGCACAAAAAACAAAAACACATACATAACAAAACACAATACCACCAACACACTCAGCAGTACATACAACACACTCCAACACACACACACACACAAACACACAAACACTAAGACACGAACTCACCTAGCTACCCACCCATGCCAACACGCACAAAACACACACAAAAGCCCCACAGCAACACACACCAACACATACAATCCTGCACAAAAACAAAAGACACATAACGCACACACATTGACACAAACACACCAACACACACACCTTAACAGAAACACACCAACGCACATCAACACACCTACACACAACAAACACATTAACACACACAAAAAGACCAACATTAACACAACACACACACTAACGCACACACACCAACACATACTCACACACACGAACACACACACAAACACACCCAAGACACATACGCACACCAACACACAAGAACCCACCTACACTCACACCAACACACCCAACGACAGACACCAAAACAAACAACACCCTAACACAGAGACACACAGACAAACCAACACACACACCAACAAACCCAGACTAACACACCATTGCACACAAAAACACATCCAACACCCAAGCACATACACTCACACCAACACACAAAGCAACACATTAACACAGACAGACAGACACACCGACACACACAAACCAACACCCACCAACACACCAACACAAATACAGCAACACACACATCAATACACTCCGAAACACACACACACACACACACACACACAGATGCACACAGCAACACACAATCACCAACACAACAGAACACAGACACCCACACACCAACACACAAAAAAACAAAAAACACATACATAACAACACACAATAACACCAACACACTCACCGGTACATACAACACACTCCAGCACACACACAAACACTAAGACACGAACTCACCCAGCAACCCACCCACGCCAACACGCACAAAAAACAAAAACACATACACAACAACACACAATACCACCAAGACACTCAGCAGTACATACATCACATTCCAACACACACACACACACACACACACAAACACACAAACACACAAACACTAAGACACGAACTCACCCAGCAACCCACCCACGCCAACACACACAAGAAACACAAAAAGACCCACAGCAACACACACCAACACACACAATCCTGCACAAAAACAAAAGACACATAACACACACACATTGACACAAACACACCAACACACACACCTTAACAGAAACACACCAACGCACATCAACACACCTACACACAACACACACATTAACACACACAAAAAGACCAACATAAACACAACACACACACTAACGCACACACACCAACACATACTCACACACACGAACACACACACAAACACACCCAAGACACATACGCACACCAACACACAAGAACCCACCTACACTCACACCAACACACCCAACGACAGACACCAAAACAAACAACACCCTAACACAGAGACACACAGACAAACCAATACACACACCAACACCAACACACACAACAACACTCCAACACACACACACACCAAAACACTCGAACACACACACCAGCACACCAACACACACACCAACAGACAGACATAAACTCCCAAACACCAACACAGAGAAGCACAAGAACAACCCAACACACACACCAACAAACCAACTCACAAACACACACAACAGACACACACACACGAAAGCATACCAACACATATACTCCAACACACGTAAAACACACATATGTACTCCAACAGACACACAAAAACATACCAACACGCACACCAACACAAGAACACACAACACACACACACCACAACACACACACTAACACATCCACAAACAAACACGCACAAACCAACACACACACCCACACGAAAACACACCAACACACACACCAACAAACCCAGACTAACACACCATTGCACACAAAAACACATCCAACACCCAAGCAAATACACTCACACCAACACACAAAGCAACACATTAACACAGACAGACAGACACACCGACACACACAAACCAACACCCACCAACACACAAACAAAAATACACCAACACACACATCAATACATCCCGAAACACACACACACACACAGAGATGCACACAGCAACACACAATCACCCACACAACAACACACAGACACCCACACACCAACACACAAAAAGCAAAAAACACATACATAACAACACACAATAACACCAACACACTCACCGGTACATGCAACACACTCCAGCACACACACAAACACTAAGACACGAACTCACCCAGCAACCCACCCACGCCAACACGCACAAAAAACAAAAACACATACATAACAACACACAATACTACCAAGACACTCAGCAGTACATACAACACATTCCAACACACACACACACACACACACACACACACACACACACACACACACACACACACACACACACACACACACACACACAACACACAAACACTAAGACACGAACTCACCCAGCAACCCACCCACGCCAACACACACAAGAAACACAAAAAGACCCACAGCAACACACACCAACACACACAATCCTGCACAAAAACAAAAGACACAGAACACACACAGCAACAGACAGACAAAAACTCCCAAACACTAATACAGAGAAGCACAAGAACAACCCAACACACACACACCAACAAACCAACTCACAAACACACACAACAGATACACACACACGAAAGCATACCAACACATACACTCCAACACACCCAAACACACATACGTACTCCAACAGACACACAAAAACATACCAACACGCACACCAACACAAGAACACACAACACACACCACAACACACACACCAACACATCCACAAACAAACACGCACAAACCAACACACACACCCACACGAAAACACACCAACACACACACCAACAAACCCAGACTAACACACCATTGCACACAAAAACACATCCAACACCCAAGCACATACACTCACACCAACACACAAAGCAACACATTAACACAGACAGACAGACACACCGACACACACAAACCAACACCCACCAACACACAAACAAAAATACACCAACACACACATCAATACATCCCGAAACACACACACACACACACACACAGATGCACACAGCAACACACAATCACCCACACAACAACACACAGACACCCACACACCAACACACAAAAAACAAAAAACACATACATAACAACACACAATAACACCAACACACTCACCGGTACATACAACACACTCCAGCACACACACAAACACTAAGACACGAACTCACCCAGCAACCCACCCACGCCAACACGCACAAAAAACAAAAACACATACATAACAACACACAATACTACCAAGACACTCAGCAGTACATACAACACATTCCAAAACACACACACACACACACACACACACACACACACACACACACACACACACACACACAAACACACAAACACACAAACACTAAGACACGAACTCACCCAGCAACCCACCCACGCCAACACACACAAGAAACACAAAAAGACCCACAGCAACACACACCAACACACACAATCCTGCACAAAAACAAAAGACACATAACACACACACATTGACACAAACACACCAACACACACACCTTAACAGAAACACACCAACGCACATCAACACACCTACACACAACACACACATTAACACACACAAAAAGACCAACATAAACACAACACACACACTAACGCACACACACCAACACATACTCACACACACGAACACACACACAAACACACCCAAGACACATACGCACACCAACACACAAGAACCCACCTACACTCACACCAACACACCCAACGACAGACACCAAAACAAACAACACCCTAACACAGAGACACACAGACAAACCAAAACACACACCAACACCAACACACACAACAACACTCCAACACACACACACACCAAAACACTCGAACACACACACCAGCACACCAACACACACACCAACAGACAGACAAAAACTCCCAAACACCAACACAGAGAAGCACAAGAACAACCCAACACACACACCAACAAACCAACTCACAAACACACACAACAGACACACACACACGAAAGCATACCAACACATATACTCCAACACACGTAAAACACACATATGTACTCCAAGATAGACACACAAAAACATACCAACACGCACACCAACACAAGAACACACAACACACACACCACAACACACTATCACAGCAACACATTCACAAACAAACACGCACAAACCAACACACACACAAACACGAAAACACACCAACACACACACCAACAAACCCAGACTAACACACCATTGCACACAAAAACACATCCAACACCCAAGCACATACACTCACACCAACACACAAAGCAACACATTAACACAGACAGACAGACACACCGACACACACAAACCAACACCCACCAACACACAAACAAAAATACACCAACACACACATCAATACATCCCGAAACACACACACACACACACACAGATGCACACAGCAACACACAGTAACCCACTCAACAACACACAGACACCCACACACCAACACACAAAAAAACAAAAACACATACATAACAACACACAATAACACCAACACACTCACCGGTACATACAACACACTCCAGCACACACACAAACACTAAGACACGAACTCACCCAGCAACCCACCCACGCCAACACGCACAAAAAACAAAAACACATACACAACAACACAAAATACCACCAAGACACTCAGCAGTACATACAACACATTCCAACACACACACACACACACACACAAACACACAAACACACAAACACACAAACACTAAGACACGAACTCACCCAGCAACCCACCCACGCCAACACACACAAGAAACACAAAAAGACCCACAGCAACACACACCAACACACACAATCCTGCACAAAAACAAAAGACACATAACACACACACATTGACACAAACACACCAACACACACACCTTAACAGAAACACACCAACGAACATCAACACACCTACAGACAACACACACATTAACACACACAAAACGACCAACATAAACACAACACACACACTAACGCACACACACCAACACATACTCACACACACGAACACACCCAAGACACATACGCACACCAACACACAAGAACCCACCTACACTCACACCAACACACCCAACGACAGACACCAAAACAAACAACACCCTAACACAGAGACACACAGACAAACCAATACACACACCAACACCAACACACACAACACCACTCCAACACACACACACACCAAAACACTCGAACACACACACCAGCACACCAACACACACACCAACAGACAGACATAAACTCCCAAACACCAACACAGAGAAGCACAAGAACAACCCAACACACACACCAACAAACCAACTCACAAACACACACAACAGACACAACGCAACACACACACACGAAAGCATACCAACACATACACTCCAACACACCCAAACACACACACGTACTCCAACAGACACACAAAAACATACCAACACGCACACTAAGACACGAACTCACCCAGCAACCCACCCACGCCAACACGCAAAAAAAAACAAAAACACATACATAACAACACACAATACCACCAAGACACTCAGCAGTACATACAACAGACTCCAACACACACACACACACAAACACACAAACACACCAATACACACACCAACACCAACACACACAACAACACTCCAACACACACACACACACACCAAAACTCTCGAACACACACACCAGCACACCAACACACACACCAACAGACAGACATAAACTCCCAAACACTAATACAGAGAAGCACAAGAACAACCCAACACACACACCAACAAACCAACTCACAAACACACACAACAGATACACACACACGAAAGCATACCAACACATACACTCCAACACACCCAGACACACATACGTACTCCAACAGACACACAAAAACATACCAACACGCACACCAACACAAGAACACACAACACACACCACAACACACACACCAACACATCCACAAACAAACACGCACAAACCAACACACACACCCACACGAAAACACACCAACACACACACCAACAAACCCAGACTAACACACCATTGCACACAAAAACACATCCAACACCCAAGCACATACACTCACACCAACACACAAAGCAACACATTAACACAGACAGACAAACACACCGACACACACAAACCAACACCTACCAACACACAAACAAAAATACACCAACACACACATCAATACATCCCGAAACACACACACACACACACACAGATGCACACAGCAACACACAATCACCCACACAACAACACACAGACACTCACACACCAACACACAAAAAACCAAAAACACATACATAACAACACACAATACCACCAACACACTCACCGGTACATGCAACACACTCCAGCACACACACAAACACTAAGACACGAACTCACCCAGCAACCCACCCACGCCAACACGCACAAAAAACAAAAACACATACATAACAACACACAATACTACCAAGACACTCAGCAGTACATACAACACATTCCAACACACACACACACATACACACACACACACACACACACACACACACACACACACACACACAAACACACAAACACTAAGACACGAACTCACCCAGCAACCCACCCACGCCAACACACACAAGAAACACAAAAAGACCCAGAGCAACACACACCAACACACACAATCCTGCACAAAAACAAAAGACACAGAACACACACAGCAACAGACAGACAAAAACTCCCAAACACTAATACAGAGAAGCACAAGAACAACCCAACACACACACACCAACAAACCAACTCACAAACACACACAACAGATACACACACACGAAAACATACCAACACATACACTCCAACACACCCAAACACACATACGTACTCCAACAGACACACAAAAACATACCAACACGCACACCAACACAAGAACACACAACACACACCACAACACACACACCAACACATCCACAAACAAACACGCACAAACCAACACACACACACACACGAAAACACACCATCACACACACCAACAAATCCAGACTAACACACCATTGCACACAAAAACACATCCAACACCCAAGCACATACACTCACACCAACACACAAAGCAACACATTAACACAGACAGACAGACACACCGACACACACAAACCAACACCCACCAACACACAAACAAAAATACACCAACACACACATCAATACATCCCGAAACACACACACACACACACACACACACAGATGCACACAGCAACACACAATCACCCACACAACAACACACAGACACCCACACACCAACACACAAAAAACAAAAAACACATACATAACAACACACAATAACACCAACACACTCACCGGTACATACAACACACTCCAGCACACACACAAACACTAAGACACGAACTCACCCAGCAACCCACCCACGCCAACACGCACAAAAAACAAAAACACATACATAACAACACACAATACTACCAAGACACTCAGCAGTACATACAACACATTCCAAAACACACACACACACACACACACACACACACACACACACACACACACAAACACACAAACACACAAACACTAAGACACGAACTCACCCAGCAACCCACCCACGCCAACACACACAAGAAACACAAAAAGACCCACAGCAACACACACCAACACACACAATCCTGCACAAAAACAAAAGACACATAACACACACACATTGACACAAACACACCAACACACACACCTTAACAGAAACACACCAACGCACATCAACACACCTACACACAACACACACAATAACACACACAAAAAGACCAACATAAACACAACACACACACTAACGCACACACACCAACACATACTCACACACACGAACACACACACGAACACACCCAAGACACATACGCACACCAACACACAAGAACCCACCTACACTCATACCAACACACCCAACGACAGACACCAAAACAAACAACACCCTAACACAGAGACACACAGACAAACCAATACACACACCAACACCAACACACACAACAACACTCCAACACACACACACACCAAAACACTCGAACACACACACCAGCACACCAACACACACACCAACAGACAGACATAAACTCCCAAACACCAACACAGAGAAGCACAAGAACAACCCAACACACACACACCAACAAACCAACTCACAAACACACACAACAGATACACACACACGAAAGCATACCAACACATACACTCCAACACACCCAAACACACATACGTACTCCAACAGACACACAAAAACATACCAACACGCACACCAACACAAGAACACACAACACACACCACAACACACACACCAACACATCCACAAACAAACACGCACAAACCAACACACACACCCACACGAAAACACACCAACACACACACCAACAAACCCAGACTAACACACCATTGCACACAAAAACACATCCAACACCCAAGCACATACACTCACACCAACACACAAAGCAACACATTAACACAGACAGACAGACACACCGACACACACAAACCAACACCCACCAACACACAAACAAAAATACACCAACACACACATCAATACATCCCGAAACACACACACACACACACACAGATGCACACAGCAACACACAATCACCCACACAACAACACACAGACACCCACACACCAACACACAAAAAACAAAAAACACATACATAACAACACACAATAACACCAACACACTCACCGGTACATACAACACACTCCAGCACACACACAAACACTAAGACACGAACTCACCCAGCAACCCACCCACGCCAACACGCACAAAAAACAAAAACACATACATAACAACACACAATACTACCAAGACACTCAGCAGTACATACAACACATTCCAAAACACACACACACACACACACACACACACACACACACACACACACAAACACACAAACACACAAACACTAAGACACGAACTCACCCAGCAACCCACCCACGCCAACACACACAAGAAACACAAAAAGACCCACAGCAACACACACCAACACACACAATCCTGCACAAAAACAAAAGACACATAACACACACACATTGACACAAACACACCAACACACACACCTTAACAGAAACACACCAACGCACATCAACACACCTACACACAACACACACAATAACACACACAAAAAGACCAACATAAACACAACACACACACTAACGCACACACACCAACACATACTCACACACACGAACACACACACGAACACACCCAAGACACATACGCACACCAACACACAAGAACCCACCTACACTCATACCAACACACCCAACGACAGACACCAAAACAAACAACACCCTAACACAGAGACACACAGACAAACCAATACACACACCAACACCAACACACACAACAACACTCCAACACACACACACACCAAAACACTCGAACACACACACCAGCACACCAACACACACACCAACAGACAGACATAAACTCCCAAACACCAACACAGAGAAGCACAAGAACAACCCAACACACACACACCAACAAACCAACTCACAAACACACACAACAGATACACACACACGAAAGCATACCAACACATACACTCCAACACACCCAAACACACATACGTACTCCAACAGACACACAAAAACATACCAACACGCACACCAACACAAGAACACACAACACACACCACAACACACACACCAACACATCCACAAACAAACACGCACAAACCAACACACACACAAACACGAAAACACACCAACACACACACCAACAAACCCAGACTAACACACCATTGCACACAAAAACACATCCAACACCCAAGCACATACACTCACACCAACACACAAAGCAACACATTAACACAGACAGACAGACACACCGACACACACAAACCAACACCCACCAACACACAAACAAAAATACACCAACACACACATCAATACATCCCGAAACACACACACACACACACACAGATGCACACAGCAACACACAGTAACCCACTCAACAACACACAGACACCCACACACCAACACACAAAAAACCAAAAACACATACATAACAACACACAATAACACCAACACACTCACCGGTACATACAACACACTCCAGCACACACACAAACACTAAGACACGAACTCACCCAGCAACCCACCCACGCCAACACGCACAAAAAACAAAAACACATACACAACAACACAAAATACCACCAAGACACTCAGCAGTACATACAACACATTCCAACACACACACACACACACACACAAACACACAAACACACAAACACACAAACACTAAGACACGAACTCACCCAGCAACCCACCCACGCCAACACACACAAGAAACACAAAAAGACCCACAGCAACACACACCAACACACACAATCCTGCACAAAAACAAAAGACACATAACACACACACATTGACACAAACACACCAACACACACACCTTAACAGAAACACACCAACGAACATCAACACACCTACAGACAACACACACATTAACACACACAAAACGACCAACATAAACACAACACACACACTAACGCACACACACCAACACATACTCACACACACGAACACACCCAAGACACATACGCACACCAACACACAAGAACCCACCTACACTCACACCAACACACCCAACGACAGACACCAAAACAAACAACACCCTAACACAGAGACACACAGACAAACCAATACACACACCAACACCAACACACACAACACCACTCCAACACACACACACACCAAAACACTCGAACACACACACCAGCACACCAACACACACACCAACAGACAGACATAAACTCCCAAACACCAACACAGAGAAGCACAAGAACAACCCAACACACACACCAACAAACCAACTCACAAACACACACAACAGACACAACGCAACACACACACACGAAAGCATACCAACACATACACTCCAACACACCCAAACACACACACGTACTCCAACAGACACACAAAAACATACCAACACGCACACTAAGACACGAACTCACCCAGCAACCCACCCACGCCAACACGCAAAAAAAAACAAAAACACATACATAACAACACACAATACCACCAAGACACTCAGCAGTACATACAACAGACTCCAACACACACACACACACAAACACACAAACACACCAATACACACACCAACACCAACACACACAACAACACTCCAACACACACACACACACACGCCAAAACTCTCGAACACACACACCAGCACACCAACACACACACCAACAGACAGACATAAACTCCCAAACACTAATACAGAGAAGCACAAGAACAACCCAACACACACACCAACAAACCAACTCACAAACACACACAACAGATACACACACACGAAAGCATACCAACACATACACTCCAACACACCCAGACACACATACGTACTCCAACAGACACACAAAAACATACCAACACGCACACCAACACAAGAACACACAACACACACCACAACACACACACCAACACATCCACAAACAAACACGCACAAACCAACACACACACCCACACGAAAACACACCAACACACACACCAACAAACCCAGACTAACACACCATTGCACACAAAAACACATCCAACACCCAAGCACATACACTCACACCAACACACAAAGCAACACATTAACACAGACAGACAAACACACCGACACACACAAACCAACACCTACCAACACACAAACAAAAATACACCAACACACACATCAATACATCCCGAAACACACACACACACACACACAGATGCACACAGCAACACACAATCACCCACACAACAACACACAGACACTCACACACCAACACACAAAAAACCAAAAACACATACATAACAACACACAATACCACCAACACACTCACCGGTACATGCAACACACTCCAGCACACACACAAACACTAAGACACGAACTCACCCAGCAACCCACCCACGCCAACACGCACAAAAAACAAAAACACATACATAACAACACACAATACTACCAAGACACTCAGCAGTACATACAACACATTCCAACACACACACACACATACACACACACACACACACACACACACACACACACACAAACACACAAACACTAAGACACGAACTCACCCAGCAACCCACCCACGCCAACACACACAAGAAACACAAAAAGACCCACAGCAACACACACCAACACACACAATCCTGCACAAAAACAAAAGACACAGAACACACACAGCAACAGACAGACAAAAACTCCCAAACACTAATACAGAGAAGCACAAGAACAACCCAACACACACACACCAACAAACCAACTCACAAACACACACAACAGATACACACACACGAAAACATACCAACACATACACTCCAACACACCCAAACACACATACGTACTCCAACAGACACACAAAAACATACCAACACGCACACCAACACAAGAACACACAACACACACCACAACACACACACCAACACATCCACAAACAAACACGCACAAACCAACACACACACACACACGAAAACACACCAACACACACACCAACAAATCCAGACTAACACACCATTGCACACAAAAACACATCCAACACCCAAGCACATACACTCACACCAACACACAAAGCAACACATTAACACAGACAGACAGACACACCGACACACACAAACCAACACCCACCAACACACAAACAAAAATACACCAACACACACATCAATACATCCCGAAACACACACACACACACACACACACAGATGCACACAGCAACACACAATCACCCACACAACAACACACAGACACCCACACACCAACACACAAAAAACAAAAAACACATACATAACAACACACAATAACACCAACACACTCACCGGTACATACAACACACTCCAGCACACACACAAACACTAAGACACGAACTCACCCAGCAACCCACCCACGCCAACACGCACAAAAAACAAAAACACATACATAACAACACACAATACTACCAAGACACTCAGCAGTACATACAACACATTCCAAAACACACACACACACACACACACACACACACACACACACACACAAACACACAAACACACAAACACTAAGACACGAACTCACCCAGCAACCCACCCACGCCAACACACACAAGAAACACAAAAAGACCCACAGCAACACACACCAACACACACAATCCTGCACAAAAACAAAAGACACATAACACACACACATTGACACAAACACACCAACACACACACCTTAACAGAAACACACCAACGCACATCAACACACCTACACACAACACACACAATAACACACACAAAAAGACCAACATAAACACAACACACACACTAACGCACACACACCAACACATACTCACACACACGAACACACACACGAACACACCCAAGACACATACGCACACCAACACACAAGAACCCACCTACACTCACACCAACACACCCAACGACAGACACCAAAACAAACAACACCCTAACACAGAGACACACAGACAAACCAATACACACACCAACACCAACACACACAACAACACTCCAACACACACACACACCAAAACACTCGAACACACACACCAGCACACCAACACACACACCAACAGACAGACATAAACTCCCAAACACCAACACAGAGAAGCACAAGAACAACCCAACACACACACCAACAAACCAACTCACAAACACACACAACAGACACAACCCAACACACACACACGAAAGCATGCCAACACATACACTCCAACACACCCAAACACACACACGTACTCCAACAGACACACAAAAACATACCAACACGCACACTAAGACACGAACTCACCCAGCAACCCACCCACGCCAACACGCACAAAAAACAAAAACACATACATAACAACACACAATACCACCAAGACACTCAGCAGTACATACAACAGACTCCAACACACACACACACACAAACACACAAACACACCAATACACACACCAACACCAACACACACAACAACACTCCAACACACACACACACCAAAACACTCGAACACACACACCAGCACACCAACACACACACCAACAGACAGACATAAACTCCCAAACACTAATACAGAGAAGCACAAGAACAACCCAACACACACACCAACAAACCAACTCACAAACACACACAACAGATACACACACACGAAAGCATACCAACACATACACTCCAACACACCCAGACACACATACGTACTCCAACAGACACACAAAAACATACCAACACGCACACCAACACAAGAACATACAACACACACCACAACACACACACCAACACATCCACAAACAAACACGCACAAACCAACACACACACACACACGAAAACACACCAACACACACACCAACAAACCCAGACTAACACACCATTGCACACAAAAATACATCCAACACCCAAGCACATACACTCACACCAACACACAAAGCAACACATTAACACAGACAGACAGACACACCGACACACACAAACCAACACCTACCAACACACAAACAAAAATACACCAACACACACATCAATACATCCCGAAACACACACACACACACACACACAGATGCACACAGCAACACACAATCACCCACACAACAACACACAGACACTCACACACCAACACACAAAAAACCAAAAACACATACATAACAACACACAATAACACCAACACACTCACCGGTACATGCAACACACTCCAGCACACACACAAACACTAAGACACGAACTCACCCAGCAACCCACCCACGCCAACACGCACAAAAAACAAAAACACATACATAACAACACACAATACTACCAAGACACTCAGCAGTACATACAACACATTCCAAAACACACACACACACACACACACACACACACACACACACACAAACACACAAACACACAAACACTAAGACACGAACTCACCCAGCAACCCACCCACGCCAACACACACAAGAAACACAAAAAGACCCACAGCAACACACACCAACACACACAATCCTGCACAAAAACAAAAGACACATAACACACACACATTGACACAAACACACCAACACACACACCTTAACAGAAACACACCAACGCACATCAACACACCTACACACAACACACACAATAACACACACAAAAAGACCAACATAAACACAACACACACACTAACGCACACACACCAACACATACTCACACACACGAACACACACACGAACACACCCAAGACACATACGCACACCAACACACAAGAACCCACCTACACTCACACCAACACACCCAACGACAGACACCAAAACAAACAACACCCTAACACAGAGACACACAGACAAACCAATACACACACCAACACCAACACACACAACAACACTCCAACACACACACACACCAAAACACTCGAACACACACACCAGCACACCAACACACACACCAACAGACAGACATAAACTCCCAAACACCAACACAGAGAAGCACAAGAACAACCCAACACACACACCAACAAACCAACTCACAAACACACACAACAGACACAACCCAACACACACACACGAAAGCATGCCAACACATACACTCCAACACACCCAAACACACACACGTACTCAAACAGACACACAAAAACACACCAACACGCACACTAAGACACGAACTCACCCAGTAACCCACCCACGCCAACACGCACAAAAAACAAAAACACATACATAACAACACACAATACCACCAAGACACTCAGCAGTACATACAACAGATTCCAACACACACACACACACAAACACACAAACACTAAGACACGAACTCACCCAGCAACTCACCCACGCCAACACGCACAAAAAAGACAAAAAGCCCCACAGCAACACACACCAACACACACAATCCTGCACAAAAACAAAAGACACATAACACACACACATTGACACAAACACACCAACACACACACCTTAACAGAAACACACCAACGCACATCAACACACCTACACACAACTCACACATTAACACACACAAAAAGACCAACATTAACACAACACACACACTAACGCACACACACCAACACATACTCACACACACGAACACACACACGAACACACCCAAGACACATACGCACACCAACACACAAGAACCCACCTACACTCACACCAACGCACCCAAGGACAGACACCAAAACAAACAACACCCTAACACAGAGACACACAGACAAAGCAATACACACACCAACACCAACACACACAACAACACTCCAACACACACACACACACACCAAAACACTCGAACACACACACAAGCACACCAACACACACACCAACAGACAGACATAAACTCCCAAACACCAACACAGAGAAGCACAAGAACAACCCAACACACACACCAACAAACCAACTCACAAACACACACAACAGACACAACCCAACACACACAAACACGAAAGCATACCAACACATATACTCCAACACACCCAAACACACATACGTACTCCAACAAACACACAAAAACATACCAACACGCACACCAACACAAGAACACACAACACACACACCACAACACACACACCAACACATCCACAAACAAACACGCACAAACCAACACACACACCAACACGAAAACACACTTACACACACACCAACAAACCCAGACTAACACACCATTGCACACAAAAACACATCCAACACCCAAGCACATACACTCACACCAACACACAAAGCAACACATTAGCACAGACAGACAGACACACCGACACACACAAACCAACATCCACCAACACACCAACAAAAATACAGCAACACACACATCAATACACTCCGAAACACACACACACACACACACATTTATAGAGATGCACACAGCAACACACAATCACCAACACAACAACACACAGACACTCACACACCAACACAAAAAAAACCAAAAAACACATACATAACAACACACAATAACACCAACACACTCACCGGTACATACAACACACTCCAACACACACACACACACACACAAACACACAAATACTAAGACACGAACTCACCTAGCTACCCACCCACGCCAACTCGCAGAAAAAACACAAAAAAGCCCCACAGCAACACACACCAACACACACAGTCCTGCACAAAAACAAAAGACACATAACACACACACATTGAAACAAACACACCAACACACAAACACTAAGACACGAACTCACCCAGCAACCCACCCACGCCAACACACACAAGAAACAAAAACACATACATAACAACACACAATACCACGAAGACACTCAGCAGTACATACAACAGACTCCAACACACATACACACACAAACACACAAACACTAAGACACGAACTCACCCAGCAACTCACCCACGCCAACACGCACAAAAAACACAAAAAAGCCCCACAGCAACACACACCAACACACACAATCCTGCACAAAAACAAAAGACACATAACACACACACATTGACACAAACACACCAACACACACACCTTAACAGAAACACACCAACGCACATCAACACACCTACACACAACACACACATTAACACACACAAAAAGACCAACATTAACACAACACACACACTAACGCACACACACCAACACATACTCACACACACGAACACACACACGAACACACCCAAGACACATACGCACACCAACACACAAGAACCCACCTACACTCACACCAACACACCCAACGACAGACACCAAAACAAACAACACCCTAACACAGAGACACACAGACAAAGCAATACACACACCAACACCAACACACACAACAACACTCCAACACAAACACACACACACCAAAACACTCGAACACACACACAAGCACACCAACACACACACTAACAGACAGACATAAACTCCCAAACACCAACACAGAGAAGCACAAGAACAACCCAACACACACACCAACAAACCAACTCACAAACACACACAACAGACACAACCCAACACACACACACACACGAAAGCATACCAACACATATACTCCAACACACCCAAACACACATACGTACTCCAACAGACACACAAAAACATACCAACACGCACACCAACACAAGAACACACAACACACACACCACAACACACACACCAACACATCCACAAACAAACACGCACAAACCAACACACACACCAACACGAAAACACACTTACACACACACCAACAAAAACAGACTAACACACCATTGCACACAAAAACACATCCAACACCCCAGCAAATACACTCACACCAACACAAAAAGGAACACATTAACACAGACAGACAGACACACCGACACACACAAACCAACATCCACCAACACACCAACAAAAATACACCAACACACACATCAATACACTCCGACACACACACACACACACACACATTTATAGAGATGCACACAGCAACACACAATCACCAACACAACAACACACAGACACTCACACACCAACACACAAAAAAAACAAAAACACATACATAACAACACACAATAACACCAACACACTCACCGGTACATACAACACACTCCAACACACACACACACACACACAAACACACAAATACTAAGACACGAACTCACCTAGCTACCCACCCACGCCAACTCGCAGAAAAAACACAAAAAAGCCCCACAGCAACACACACCAACACACACAGTCCTGCACAAAAACAAAAGACACATAACACACACACATTGAAACAAACACACCAACACACAAACACTAAGACACGAACTCACCCAGCAACCCACCCACGCCAACACACACAAGAAACAAAAACACATACATAACAACACACAATACCACGAAGACACTCAGCAGTACATACAACAGACTCCAACACACATACACACACAAACACACAAACACTAAGACACGAACTCACCCAGCAACTCACCCACGCCAACACGCACAAAAAACACAAAAAAGCCCCACAGCAACACACACCAACACACACAATCCTGCACAAAAACAAAAGACACATAACACACACACATTGACACAAACACACCAACACACACACCTTAACAGAAACACACCAACGCACATCAACACACCTACACACAACACACACATTAACACACACAAAAAGACCAACATTAACACAACACACACACTAACGCACACACACCAACACATACTCACACACACGAACACACACACGAACACACCCAAGACACATACGCACACCAACACACAAGAACCCACCTACACTCACACCAACACACCCAACGACAGACACCAAAACAAACAACACCCTAACACAGAGACACACAGACAAAGCAATACACACACCAACACCAACACACACAACAACACTCCAACACAAACACACACACACCAAAACACTCGAACACACACACAAGCACACCAACACACACAACAACACTCCAACACACACACACAAGCACACCAAAACACTCGAACACACACACAAGCACACCAACACACACACCAACAGACAGACATAAACTCCCAAACACCAACACAGAGAAGCACAAGAACAACCCAACACACACACCAACAAACCAACTCACAAACACACACAACAGACACAACCCAACACACACACACACACGAAAGCATACCAACACATATACTCCAACACACCCAAACACACATACGTACTCCAACAAACACACAAAAACATACCAACACGCACACCAACACAAGAACACACAACACACACACCACAACACACATACCAACACATCCACAAACAAACACGCACAAACCAACACACACACCAACACGAAAACACACCAACACACACACCAACAAACCCAGACTAACACACCATTGCACACAAAAACACATCCAACACCCAAGCACATACACTCACACCAACACACAAAGGAACACATTAACACAGACAGACAGACACACCGACACACACAAACCAACATCCACCAACACACCAACAAAAATACAGCAACACACACATCAATACACTCCGAAAAACACACACACACACACACACATTTACAGAGATGCACACAGCAACACACAATCACCAACACAACAACACACAGACACTCACACACCAACACACAAAAAAAACAAAAACACATACATAACAACACACAATAACACCAACACACTCACCGGTACATACAACACACTCCAGCACACACACAAACACTAAGACACGAACTCACCCAGCAACCCAACCACGCCAACACGCACAAAAAACAAAAACACATACATAACAACACACAATACCACCAACACACTCAGCAGTACATACAACACACTCCAACACACAAACACACAAACACACAAACACACAAATACTAAGACACGAACTCACCTAGCTACTTACCCACGCCAACTCGCACAAAAAACACAAAAAAGCCCCACAGCAACACACACCAACACACACAGTCCTGCACAAAAACAAAAGACACATAACACACACACATTGACACAAACACACCAACACACACACCTATACAGAAACACACCAACGCACATCAACACACCTACACACAACAAACACATTAACACACACAAAAAGACCAACATTAACAAAACACACACACTAACGCACACACACCAACGCATACTCGAACACACGAACACGCACACGAACACACCCAAGACACATACCCACACCAACACACAAGAACCCACCTACACTCACACCAACACACCCAACGACAGACACCAAAACAAACAACACCCTAACACAGAGACACACAGACAAAGGAATACACACACCAACACCAACACACACAACAACACTCCAACACACACACACAAACCAAAACACTGGAAAACACACACAAAAACACCAACACACACACCAACAGACAGACATAAACTCCCAAACACCAACACAGAGAAGCACAAGAACAACCCAACACACACACCAACAAACCAACTCACAAACACACACAACAGACACAACCCAACACACACACACACGAAAGCATACCAACACATACACTCCAACACACCCAAACACACATACGTACTCCAACAGACACACAAAAATATACCAACACGCACACCAACACAAGAACACACAACACATACACCAACACATCCACAAACAAACACGCACAAACCAACACACACACCCACACGAAAACACACCAACACACACACCAACAAACCCAGACTAGCACACCATTGCACACAAAAACACATCCAACACCCAAGCACATACACTCACACCAACATACAAAGCAACACATTAACACAGACAGACAGACACACCGACACACACAAACCAACACCCACCAACACACCAACAAAAATACAGCAACACACACATCAATACACTCCGAAACACACACACACACAAACACTCACAGAGATGCACACAGCAACACACAATCACCAACACAACAACACACAGACACTCACACACCAACACACAAAAAAACAAAAACACATACATAACAACACACAATAACACCAACACACTCACGGGTACATACAACACACTCCAGCACACACACAAACACTAAGACACGAACTCACCCACCAACCCACCCACGCCAACACGCAGAAAATACAAAAACACATACATAACAACACACAATACCACCAACACACTCAGCAGTACATACAACAGACTCCAACACACACACACACACACACACAAACACTAAGACAGGAACTCACCTAGCTACCCACCCACGCCAACACGCACAAAAAACACAAAAAAGCCCCACAGCAACACACACCAACACACACAATCCTGCACAAAAACAAAAGACACATAACACACACACATTGACACAAACACACCAACACACACACCTTAACAGAAACACACCAACGCACATCAACACACCTACACACAACAAACACATTAACACACACAAAAAGACCAACATTAACACAACACACACACTAACGCACACACACCAACGCATACTCGAACACACGAACACACCCACGAACACACCCAAGACACATACGCACACCAACACACAAGAACCCACCTACACTCACACCAACACACCCAACGACAGACACCAAAACAAACAACACCCTAACACAGAGACACACAGACAAAGCAATACACACACCAACACCAACACACACAACAACACTCCAACACACACATTAACACACCAAAACTCTCGAACACACACACCAGCTCACCAACACACACACCAACAGACAGACATAAACTCCCAAACACTAATACAGAGAAGCACAAGAACAACCCAACACACACACACCAACAAACCAACTCACAAACACACACAACAGACACACACACACGAAAGCATACCAACACATACACTCCAACACACCCAAACACACATACGTACTCCAACAGACACACAAAAACATACCAACAAGCACACCAACACAAGAACACACAACACACACCACAACACATACACCAACACATCCACAAACAAACACGCACAAACCAATACACACACACACACGAAAAGACACCAACACACACACCAACAAACCCAGACTAACACACCATTGCACACAAAAACACATCCAACACCCAAGCACATACACTCACACCAACACACAAAGCAACACATTAACACAGACAGACAGACACACCGACACACACAAACCAACACCCACCAACACAGAAACAAAAATACACCAACACACACATCAATACATCCCGAAACAAACACACACACACACACACAGAGATGCACACAGCAACACACAATCACCCACACAACAACACACAGACACCCACACACCAACACACAAAAAACCAAAAACACATACATAACAACAGACAATAACACCAACACACTCACCGGTACATACAACACACTCCAGCACACACACACACACACCAAAACACTCGAACACACTCACAAGCACAGCAACACACACACCAACAGACAGACATAAACTCCCAAACACCAACACAGAGAAGCACAAGAACACCCCAACACACACACCAACAAACCAACTCACAAACACACACAACAGACACAACCCAACACACACACACACGAAAGCATACCAACACATACACTCCAACACACCCAAACACACATACGTACTCCAACAGACACACAAAAACATACCAACACGCACACCAACACAAGAACACACAACACATACACCAACACATAAACAAACAAACACGCACAAACCAACACACACACCCACACGAAAACACACCAACACAGACACCAACAAACCCAGACTAACACACCATTGCACACAAAAACACATCCAACACCCAAGCACATACACTCACACCAACATACAAAGCAACACATTAACACAGACAGACAGACACACCGACACACACAAACCAACACCCACCAACACACCAACAAAAATACAGCAACACACACATCAATACACTCCGAAACACACACACACACACACACTCACAGAGATGCACACAGCAACACACAATCACCAACACAACAACACACAGACACTCACACACCAACACACAAAAAAACAAAAACACATACATAACAACACACAATAACACCAAGACACTCAGCAGTACATACAACACACTCCAACACACACACACACACACACACACAAACACTAAGACACGAACTCACCTAGCTACCCACCCACGCCAACACGCACAAAAAACACAAAAAAGCCCCACAGCAACACACACCAACACACACAATCCTGCACAAAAACAAAAGACACATAACACACACACATTGACACAAACACACCAACACACACACCTTAACAGAAACACACCAACGCACATCAACACACCTACACACAACAAACACATTAACACACACAAAAAGACCAACATTAACACAACACACACACTAACGCACACACACCAACGCATACTCGAACACACGAACACACCCACGAACACACCCAAGACACATACGCACACCAACACACAAGAACCCACCTACACTCACACCAACACACCCAACGACAGACACCAAAACAAACAACACCCTAACACAGAGACACACAGACAAAGCAATACACACACCAACACCAACACACACAACAACACTCCAACACACACACACACACACCAAAACACTCGAACACACACACAAGCACACCAACACACACACCAACAGACAGACATAAACTCCCAAACACCAACACAGAGAAGCACAAGAACAATCCAACACACACACCAACAAACCAACTCACAAACACACACAACAGACACAACCCAACACACACACACACGAAAGGATACCAACACATACACTCCAACACACCCAAACACACATACGTACTCCAACAGACACACAAAAACATACCAACACGCACACCAACACAAGAACACACAACACACACACCACAACATACACACCAACACATCCAACAAACACGCACAAACCAAGAAACACACCCACACGAAAACACACCAACACACACACCAACAAACCCAGACTAGCACACCATTGCACACAAAAACACATCCAACACCCAAGCACATACACTCACACCAACACACAAAGGAACACATTAACACAGACAGACAGACACACCGACACACACAAACCAACACCGACCAACACACCAACAAAAATACACCAACACACACATCAATACACTCCGACACACACACACACACACACACACACACTCACAGAGATGCACACAGCAACACACAATCACCAACACAACAACACACATACACTCACACACCAACAGACAAAAAAACAAAAACACATACATAACAACACACAATAACACCAACACACTCACCGGTACATACAACACACTCCAGCACACACACAAACACTAAGACACGAACTCACCCAGCAACCCACCCACGCCAACACGCAGAAAATACAAAAACACATACATAACAACACACAATACCACCAACAAACTCAGCAGTACATACAACACACTCCAACACACACACACACACACACACAGAAACACTAAGACACGAACTCACCTAGCTACCCACCCACGCCAACACGCACAAAAAACACAAAAAAGCCCCACAGCAACACACACCAACACACACAGTCCTGCACAAAAACAAAAGACACATAACACACACACATTGACACAAACACACCAACACACACACCTTAACAGAAACACACCAACGCACATCAACACACCTACACACAACAAACACATTAACACACACAAAAAGACCAACATTAACACAACACACACACTAACGCACACACACCAACGCATACTCGAACACACGAACACACCCACGAACACACCCAAGACACATACGCACACCAACACACAAGAACCCACCTACACTCACACCAACACACCCAACGACAGACACCAAAACAAACAACACCCTAACACAGAGACACACAGACAAAGCAATACACACACCAACACCAACACACACAACAACACTCCAACACACACATTAACACACCAAAACTCTCGAACACACACACCAGCACACCAACACACACACCAACAGACAGACATAAACTCCCAAACACTAATACAGAGAAGCACAAGAACAACCCAACACACACACACCAACAAACCAACTCACAAACACACACAACAGACACACACACACGAAAGCATACCAACACATACACTCCAACACACCCAAACACACATACGTACTCCAACAGACACACAAAAACATACCAACACGCACACCAACACAAGAACACACAACACACACACCACAACATACACACCAACACATCCAACAAACACGCACAAACCAACACACACACCCACACGAAAACACACCAACACACACACCAACAAACCCAGACTAACACACCATTGCACACAAAAACACATCCAACACCCAAGCACATACATTCACACCAACACACAAAGGAACACATTAACACAGACAGACAGACACACCGACACACACAAACCAACACCCACCAACACACCAACAAAAATACACCAACACACACATCAATACACTCCGACACACACACACACACACACTCACAGAGATGCACACAGCAACACACAATCACCAACACAACAACACACATACACTCACACACCAACAGACAAAAAAACAAAAACACATACATAACAACACACAATCACCAACACAACAACACACAGACACTCACACACCAACAGACAAAAAAACAAAAACACATACATAACAACACACAATAACACCAACACACTCACCGGTACATACAACACACTCCAGCACACACACAAACACTAAGACACGAACTCACCCAGCAACCCACCCACGCCAACACGCAGAAAATACAAAAACACATACATAACAACACACAATACCACCAACAAACTCAGCAGTACATACAACACACTCCAGCACACACACACACACACACACACACAAACACTAAGACACGAACTCACCTAGCTACCCACCCACGCCAACACGCACAAAAAACACAAAAAAGCCCCACAGCAACACACACCAACACACACAATCCTGCACAAAAACAAAAGACACATAACACACACACATTGACACAAACACACCAACACACACACCTTAACAGAAACACACCAACGCACATCAACACACCTACACACAACAAACACATTAACACACACAAAAAGACCAACATTAACACAACACACACACTAACGCACACACACCAACGCATACTCGAACACACGAACACACCCACGAACACACCCAAGACACATACGCACACCAACACACAAGAACCCACCTACACTCACACCAACACACCCAACGACAGACACCAAAACAAACAACACCCTAACACAGAGACACACAGACAAAGCAATACACACACCAACACCAACACACACAACAACACTCCAACACACACACACACACACCAAAACACTCGAACACACACACAAGCACACCAACACACACACCAACAGACAGACATAAACTCCCAAACACCAACACAGAGAAGCACAAGAACAACCCAACACACACACCAACAAACCAACTCAGAAACACACACAACAGACACAACCCAACACACACACACACGAAAGCATACCAACACATACACTCCAACACACCCAAACACACATACGTACTCCAACAGACACACAAAAACATACCAACACGCACACCAACACAAGAACACACAACACACACACCACAACATACACACCAACACATCCAACAAACACGCACAAACCAACACACACACCCACACGAAAACACACCAACACACACACCAACAAACCCAGACTAACACACCATTGCACACAAAAACACATCCAACACCCAAGCACATACACTCACACCAACACACAAAGGAACACATTAACACAGACAGACAGACACACCGACACACACAAACCAACACCCACCAACACACCAACAAAAATACACCAACACACACATCAATACACTCCGACACACACACACACACACACACACACTCACAGAGATGCACACAGCAACACACAATCACCAACACAACAACACACAGACACTCACACACCAACAGACAAAAAAACAAAAACACATACATAACAACACACAATAACACCAACACACTCACCGGTACATACAACACACTCCAGCACACACACAAACACTAAGACACGAACTCACCCAGCAACCCACCCACGCCAACACGCAGAAAATACAAAAACACATACATAACAACACACAATACCACCAACAAACTCAGCAGTACATACAACACACTCCAGCACACACACACACACACACACACACAAACACTAAGACACGAACTCACCTAGCTACCCACCCACGCCAACACGCACAAAAAACACAAAAAAGCCCCACAGCAACACACACCAACACACACAATCCTGCACAAAAACAAAAGACACATAACACACACACATTGACACAAACACACCAACACACACACCTTAACAGAAACACACCAACGCACATCAACACACCTACACACAACAAACACATTAACACACACAAAAAGACCAACATTAACACAACACACACACTAACGCACACACACCAACGCATACTCGAACACACGAACACACCCACGAACACACCCAAGACACATACGCACACCAACACACAAGAACCCACCTACACTCACACCAACACACCCAACGACAGACACCAAAACAAACAACACCCTAACACAGAGACACACAGACAAACCAATACACACACCAACACCAACACACACAACAACACTCCAACACACACACACACACACCAAAACACTCGAACACACACACCAGCACACCAACACACACACCAAGAGACAGACATAAACTCCCAAACACCAACACAGAGAAGCACAAGAACAACCCAACACACACACCAACAAACCAACTCACAAACACACACAACAGACACAACCCAACACACACACACACGAACGCATACCAACACATACACTCCAACACACCCAAACACACATACGTACTCCAACAGACACACAAAAACATACCAACACGCACACCAACACAAGAACACACAACACACACACCACAACACACACACCAACACATCCACAAACAAACACGCACAAACCAACACACACACCCACACGAAAACACACCAACACACACACCAACAAACCCAGACTAACACACCATTGCACACAAAAACACATCCAACAACCAAGCACATGCACTCACACTAACACACAAAGCAACACATTAACACAGACAGACAGACACACCGACACACACAAACCAACACCCACCAACACACCAACAAAGTTACACCAACACACACATCAATACACTCCGAAACACAAACACACACACACACTCACAGAGATGCACACAGCAACACACAATCACCAACACAACAACACAACAACACACACACACCAACACACAAAAAGACAAAAACACATACATAACAACACACAATAACACCAACACACTCACCGGTACATACAACACACTCCATCACACACACAAACACTAAGACACGAACTCACCCAGCAACCCACCCACGCCAACACGCACAAAAAACAAAAACACATACATAACAACACACAATACCACCAACACACTCAGCAGTACATACAGCACACTCCAACACACACACACACACACACACACACACACAAACACACAAACACTAAGACACGAACTCACCTAGCTACCCACCTACGCCAACTCGCACAAAAAACACAAAAAAGCCCCACAGCAACACACTCCAACACACCCAAACACACATACGTACTCCAACAGACACACAAAAACACACCAACACGCACACCAACACAAGAACACACAACACACACACCACAACATACACACCAACACATCCAACAAACACGCACAAACCAACACACACACCCACACGAAAACACACCAACACACACATCAATACACTCCGAAACACACACACACACACACACACTCACAGAGATGCACACAGCAACACACAATCACCAACACAACAACACACAGACACTCACACACCAACAGACAAAAAAACAAAAACACATACATAACAACACACAATAACACCAACACACTCACCGGTACATACAACACACTCCAGCACACACACAAACACTAAGACACGAACTCACCCAGCAACCCACCCACGCCAACACGCAGAAAATACAAAAACACATACATAACAACACACAATACCACCAACAAACTCAGCAGTACATACAACACACTCCAACACACACACACACACACACACACAAACACTAAGACACGAACTCACCTAGCTACCCACCCACGCCAACACGCACAAAAAACACAAAAAAGCCCCACAGCAACACACACCAACACACACAATCCTGCACAAAAACAAAAGACACATAACACACACACATTGACACAAACACACCAACACACACACCTTAACAGAAACACACCAACGCACATCAACACACCTACACACAACAAACACATTAACACACACAAAAAGACCAACATTGACACAACACACACACTAACGCACACACACCAACGCATACTCGAACACACGAACACACCCACGAACACACCCAAGACACATACGCACACCAACACACAAGAACCCACCTACACTCACACCAACACACCCAACGACAGACACCAAAACAAACAACACCCTAACACAGAGACACACAGACAAAGCAATACACACACCAACACCAACACACACAACAACACTCCAACACACACACACACACCAAAACACTCGAACACACACACCAGCACACCAACACACACACCAAGAGACAGACATAAACTCCCAAACACCAACACAGAGAAGCACAAGAACAACCCAACACACACACCAACAAACCAACTCACAAACACACACAACAGACACAACCCAACACACACACACACGAAAGCATACCAACACATATACTCCAACAAACGTAAAACATACATATGTACTCCAACAGACACACAAAAACATACCAACACGCACACCAACACAAGAACACACACCACACACACCACAACACACTATCACAGCAACACATTCACAAACAAACACGCACAAACCAACACACACACATACACGAAAACACACCAACACACACACCAACAAACCCAGACTAACACACCATTGCACACAAAAACACATCCAACACCCAAGCACATACAATCACACCAACACACAAAGCAACACATTAACACAGACAGACAGACACAACCACACACACACCAACACCCACCAACACACCAACACAAATACACCAACACACACATCAATACACTCCGAAACACACACACACACACACTCACAGAGATGCACACAGCAACACACAATCACCAACACAACACACAGACACCCACACACCAACACACAAAAAAACAAAAACACATACATAACAACACACAATAACACCAACACACTCACCGGTACATACAACACACTCCAGCACACACACAAACACTAAGACACGAACTCACCCAGCAACCCACCCACGCCAACACGCACAAAAAACAAAAACACATACATAACAACACACAATACCACCAACACACTCACCGGTACATACAACACACTCCAGCACACACACAAACACTAAGACACGAACTCACCTAGCTACCCACCCACGCCAACACGCACAAAAAACACAAAAAAGCCCCACAGCAACACACACCAACACACACAATCCTGCACAAAAACAAAAGACACATAACACACACACATTGACACAAACACATCAACACACACACCTTAACAGAAACACACCAACGCACATCAACACACCTACACACAACAAACACATTAACACAAACAAAAAGACCAACATTAACACAACACACACACTAACGCACACACACCAACGCATACTCGAACACAGGAACACACCCACGAACACACCCAAGACACATACGCACACCAACACACAAGAACCCACCTACACTCACACCAACACACCCAACGACAGACACCAAAACAAACAACACCCAAACACAGAGACACACAGACAAACCAATACACACACCAACACCAACACACACAACAACACTCCAACACACACACACACCAAAACACTCGAACACACACACAAGCACACCAACACACACACCAACAGACAGACATAAACTCCCAAACACCAACACAGAGAAGCACAAGAACAACCCAACACACACACCAACAAACCAACTCACAAACACACACAAAAGACACAACCCAACACACACACACACGAAAGCATACCAACACATACACTCCAACACACCCAAACACACATACGTACTCCAACAGACACACAAAAACATACCAACACGCACACCAACACAAGAACACACAACACACACACCACAACACACACACCAACACATCCACAAACAAACACGCACAAACCAACACACACACCCACACGAAAACACACCAACACACACACCAACAAACCCAGACTAACACACCATTGCACACAAAAACACATCCAACACCCAAGCACATACACTCACACCAACACACAAAGCAACACATTAACACAGACAGACAGACACACCGACACACACAAACCAACACCCACCAACACACCAACAAAAATACACCAACACACACATCAATACACTCCGAAACACACACACACACACACACTCACAGAGATGCACACAGCAACACACAATCGCCAACAGAACAACACACAGACACTCACACACCAACACACAAAAAAACAAAAACACATACATAACAAAACACAATAACACCAACACACTCACCGGTACATACAACACACTCCAGCACACACACAAACACTAAGACACGAACTCACCCAGCAACCCACCCACGCCAACACGCACAAAAAACAAAAACACATACATAACAACACACAATACCACCAACACACTCAGCAGTACATACAACACACTCCAACACACACACACACAAACACACACAAACACTAAGACACGAACTCACCTAGCTACCCACCCACGCCAACTCGCACAAAAAACACAAAAAAGCCCCACAGCAACACACACCAACACACACAATCCTGCACAAAAACAAAAGACACATAACACACACACATTGACACAAACACACCAACACACACACCTTAACAGAAACACACCAACGCACATCAACACACCTACACACAACAAACACATTAACACACACCAAAAGACCAACATTAACACAACACACACACCAACGCACACACACCAACGCATACTCGAACACACGAACACACACACGAACACACCCAAGACACATACGCACACCAACACACAAGAACCCACCTACACTCACACCAACACACCCAACGACAGACACCAAAACAAACAACACCCAAACACAGAGACACAAAGACAAACCAATACACACAACAACACCAACACACACAACAACACTCCAACACACACACACACCCCCCAAAAACACTCCAACACACACACCAGCACACCAACACACACACCAACAGACAGACATAAACTCCCAAACACCAACACAGAGAAGCACAAGAACAACCCAACACACACACCAACAAACCAACTCACAAACACACACAACAGACACAACCCAACACACACACACACGAAAGCATGCCAACACATACACTCCAACACACCCAAACACACATACGTACTCCAACAGACACACAAAAACATACCAACACGCACACCAACACAAGAACACACAACACACACACCACAACACACACACCAACACATCCACAAACAAACACGCACAAACCAACACACACACCCACACGAAAACACACCAACACACACACCAACAAACCCAGACTAACAAACCATTGCACACAAAAACACATCCAACACCCAAGCACATACACTCACACCAACACACAAAGCAACACATTAACACAGACAGACAGACACACAGACACACACAAACCAACACCCACCAACACACCAACAAAAATACAGCAACGCACACATCAATACACTACGAAACACACACACACACACACTCACAGAGATGCACACAGCAACACACAATCACCAACACAACACACAGACACCCACACACCAACACACAAAAAACCAAAAACACATACATAACAACACACAATACCACCAACACACTCACCGGTACATACAACACACTCCAGCACACACACAAACACTAAGACACGAACTCACCTAGCTACCCACCCACGCCAACACGCACAAAAAACACAAAAAAGCCCCACAGCAACACACACCAACACACACAATCCTGCACAAAAACAAAAGACACATAACACACACACATTGACACAAACACATCAACACACACACCTTAACAGAAACACACCAACGCACATCAACACACCTACACACAACAAACACATTAACACAAACAAAAAGACCAACATTAACACAAAACACACACTAACGCACACACACCAACGCATACTCGAACACAGGAACACACCCACGAACACACCCAAGACACATACGCACACCAACACACAAGAACCCACCTACACTCACACCAACACACCCAACGACAGACACCAAAACAAACAACACCCAAACACAGAGACACACAGACAAACCAATACACACACCAACACCAACACACACACAACAACACTCCAACACACACACACACCAAAACACTCGAACACACACACAAGCACACCAACACACACACCAACAGACAGACATAAACTCCCAAACACCAACACAGAGAAGCACAAGAACAACCCAACACACACACCAACAAACCAACTCACAAACACACACAAAAGACACAACCCAACACACACACACACGAAAGCATACCAACACATACACTCCAACACACCCAAACACACATACGTACTCCAACAGACACACAAAAACATACCAACACGCACACCAACACAAGAACACACAACACACACACCACAACACACACACCAACACATCCACAAACAAACACGCACAAACCAACACACACACCCACACGAAAACACACCAACACACACACCAACAAACCCAGACTAACAAACCATTGCACACAAAAACACATCCAACACCCAAGCACATACACTCACACCAACACACAAAGCAACACATTAACACAGACAGACAGACACACAGACACACACAAACCAACACCCACCAACACACCAACAAAAATACAGCAACGCACACATCAATACACTACGAAACACACACACACACACTCACAGAGATGCACACAGCAACACACAATCACCAACACAACACACAGACACCCACACACCAACACACAAAAAACCAAAAACACATACATAACAACACACAATAACACCAACACACTCACCGGTACATACAACACACTCCAGCACACACACAAACACTAAGACACGAACTCACCCAGCAACCCACCCACGCCAACACGCACAAAAAACAAAAACACATACATAACAACACACAATACCACCAACACACTCACCGGTACATACAACACACTCCAGCACACACACAAACACTAAGACACGAACTCACCTAGCTACCCACCCACGCCAACACGCACAAAAAACACAAAAAAGCCCCACAGCAACACACACCAACACACACAATCCTGCACAAAAACAAAAGACACATAACACACACACATTGACACAAACACATCAACACACACACCTTAACAGAAACACACCAACGCACATCAACACACCTACACACAACAAACACATTAACACAAACAAAAAGACCAACATTAACACAACACACACACTAACGCACACACACCAACGCATACTCGAACACAGGAACACACCCACGAACACACCCAAGACACATACGCACACCAACACACAAGAACCCACCTACACTCACACCAACACACCCAACGACAGACACCAAAACAAACAACACCCAAACACAGAGACACACAGACAAACCAATACACACACCAACACCAACACACACAACAACACTCCAACACACACACACACCAAAACACTCGAACACACACACAAGCACACCAACACACACACCAACAGACAGACATAAACTCCCAAACACCAACACAGAGAAGCACAAGAACAACCCAACACACACACCAACAAACCAACTCACAAACACACACAAAAGACACAACCCAACACACACACACACGAAAGCATACCAACACATACACTCCAACACACCCAAACACACATACGTACTCCAACAGACACACAAAAACATACCAACACGCACACCAACACAAGAACACACAACACACACACCACAACACACACACCAACACATCCACAAACAAACACGCACAAACCAACACACACACCCACACGAAAACACACCAACACACACACCAACAAACCCAGACTAACACACCATTGCACACAAAAACACATCCAACACCCAAGCACATACACTCACACCAACACACAAAGCAACACATTAACACAGACAGACAGACACACCGACACACACAAACCAACACCCACCAACACACCAACAAAAATACACCAACACACACATCAATACACTCCGAAACACACACACACACACACACTCACAGAGATGCACACAGCAACACACAATCGCCAACAGAACAACACACAGACACTCACACACCAACACACAAAAAAACAAAAACACATACATAACAAAACACAATAACACCAACACACTCACCGGTACATACAACACACTCCAGCACACACACAAACACTAAGACACGAACTCACCCAGCAACCCACCCACGCCAACACGCACAAAAAACAAAAACACATACATAACAACACACAATACCACCAACACACTCAGCAGTACATACAACACACTCCAACACACACACACACAAACACACACAAACACTAAGACACGAACTCACCTAGCTACCCACCCACGCCAACTCGCACAAAAAACACAAAAAAGCCCCACAGCAACACACACCAACACACACAATCCTGCACAAAAACAAAAGACACATAACACACACACATTGACACAAACACACCAACACACACACCTTAACAGAAACACACCAACGCACATCAACACACCTACACACAACAAACACATTAACACACACCAAAAGACCAACATTAACACAACACACACACCAACGCACACACACCAACGCATACTCGAACACACGAACACACACACGAACACACCCAAGACACATACGCACACCAACACACAAGAACCCACCTACACTCACACCAACACACCCAACGACAGACACCAAAACAAACAACACCCAAACACAGAGACACAAAGACAAACCAATACACACAACAACACCAACACACACAACAACACTCCAACACACACACACACCCCAAAACACTCCAACACACACACCAGCACACCAACACACACACCAACAGACAGACATAAACTCCCAAACACCAACACAGAGAAGCACAAGAACAACCCAACACACACACCAACAAACCAACTCACAAACACACACAACAGACACAACCCAACACACACACACACGAAAGCATGCCAACACATACACTCCAACACACCCAAACACACATACGTACTCCAACAGACACACAAAAACATACCAACACGCACACCAACACAAGAACACACAACACACACACCACAACACACACACCAACACATCCACAAACAAACACGCACAAACCAACACACACACCCACACGAAAACACACCAACACACACACCAACAAACCCAGACTAACAAACCATTGCACACAAAAACACATCCAACACCCAAGCACATACACTCACACCAACACACAAAGCAACACATTAACACAGACAGACAGACACACAGACACACACAAACCAACACCCACCAACACACCAACAAAAATACAGCAACGCACACATCAATACACTACGAAACACACACACACACACTCACAGAGATGCACATAGCAACACACAATCACCAACACAACAACACACAGACACTCACACACCAACACACAAAAAAACAAAAACACATACATAACAACACACAATAACACCAACACACTCACCGGTACATACAACACACTCCAGCACACACACAAACACTAAGACACGAACTCACCCAGCAACCCACACACGCCAACACGCACAAAAAACAAAAACACATACATAACAACACACAATACCACCAACACACTCAGCAGTACATACAACACACTTCAACACACACACACACACACACAAACACACAAACACTAAGACACGAACTCACCTAGCTACCCACCCACGCCAACTCGCACAAAAAACACAAAAAAGCCCCACAGCAACACACACCAACACACACAATCCTGCACAAAAAGAAAAGACACATAACACACACACATTGACACAAACAAACCAACACACACACCTTAACAGAAACACACCAACGCACATCAACACACCTACACACAACAAACACATTAACACACACAAAAAGACCAACATTAACACAACACACACACCAACGCACACACACCAACGCATACTCGAACACAGGAACACACACACGAACACACCCAAGACACATACGCACACCAACACACAAGAACCCACCTACACTCACACCAACACACCCAACGACAGACACCAAAACAAACAACACCCTAACACAGAGACACACAGACAAACAAATACACACACCAACACCAACACACACAACAACACTCCAACACACACACACACACACCAAAACACTCCAACACACACACCAGCACAGCAACACACACACCAACAGACAGACATAAACTCCCAAACACCAACACAGAGAAGCACAAGAACAACCCAACACACACACCAACAAACCAACTCACAAACACACACAACAGACACAACCCAACACACACACACACGAAAGCATGCCAACACATACACTCCAACACACCCAAACACACATACGTACTCCAACAGACACACAAAAACATACCAACACGCACACCAACACAAGAACACACAACACACACACCACAACACACACACCAACACATCCACAAACAAACACGCACAAACCAACACACACACCCACACGAAAACACACCAACACACACACCAACAAACCCAGACTAACACACCATTGCACACAAAAACACATCCAACACCCAAGCACATACACTCACACCAACACACAAAGCAACACATTAACACAGACAGACAGACACACCGACACACACAAACCAACACCCACCAACACACCAACAAAAATACAGCAACGCACACATCAATACACTACGAAACACACACACACACACTCACAGAGATGCACACAGCAACACACAATCACCAACACAACAACACACAGACACTCACACACCAACACACAAAAAAACAAAAACACATACATAACAACACACAATAACACCAACACACTCACCGGTACATACAACACACTCCAGCAAACACACAAACACTAAGACACCAACTCACCCAGCAACCCACCCACGCCAACACGCACAAAAAACAAAAACACATACATAACAACACACAATACCACCAACACACTCAGCAGTACATACAACACACTTCAACACAAACACACACACACACACACACACAAACACACAAACACTAAGACACGAACTCACCTAGCTACCCACCCACGCCAACTCGCAGAAAAAACACAAAAAAGCCCCACAGGAACACACACCAACACACACAATCCTGCACAAAAACAAAAGACACATAACACACACACATTGACACAAACACACCAACACACACACCTTAACAGAAACACACCAACGCACATCAACACACCTACACACAACAAACACATTAACACACACAAAAAGACCAACATTAACACAACACACACACTAACGCACACACACCAACGCATACTCGAACACACGAACACACACACGAACACACCCAAGACACATACGCACACCAACACACAAGAACCCACCTACACTCACACCAACACACCCAACGACAGACACCAAAACAAACAACACCCAAACACAGAGACACACAGACAAAGCAATACACACACCAACACCAACACACACAACAACACTCCAACACACACACACACCAAAACACTCCAACACACACACAAGCACACCAACACACACACCAACAGACAGACATAAACTCCCAAACACCAACACAGAGAAGGACAAGAACAACCCAACACACACACACCAACAAACCAACTCACAAACACACACAACAGACACAACCCAACACACACACACACACGAAAGCATACCAACACATACACTCCAACACACCCAAACACACATACGTACTCCAACAGACACACAAAAACATACCAACACGCACACCAACACAAGAACACACAACACACACACCACAACGCACACACCAACACATCCACAAACAAACACGCACAAACCAACACACCCACCCACACGAAAACACACCAACACACACACCAACAAACCCAGACTAACACACCATTGCACACAAAAACACACCCAACACCCAAGCACATACACTCACACCAACACACAAAGCAACACATTAACACAGACAGACAGACACACCGACACACACAAACCAACACCCACCAACACACCAACAAAAATACAGCAACACACACATCAATACACTCCGAAACACACACACACACACACTCACAGAGATGCACACAGCAACACACAATCACCAACACAACAACACACAGACACTCACACACCAACACACAAAAAAACAAAAACACATACATAACAACACACAATAACACCAACACACTCACCGGTACATACAACACACTCCAGCACACACACAAACACTAAGACTCGAACTCACCCAGAAACCCACCCACTCCAACACGCACAAAAAACAAAAACACATACATAACAACACACAATACCACCAACACACTCAGCAGTACATACAACACACTCCAACACACACATACACACAAACACACAAACACTAAGACACGAACTCACCTAGCTACCCACCCACGCCAACTCGCACAAAAAACACAAAAAAGCCCCACAGCAACACACTCCAACACACCCAAACACACATACGTACTCCAACAGACACACAAAAACATACCAACACGCACACCAACACAAGAACACACAACACACACACCACAACATACACACCAACACATCCAACAAACACGCACAAACCAACACACACACCCACACGAAAACACACCAACACACACATCAATACACTCCGAAACACACACACACACACACACTCACAGAGATGCACACAGCAACACACAATCACCAACACAACAACACACAGACACTCACACACCAACAGACAAAAAAACAAAAACACATACATAACAACACACAATAACACCAACACACTCACCGGTACATACAACACACTCCAGCACACACACAAACACTAAGACACGAACTCACCCAGCAACCCACCCACGCCAACACGCACAAAAAACAAAAACACATACATAACAACACACAATACCACCAACACACTCAGCAGTACATACAACACACCCCAACACACACACACACACACACACACACACACACACACAAACACTAAGACACGAACTCACCTAGCTACCCACCTACGCCAACTCGCACAAAAAACACAAAAAAGCCCCACAGCAACACACACCAACACACACAATCCTGCAGAAAAACAAAAGACACATAACACACACACATTGACACAAACACACCAACACACACACCTTAACAGAAACACACCAACGCACATCAACACACCTACACACAACAAACACATTAACACACACAAAAAGACCAACATTAACACAACACACACACTAACGCACACACACCAACGCATACTCGAACACACGAACACACACACGAACACACCCAAGACACATACGCACACCAACACACAAGAACCCACCTACACTCACACCAACACACCCAACGACAGACACCAAAACAAACAACACCCAAACACAGAGACACACAGACAAACCAATACACACACCAACACCAACACACACAACAACACTCCAACACACACACACACCAAAACACTCGAACACACACACAAGCACACCAACACACACACCAACAGACAGACATAAACTCCCAAACACCAACACAGAGAAGCACAAGAACAACCCAACACACACACCAACAAACCAACTCACAAACACACACAAAAGACACAACCCAACACACACACACACGAAAGCATACCAACACATACACTCCAACACACCCAAACACACATACGTACTCCAACAGACACACAAAAACATACCAACACGCACACCAACACAAGAACACACAACACACACACCACAACACACACACCAACACATCCACAAACAAACACGCACAAACCAACACACACACCCACACGAAAACACACCAACACACACACCAACAAACCCAGACTAACACACCATTGCACACAAAAACACATCCAACACCCAAGCACATACACTCACACCAACACACAAAGCAACACATTAACACAGACAGACAGACACACCGACACACACAAACCAACACCCACCAACACACCAACAAAAATACACCAACACACACATCAATACACTCCGAAACACACACACACACACACACTCACAGAGATGCACACAGCAACACACAATCGCCAACAGAACAACACACAGACACTCACACACCAACACACAAAAAAACAAAAACACATACATAACAAAACACAATAACACCAACACACTCACCGGTACATACAACACACTCCAGCACACACACAAACACTAAGACACGAACTCACCCAGCAACCCACCCACGCCAACACGCACAAAAAACAAAAACACATACATAACAACACACAATACCACCAACACACTCAGCAGTACATACAACACACTCCAACACACACATACACACAAACACACAAACACTAAGACACGAACTCACCTAGCTACCCACCCACGCCAACTCGCACAAAAAACACAAAAAAGCCCCACAGCAACACACTCCAACACACCCAAACACACATACGTACTCCAACAGACACACAAAAACATACCAACACGCACACCAACACAAGAACACACAACACACACACCACAACAAACACACCAACACATCCAACAAACACGCACAAACCAACACACACCCCCACACGAAAACACACCAACACACACATCAATACACTCCGAAACACACACACACACACACACACTCACAGAGATGCACACAGCAACACACAATCACCAACACAACAACACACAGACACTCACACACCAACAGACAAAAAAACAAAAACACATACATAACAACACACAATAACACCAACACACTCACCGGTACATACAACACACTCCAGCACACACACAAACACTAAGACACGAACTCACCCAGCAACCCACCCACGCCAACACGCACAAAAAACAAAAACACATACATAACAACACACAATACCACCAACACACTCAGCAGTACATACAACACACCCCAACACACACACACACACACACACACACACACACACACACACACACACACACAAACACTAAGACACGAACTCACCTAGCTACCCACCTACGCCAACTCGCACAAAAAACACAAAAAAGCCCCACAGCAACACACACCAACACACACAATCCTGCACAAAAACAAAAGACACATAACACACACACATTGACACAAACACACCAACACACACACCTTAACAGAAACACACCAACGCACATCAACACACCTACACACAACAAACACATTAACACACACAAAAAGACCAACATTAACACAACACACACACTAACGCACACACACCAACGCATACTCGAACACACGAACACACACACGAACACACCCAAGACACATACGCACACCAACACACAAGAACCCACCTACACTCACACCAACACACCCAACGACAGACACCAAAACAAACAACACCCAAACACAGAGACACACAGACAAACCAATACACACACCAACACCAACACACACAACAACACTCCAACACACACACACACACACCAAAACACTCGAACACACACACCAGCACAAAAACAGACACACCAACAGACAGACATAAACTCCCAAACACCAACACAGAGAAGCACAAGAACAACCCAACACACACACCAACAAACCAACTCACAAACACACACAACAGACACAACCCAACACACACACACGAAAGCATACCAACACATATACTCCAACAAACGTAAAACATACATATGTACTCCAACAGACACACAAAAACATACCAACACGCACACCAACACAAGAACACACACCACACACACCACAACACACTATCACAGCAACACATTCACAAACAAACACGCACAAACCAACACACACACATACACGAAAACACACCAACACACACACCAACAAACCCAGACTAACACACCATTGCACACAAAAACACATCCAACACCCAAGCACATACAATCACACCAACACACAAAGCAACACATTAACACAGACAGACAGACACAACCACACACACACCAACACCCACCAACACACCAACACAAATACACCAACACACACATCAATACACTCCGAAACACACACACACACACACTCACAGAGATGCACACAGCAACACACAATCACCAACACAACACACAGACACCCACACACCAACAGACAAAAAAACAAAAACACATACATAACAACACACAATAACACCAACACACTCACCGGTACATACAACACACTCCAGCACACACACAAACACTAAGACACGAACTCACCCAGCAACCCACCCACGCCAACACGCACAAAAAACAAAAACACATACATAACAACACACAATACCACCAACACACTCACCGGTACATACAACACACTCCAGCACACACACAAACACTAAGACACGAACTCACCTAGCTACCCACCCACGCCAACACGCACAAAAAACACAAAAAAGCCCCACAGCAACACACACCAACACACACAATCCTGCACAAAAACAAAAGACACATAACACACACACATTGACACAAACACATCAACACACACACCTTAACAGAAACACACCAACGCACATCAACACACCTACACACAACAAACACATTAACACAAACAAAAAGACCAACATTAACACAACACACACACTAACGCACACACACCAACGCATACTCGAACACACGAACACACACACGAACACACCCAAGACACATACGCACACCAACACACAAGAACCCACCTACACTCACACCAACACACCCAACGACAGACACCAAAACAAACAACACCCAAACACAGAGACACACAGACAAACCAATACACACACCAACACCAACACACACAACAACACTCCAACACACACACACACCAAAACACTCGAACACACACACAAGCACACCAACACACACACCAACAGACAGACATAAACTCCCAAACACCAACACAGAGAAGCACAAGAACAACCCAACACACACACCAACAAACCAACTCACAAACACACACAAAAGACACAACCCAACACACACACACACGAAAGCATACCAACACATACACTCCAACACACCCAAACACACATACGTACTCCAACAGACACACAAAAACATACCAACACGCACACCAACACAAGAACACACAACACACACACCACAACACACACACCAACACATCCACAAACAAACACGCACAAACCAACACACACACCCACACGAAAACACACCAACACACACACCAACAAACCCAGACTAACACACCATTGCACACAAAAACACATCCAACACCCAAGCACATACACTCACACCAACACACAAAGCAACACATTAACACAGACAGACAGACACACCGACACACACAAACCAACACCCACCAACACACCAACAAAAATACACCAACACACACATCAATACACTCCGAAACACACACACACACACACACTCACAGAGATGCACACAGCAACACACAATCGCCAACAGAACAACACACAGACACTCACACACCAACACACAAAAAAACAAAAACACATACATAACAAAACACAATAACACCAACACACTCACCGGTACATACAACACACTCCAGCACACACACAAACACTAAGACACGAACTCACCCAGCAACCCACCCACGCCAACACGCACAAAAAACAAAAACACATACATAACAACACACAATACCACCAACACACTCAGCAGTACATACAACACACTTCAACACACACACACACACACACAAACACACAAACACTAAGACACGAACTCACCTAGCTACCCACCCACGCCAACTCGCACAAAAAACACAAAAAAGCCCCACAGCAACACACACCAACACACACAATCCTGCACAAAAACAAAAGACACATAACACACACACATTGACACAAACAAACCAACACACACACCTTAACAGAAACACACCAACGCACATCAACACACCTACACACAACAAACACATTAACACACACAAAAAGACCAACATTAACACAACACACACACCAACGCACACACACCAACGCATACTCGAACACACGAACACACACACGAACACACCCAAGACACATACGCACACCAACACACAAGAACCCACCTACACTCACACCAACACACCCAACGACAGACACCAAAACAAACAACACCCAAACACAGAGACACACAGACAAACAAATACACACACCAACACCAACACACACAACAACACTCCAACACACACACACACACACCAAAACACTCCAACACACACACCAGCACAGCAACACACACACCAACAGACAGACATAAACTCCCAAACACCAACACAGAGAAGCACAAGAACAACCCAACACACACACCAACAAACCAACTCACAAACACACACAACAGACACAACCCAACACACACACACACGAAAGCATGCCAACACATACACTCCAACACACCCAAACACACATACGTACTCCAACAGACACACAAAAACATACCAACACGCACACCAACACAAGAACACACAACACACACACCACAACACACACACCAACACATCCACAAACAAACACGCACAAACCAACACACACACCCACACGAAAACACACCAACACACACACCAACAAACCCAGACTAACACACCATTGCACACAAAAACACATCCAACACCCAAGCACATACACTCACACCAACACACAAAGCAACACATTAACACAGACAGACAGACACACCGACACACACAAACCAACACCCACCAACACACCAACAAAAATACACCAACACACACATCAATACACTCCGAAACACACACACACACACACACACTCACAGAGATGCACACAGCAACACACAATCGCCAACAGAACAACACACAGACACTCACACACCAACACACAAAAAAACAAAAACACATACATAACAAAACACAATAACACCAACACACTCACCGGTACATACAACACACTCCAGCACACACACAAACACTAAGACACGAACTCACCCAGCAACCCACCCACGCCAACACGCACAAAAAACAAAAACACATACATAACAACACACAATACCACCAACACACTCAGCAGTACATACAACACACTCCAACACACACATACACACAAACACACAAACACTAAGACACGAACTCACCTAGCTACCCACCCACGCCAACTCGCACAAAAAACACAAAAAAGCCCCACAGCAACACACTCCAACACACCCAAACACACATACGTAATCCAACAGACACACAAAAACATACCAACACGCACACCAACACAAGAACACACAACACACACACCACAACATACACACCAACACATCCAACAAACACGCACAAACCAACACACACACCCACACGAAAACACACCAACACACACATCAATACACTCCGAAACACACACACACACACACACACTCACAGAGATGCACACAGCAACACACAATCACCAACACAACAACACACAGACACTCACACACCAACAGACAAAAAAACAAAAACACATACATAACAACACACAATAACACCAACACACTCACCGGTACATACAACACACTCCAGCACACACACAAACACTAAGACACGAACTCACCCAGCAACCCACCCACGCCAACACGCACAAAAAACAAAAACACATACATAACAACACACAATACCACCAACACACTCAGCAGTACATACAACACACCCCAACACACACACACACACACACACACACACACACACACACAAACACTAAGACACGAACTCACCTAGCTACCCACCTACGCCAACTCGCACAAAAAACACAAAAAAGCCCCACAGCAACACACACCAACACACACAATCCTGCAGAAAAACAAAAGACACATAACACACACACATTGACACAAACACACCAACACACACACCTTAACAGAAACACACCAACGCACATCAACACACCTACACACAACAAACACATTAACACACACAAAAAGACCAACATTAACACAACACACACACTAACGCACACACACCAACGCATACTCGAACACACGAACACACACACGAACACACCCAAGACACATACGCACACCAACACACAAGAACCCACCTACACTCACACCAACACACCCAACGACAGACACCAAAACAAACAACACCCAAACACAGAGACACACAGACAAACCAATACACACACCAACACCAACACACACAACAACACTCCAACACACACACACACACACCAAAACACTCGAACACACACACCAGCACAAAAACAGACACACCAACAGACAGACATAAACTCCCAAACACCAACACAGAGAAGCACAAGAACAACCCAACACACACACCAACAAACCAACTCACAAACACACACAACAGACACAACCCAACACACACACACGAAAGCATACCAACACATATACTCCAACAAACGTAAAACATACATATGTACTCCAACAGACACACAAAAACATACCAACACGCACACCAACACAAGAACACACACCACACACACCACAACACACTATCACAGCAACACATTCACAAACAAACACGCACAAACCAACACACACACATACACGAAAACACACCAACACACACACCAACAAACCCAGACTAACACACCATTGCACACAAAAACACATCCAACACCCAAGCACATACAATCACACCAACACACAAAGCAACACATTAACACAGACAGACAGACACAACCACACACACACCAACACACACCAACACACCAACACAAATACACCAACACACACATCAATACACTCCGAAACACACACACACACACACTCACAGAGATGCACACAGCAACACACAATCACCAACACAACACACAGACACCCACACACCAACACACAAAAAACCAAAAACACATACATAACAACACACAATAACACCAACACACTCACCGGTACATACAACACACTCCAGCACACACACAAACACTAAGACACGAACTCACCCAGCAACCCACCCACGCCAACACGCACAAAAAACAAAAACACATACATAACAACACACAATACCACCAACACACTCACCGGTACATACAACACACTCCAGCACACACACAAACACTAAGACACGAACTCACCTAGCTACCCACCCACGCCAACACGCACAAAAAACACAAAAAAGCCCCACAGCAACACACACCAACACACACAATCCTGCACAAAAACAAAAGACACATAACACACACACATTGACACAAACACATCAACACACACACCTTAACAGAAACACACCAACGCACATCAACACACCTACACACAACAAACACATTAACACAAACAAAAAGACCAACATTAACACAACACACACACTAACGCACACACACCAACGCATACTCGAACACAGGAACACACCCACGAACACACCCAAGACACATACGCACACCAACACACAAGAACCCACCTACACTCACACCAACACACCCAACGACAGACACCAAAACAAACAACACCCAAACACAGAGACACACAGACAAACCAATACACACACCAACACCAACACACACAACAACACTCCAACACACACACACACCAAAACACTCGAACACACACACAAGCACACCAACACACACACCAACAGACAGACATAAACTCCCAAACACCAACACAGAGAAGCACAAGAACAACCCAACACACACACCAACAAACCAACTCACAAACACACACAAAAGACACAACCCAACACACACACACACGAAAGCATACCAACACATACACTCCAACACACCCAAACACACATACGTACTCCAACAGACACACAAAAACATACCAACACGCACACCAACACAAGAACACACAACACACACACCACAACACACACACCAACACATCCACAAACAAACACGCACAAACCAACACACACACCCACACGAAAACACACCAACACACACACCAACAAACCCAGACTAACACACCATTGCACACAAAAACACATCCAACACCCAAGCACATACACTCACACCAACACACAAAGCAACACATTAACACAGACAGACAGACACACCGACACACACAAACCAACACCCACCAACACACCAACAAAAATACACCAACACACACATCAATACACTCCGAAACACACACACACACACACACTCACAGAGATGCACACAGCAACACACAATCGCCAACAGAACAACACACAGACACTCACACACCAACACACAAAAAAACAAAAACACATACATAACAAAACACAATAACACCAACACACTCACCGGTACATACAACACACTCCAGCACACACACAAACACTAAGACACGAACTCACCCAGCAACCCACCCACGCCAACACGCACAAAAAACAAAAACACATACATAACAACACACAATACCACCAACACACTCAGCAGTACATACAACACACTCCAACACACACATACACACAAACACACAAACACTAAGACACGAACTCACCTAGCTACCCACCCACGCCAACTCGCACAAAAAACACAAAAAAGCCCCACAGCAACACACTCCAACACACCCAAACACACATACGTAATCCAACAGACACACAAAAACATACCAACACGCACACCAACACAAGAACACACAACACACACACCACAACATACACACCAACACATCCAACAAACACGCACAAACCAACACACACACCCACACGAAAACACACCAACACACACATCAATACACTCCGAAACACACACACACACACACACACTCACAGAGATGCACACAGCAACACACAATCACCAACACAACAACACACAGACACTCACACACCAACAGACAAAAAAACAAAAACACATACATAACAACACACAATAACACCAACACACTCACCGGTACATACAACACACTCCAGCACACACACAAACACTAAGACACGAACTCACCCAGCAACCCACCCACGCCAACACGCACAAAAAACAAAAACACATACATAACAACACACAATACCACCAACACACTCAGCAGTACATACAACACACCCCAACACACACACACACACACACACACACACACACACACAAACACTAAGACACGAACTCACCTAGCTACCCACCTACGCCAACTCGCACAAAAAACACAAAAAAGCCCCACAGCAACACACACCAACACACACAATCCTGCAGAAAAACAAAAGACACATAACACACACACATTGACACAAACACACCAACACACACACCTTAACAGAAACACACCAACGCACATCAACACACCTACACACAACAAACACATTAACACACACAAAAAGACCAACATTAACACAACACACACACTAACGCACACACACCAACGCATACTCGAACACACGAACACACACACGAACACACCCAAGACACATACGCACACCAACACACAAGAACCCACCTACACTCACACCAACACACCCAACGACAGACACCAAAACAAACAACACCCAAACACAGAGACACACAGACAAACCAATACACACACCAACACCAACACACACAACAACACTCCAACACACACACACACACACCAAAACACTCGAACACACACACCAGCACAAAAACAGACACACCAACAGACAGACATAAACTCCCAAACACCAACACAGAGAAGCACAAGAACAACCCAACACACACACCAACAAACCAACTCACAAACACACACAACAGACACAACCCAACACACACACACGAAAGCATACCAACACATATACTCCAACAAACGTAAAACATACATATGTACTCCAACAGACACACAAAAACATACCAACACGCACACCAACACAAGAACACACACCACACACACCACAACACACTATCACAGCAACACATTCACAAACAAACACGCACAAACCAACACACACACATACACGAAAACACACCAACACACACACCAACAAACCCAGACTAACACACCATTGCACACAAAAATACATCCAACACCCAAGCACATACAATCACACCAACACACAAAGCAACACATTAACACAGACAGACAGACACAACCACACACACACCAACACCCACCAACACACCAACACAAATACACCAACACACACATCAATACACTCCGAAACACACACACACACACACTCACAGAGATGCACACAGCAACACACAATCACCAACACAACACACAGACACCCACACACCAACAGACAAAAAAACAAAAACACATACATAACAACACACAATAACACCAACACACTCACCGGTACATACAACACACTCCAGCACACACACAAACACTAAGACACGAACTCACCCAGCAACCCACCCACGCCAACACGCACAAAAAACAAAAACACATACATAACAACACACAATACCACCAACACACTCACCGGTACATACAACACACTCCAGCACACACACAAACACTAAGACACGAACTCACCTAGCTACCCACCCACGCCAACACGCACAAAAAACACAAAAAAGCCCCACAGCAACACACACCAACACACACAATCCTGCACAAAAACAAAAGACACATAACACACACACATTGACACAAACACATCAACACACACACCTTAACAGAAACACACCAACGCACATCAACACACCTACACACAACAAACACATTAACACAAACAAAAAGACCAACATTAACACAACACACACACTAACGCACACACACCAACGCATACTCGAACACACGAACACACACACGAACACACCCAAGACACATACGCACACCAACACACAAGAACCCACCTACACTCACACCAACACACCCAACGACAGACACCAAAACAAACAACACCCAAACACAGAGACACACAGACAAACCAATACACACACCAACACCAACACACACAACAACACTCCAACACACACACACACCAAAACACTCGAACACACACACAAGCACACCAACACACACACCAACAGACAGACATAAACTCCCAAACACCAACACAGAGAAGCACAAGAACAACCCAACACACACACCAACAAACCAACTCACAAACACACACAAAAGACACAACCCAACACACACACACACGAAAGCATACCAACACATACACTCCAACACACCCAAACACACATACGTACTCCAACAGACACACAAAAACATACCAACACGCACACCAACACAAGAACACACAACACACACACCACAACACACACACCAACACATCCACAAACAAACACGCACAAACCAACACACACACCCACACGAAAACACACCAACACACACACCAACAAACCCAGACTAACACACCATTGCACACAAAAACACATCCAACACCCAAGCACATACACTCACACCAACACACAAAGCAACACATTAACACAGACAGACAGACACACCGACACACACAAACCAACACCCACCAACACACCAACAAAAATACACCAACACACACATCAATACACTCCGAAACACACACACACACACACACTCACAGAGATGCACACAGCAACACACAATCGCCAACAGAACAACACACAGACACTCACACACCAACACACAAAAAAACAAAAACACATACATAACAAAACACAATAACACCAACACACTCACCGGTACATACAACACACTCCAGCACACACACAAACACTAAGACACGAACTCACCCAGCAACCCACCCACGCCAACACGCACAAAAAACAAAAACACATACATAACAACACACAATACCACCAACACACTCAGCAGTACATACAACACACTCCAACACACACATACACACAAACACACAAACACTAAGACACGAACTCACCTAGCTACCCACCCACGCCAACTCGCACAAAAAACACAAAAGAGCCCCACAGCAACACACACCAACACACACAATCCTGCACAAAAACAAAAGACACATAACACACACACATTGACACAAACACACCAACACACACACACCTTAACAGAAACACACCAACGCACATCAACACACCTACACACAACAAACACATTAACACACACAAAAAGACCAACATTAACACAACACACACACTAACGCACACACACCAACGCATACTCGAACACACGAACACACACACGAACACACCCAAGACACATACGCACACCAACACACAAGAACCCACCTACACTCACACCAACACACCCAACGACAGACACCAAAACAAACAACACCCAAACACAGAGACACACAGACAAACCAATACACACACCAACACCAACACACACAACAACACTCCAACACACACACACACCCACCAAAACACTCCAACACACACACAAGCACACCAACACACACACCAACAGACAGACATAAACTCCCAAACACCAACACAGAGAAGCACAAGAACAACCCAACACACACACCAACAAACCAACTCACAAACACACACAACAGACACAACCCAACACACACACACACGAAAGCATACCAACACATACACTCCAACACACCCAAACACACATACGTACTCCAACAGACACACAAAAACATACCAACACGCACACCAACACAAGAACACACAACACACACACCACAACACACACACCAACACATCCACAAACAAACACGCACAAACCAACACACACACACACACGAAAACACACCAACACACACACCAACAAACCCAGACTAACACACCATTGCACACAAAAACACATCCAACACCCAAGCACATACACTCACACCAACACACAAAGCAACACATTAACACAGACAGACAGACACACCGACACACACAAACCAACACCCACCAACACACCAACAAAAATACACCAACACACACATCAATACACTCCGAAACACACACACACACACACACTCACAGAGATGCACACAGCAACACACAATCACCAACACAACAACACACAGACACTCACACACCAACACACAAAAAAAACAAAAACACATACATAACAACACACAATAACACCAACACACTCACCGGTACATACAACACACTCCAGCACACACACAAACACTAAGACACGAACTCACCCAGCAACCCACCCACGCCAACACGCACAAAAAACAAAAACACATACATAACAACACACAATACCACCAACACACTCAGCAGTACATACAACACACTCCAACACACACACACACAAACACACAAACACTAAGACACGAACTCACCTAGCTACCCACCCACGCCAGCACGCACAAAAAACACAAAAAAGCCCCACAGCAACACACACCAACACATACAATCCTGCACAAAAACAAAAGACACATAAAACACACACATTGACACAAACACACCAACACACACACACCTTATCAGAAACACACCAACGCACATCAACACACCTACACACAACAAACACATTAACACACACAAAAAGACCAACATTAACACAACACACACACTAACGCACACACACCAACGCATACTCGAACACAGGAACACACCCACGAACACACCCAAGACACATACGCACACCAACACACAAGAACCCACCTACACTCACACCAACACACCCAACGACAGACACCAAAACAAACAACACCCAAACACAGAGACACACAGACAAACCAATACACACACCAACACCAACACACACAACAACACTCCAACACACACACACACACACCAAAACACTCGAACACACACACAAGCACACCAACACACACACCAACAGACAGACATAAACTCCCAAACACCAACACAGAGAAGCACAAGAACAACCCAACACACACACCAACAAACCAACTCACAAACACACACAACAGACACAACCCAACACACACACACGAAAGCATACCAACACATATACTCCAACAAACGTAAAACATACATATGTACTCCAACAGACACACAAAAACATACCAACACGCACACCAACACAAGAACACACACCACACACACCACAACACACTATCACAGCAACACATTCACAAACAAACACGCACAAACCAACACACACACATACACGAAAACACACCAACACACACACCAACAAACCCAGACTAACACACCATTGCACACAAAAACACATCCAACACCCAAGCACATACAATCACACCAACACACAAAGCAACACATTAACACAGACAGACAGACACAACCACACACACACCAACACACACCAACACACCAACACAAATACACCAACACACACATCAATACACTCCGAAACACACACACACACACACTCACAGAGATGCACACAGCAACACACAATCACCAACACAACACACAGACACCCACACACCAACACACAAAAAACCAAAAACACATACATAACAACACACAATAACACCAACACACTCACCGGTACATACAACACACTCCAGCACACACACAAACACTAAGACACGAACTCACCCAGCAACCCACCCACGCCAACACGCACAAAAAACAAAAACACATACATAACAACACACAATACCACCAACACACTCACCGGTACATACAACACACTCCAGCACACACACAAACACTAAGACACGAACTCACCTAGCTACCCACCCACGCCAACACGCACAAAAAACACAAAAAAGCCCCACAGCAACACACACCAACACACACAATCCTGCACAAAAACAAAAGACACATAACACACACACATTGACACAAACACATCAACACACACACCTTAACAGAAACACACCAACGCACATCAACACACCTACACACAACAAACACATTAACACAAACAAAAAGACCAACATTAACACAACACACACACTAACGCACACACACCAACGCATACTCGAACACAGGAACACACCCACGAACACACCCAAGACACATACGCACACCAACACACAAGAACCCACCTACACTCACACCAACACACCCAACGACAGACACCAAAACAAACAACACCCAAACACAGAGACACACAGACAAACCAATACACACACCAACACCAACACACACAACAACACTCCAACACACACACACACCAAAACACTCGAACACACACACAAGCACACCAACACACACACCAACAGACAGACATAAACTCCCAAACACCAACACAGAGAAGCACAAGAACAACCCAACACACACACCAACAAACCAACTCACAAACACACACAAAAGACACAACCCAACACACACACACACGAAAGCATACCAACACATACACTCCAACACACCCAAACACACATACGTACTCCAACAGACACACAAAAACATACCAACACGCACACCAACACAAGAACACACAACACACACACCACAACACACACACCAACACATCCACAAACAAACACGCACAAACCAACACACACACCCACACGAAAACACACCAACACACACACCAACAAACCCAGACTAACACACCATTGCACACAAAAACACATCCAACACCCAAGCACATACACTCACACCAACACACAAAGCAACACATTAACACAGACAGACAGACACACCGACACACACAAACCAACACCCACCAACACACCAACAAAAATACACCAACACACACATCAATACACTCCGAAACACACACACACACACACACTCACAGAGATGCACACAGCAACACACAATCGCCAACAGAACAACACACAGACACTCACACACCAACACACAAAAAAACAAAAACACATACATAACAAAACACAATAACACCAACACACTCACCGGTACATACAACACACTCCAGCACACACACAAACACTAAGACACGAACTCACCCAGCAACCCACCCACGCCAACACGCACAAAAAACAAAAACACATACATAACAACACACAATACCACCAACACACTCAGCAGTACATACAACACACTCCAACACACACATACACACAAACACACAAACACTAAGACACGAACTCACCTAGCTACCCACCCACGCCAACTCGCACAAAAAACACAAAAAAGCCCCACAGCAACACACTCCAACACACCCAAACACACATACGTAATCCAACAGACACACAAAAACATACCAACACGCACACCAACACAAGAACACACAACACACACACCACAACATACACACCAACACATCCAACAAACACGCACAAACCAACACACACACCCACACGAAAACACACCAACACACACATCAATACACTCCGAAACACACACACACACACACACACTCACAGAGATGCACACAGCAACACACAATCACCAACACAACAACACACAGACACTCACACACCAACAGACAAAAAAACAAAAACACATACATAACAACACACAATAACACCAACACACTCACCGGTACATACAACACACTCCAGCACACACACAAACACTAAGACACGAACTCACCCAGCAACCCACCCACGCCAACACGCACAAAAAACAAAAACACATACATAACAACACACAATACCACCAACACACTCAGCAGTACATACAACACACCCCAACACACACACACACACACACACACACACACACACACAAACACTAAGACACGAACTCACCTAGCTACCCACCTACGCCAACTCGCACAAAAAACACAAAAAAGCCCCACAGCAACACACACCAACACACACAATCCTGCAGAAAAACAAAAGACACATAACACACACACATTGACACAAACACACCAACACACACACCTTAACAGAAACACACCAACGCACATCAACACACCTACACACAACAAACACATTAACACACACAAAAAGACCAACATTAACACAACACACACACTAACGCACACACACCAACGCATACTCGAACACACGAACACACACACGAACACACCCAAGACACATACGCACACCAACACACAAGAACCCACCTACACTCACACCAACACACCCAACGACAGACACCAAAACAAACAACACCCAAACACAGAGACACACAGACAAACCAATACACACACCAACACCAACACACACAACAACACTCCAACACACACACACACACACCAAAACACTCGAACACACACACCAGCACAAAAACAGACACACCAACAGACAGACATAAACTCCCAAACACCAACACAGAGAAGCACAAGAACAACCCAACACACACACCAACAAACCAACTCACAAACACACACAACAGACACAACCCAACACACACACACGAAAGCATACCAACACATATACTCCAACAAACGTAAAACATACATATGTACTCCAACAGACACACAAAAACATACCAACACGCACACCAACACAAGAACACACACCACACACACCACAACACACTATCACAGCAACACATTCACAAACAAACACGCACAAACCAACACACACACATACACGAAAACACACCAACACACACACCAACAAACCCAGACTAACACACCATTGCACACAAAAATACATCCAACACCCAAGCACATACAATCACACCAACACACAAAGCAACACATTAACACAGACAGACAGACACAACCACACACACACCAACACCCACCAACACACCAACACAAATACACCAACACACACATCAATACACTCCGAAACACACACACACACACACTCACAGAGATGCACACAGCAACACACAATCACCAACACAACACACAGACACCCACACACCAACAGACAAAAAAACAAAAACACATACATAACAACACACAATAACACCAACACACTCACCGGTACATACAACACACTCCAGCACACACACAAACACTAAGACACGAACTCACCCAGCAACCCACCCACGCCAACACGCACAAAAAACAAAAACACATACATAACAACACACAATACCACCAACACACTCACCGGTACATACAACACACTCCAGCACACACACAAACACTAAGACACGAACTCACCTAGCTACCCACCCACGCCAACACGCACAAAAAACACAAAAAAGCCCCACAGCAACACACACCAACACACACAATCCTGCACAAAAACAAAAGACACATAACACACACACATTGACACAAACACATCAACACACACACCTTAACAGAAACACACCAACGCACATCAACACACCTACACACAACAAACACATTAACACAAACAAAAAGACCAACATTAACACAACACACACACTAACGCACACACACCAACGCATACTCGAACACACGAACACACACACGAACACACCCAAGACACATACGCACACCAACACACAAGAACCCACCTACACTCACACCAACACACCCAACGACAGACACCAAAACAAACAACACCCAAACACAGAGACACACAGACAAACCAATACACACACCAACACCAACACACACAACAACACTCCAACACACACACACACCAAAACACTCGAACACACACACAAGCACACCAACACACACACCAACAGACAGACATAAACTCCCAAACACCAACACAGAGAAGCACAAGAACAACCCAACACACACACCAACAAACCAACTCACAAACACACACAAAAGACACAACCCAACACACACACACACGAAAGCATACCAACACATACACTCCAACACACCCAAACACACATACGTACTCCAACAGACACACAAAAACATACCAACACGCACACCAACACAAGAACACACAACACACACACCACAACACACACACCAACACATCCACAAACAAACACGCACAAACCAACACACACACCCACACGAAAACACACCAACACACACACCAACAAACCCAGACTAACACACCATTGCACACAAAAACACATCCAACACCCAAGCACATACACTCACACCAACACACAAAGCAACACATTAACACAGACAGACAGACACACCGACACACACAAACCAACACCCACCAACACACCAACAAAAATACACCAACACACACATCAATACACTCCGAAACACACACACACACACACACTCACAGAGATGCACACAGCAACACACAATCGCCAACAGAACAACACACAGACACTCACACACCAACACACAAAAAAACAAAAACACATACATAACAAAACACAATAACACCAACACACTCACCGGTACATACAACACACTCCAGCACACACACAAACACTAAGACACGAACTCACCCAGCAACCCACCCACGCCAACACGCACAAAAAACAAAAACACATACATAACAACACACAATACCACCAACACACTCAGCAGTACATACAACACACTCCAACACACACATACACACAAACACACAAACACTAAGACACGAACTCACCTAGCTACCCACCCACGCCAACTCGCACAAAAAACACAAAAGAGCCCCACAGCAACACACACCAACACACACAATCCTGCACAAAAACAAAAGACACATAACACACACACATTGACACAAACACACCAACACACACACACCTTAACAGAAACACACCAACGCACATCAACACACCTACACACAACAAACACATTAACACACACAAAAAGACCAACATTAACACAACACACACACTAACGCACACACACCAACGCATACTCGAACACACGAACACACACACGAACACACCCAAGACACATACGCACACCAACACACAAGAACCCACCTACACTCACACCAACACACCCAACGACAGACACCAAAACAAACAACACCCAAACACAGAGACACACAGACAAACCAATACACACACCAACACCAACACACACAACAACACTCCAACACACACACACACCCACCAAAACACTCCAACACACACACAAGCACACCAACACACACACCAACAGACAGACATAAACTCCCAAACACCAACACAGAGAAGCACAAGAACAACCCAACACACACACCAACAAACCAACTCACAAACACACACAACAGACACAACCCAACACACACACACACGAAAGCATACCAACACATACACTCCAACACACCCAAACACACATACGTACTCCAACAGACACACAAAAACATACCAACACGCACACCAACACAAGAACACACAACACACACACCACAACACACACACCAACACATCCACAAACAAACACGCACAAACCAACACACACACACACACGAAAACACACCAACACACACACCAACAAACCCAGACTAACACACCATTGCACACAAAAACACATCCAACACCCAAGCACATACACTCACACCAACACACAAAGCAACACATTAACACAGACAGACAGACACACCGACACACACAAACCAACACCCACCAACACACCAACAAAAATACACCAACACACACATCAATACACTCCGAAACACACACACACACACACACTCACAGAGATGCACACAGCAACACACAATCACCAACACAACAACACACAGACACTCACACACCAACACACAAAAAAAACAAAAACACATACATAACAACACACAATAACACCAACACACTCACCGGTACATACAACACACTCCAGCACACACACAAACACTAAGACACGAACTCACCCAGCAACCCACCCACGCCAACACGCACAAAAAACAAAAACACATACATAACAACACACAATACCACCAACACACTCAGCAGTACATACAACACACTCCAACACACACACACACAAACACACAAACACTAAGACACGAACTCACCTAGCTACCCACCCACGCCAGCACGCACAAAAAACACAAAAAAGCCCCACAGCAACACACACCAACACATACAATCCTGCACAAAAACAAAAGACACATAAAACACACACATTGACACAAACACACCAACACACACACACCTTATCAGAAACACACCAACGCACATCAACACACCTACACACAACAAACACATTAACACACACAAAAAGACCAACATTAACACAACACACACACTAATGCACACACACCAACGCATACTCGAACACACGAACAGACACACGAACACACCCAAGACACATACGCACACCAACACACAAGAACCCACCTACACTCACACCAACACACCCAACGACAGACACCAAAACAAACAACACCCAAACACAGAGACACACAGACAAACCAATACACACACCAACACCAACACACACAACAACACTCCAACACACACACACACCCACCAAAACACTCCAACACACACACAAGCACACCAACACACACACCAACAGACAGACATAAACTCCCAAACACCAACACAGAGAAACACAAGAACAACCCAACACACACACCAACAAACCAACTCACAAACACACACAACAGACACAACCCAACACACACACACACGAAAGCATACCAACACATACACTCCAACACACCCAAACACACATACGTACTCCAACAGACACACAAAAACATACCAACACGCACACCAACACAAGAACACACAACACACACACCACAACACACACACCAACACATCCACAAACAAACACGCACAAACCAACACACACACACACACGAAAACACACCAACACACACACCAACAAACCCAGACTAACACACCATTGCACACAAAAACACATCCAACACCCAAGCACATACACTCACACCAACACACAAAGCAACACATTAACACAGACAGACAGACACACCGACACACACAAACCAACACCCACCAACACACCAACAAAAATACACCAACACACACATCAATACACTCCGAAACACACACACACACACACTCACAGAGATGCACACAGCAACACACAATCACCAACACAACAACACACAGACACCCACACACCAACACACAAAAAACCAAAAACACATACATAACAACACACAATAACACCAACACACTCACCTGTACATACAACAGACTCCAGCACACACACAAACACTAAGACACGAACTCACCCAGCAACCCACCCACGCCAACACGCACAAAAAACAAAAACACATACATAACAACACACAATACCACCAACACACTCAGCAGTACATACAACACACTCCAACACACACACACACAAACACACAAACACTAAGACACGAACTCACCTAGCTACCCACCCACGCAAGCACGCACAAAAAACACAAAAAAGCCCCACAGCAACACACACCAACACATACAATCCTGCACAAAAACAAAAGAAACATAACACACACACATTGACACAAACACACCAACACACACACACCTTAACAGAAACACACCAACGCACATCAACACACCTACACACAACAAACACATTAACACACACAAAAAGACCAACATTAACACAACACACACACTAACGCACACACACCAACGCATACTCGAACACACGAACACACACACGAACACACCCAAGACACATACGCACACCAACACACAAGAACCCACCTACACTCACACCAACACACCCAACGACAGACACCAAAACAAACAACACCCAAACACAGAGACACACAGACAAACCAATACACACACCAACACCAACACACACAACAACACTCCAACACACACACACACCCACCAAAACACTCCAACACACACACAAGCACACCAACACACACACCAACAGACAGACATAAACTCCCAAACACCAACACAGAGAAGCACAAGAACAACCCAACACACACACCAACAAACCAACTCACAAACACACACAACAGACACAACCCAACACACACACACACGAAAGCATACCAACACATACACTCCAACACACCCAAACACACATACGTACTCCAACAGACACACAAAAACATACCAACACGCACACCAACACAAGAACACACAACACACACACCACAACACACACACCAACACATCCACAAACAAACATGCACAAACCAACACACACACCCACACGAAAACACACCAACACACACACCAACAAACCCAGACTAACACACCATTGCACACAAAAACACATCCAACACCCAAGCACATACACTCACACCAACACACAAAGCAACACATTAACACAGACAGACAGACACACCGACACACACAAACCAACACCCACCAACACACCAACAAAAATACAGCAACACACACATCAATACACTCCGAAACACACACACACACACACACACTCACAGAGATGCACACAGCAACACACAATCACCAACACAACAACACACAGACACTCACACACCAACACACAAAAAAAAACAAAAACACATACATAACAACACACAATAACACCAACACACTCACCGGTACATACAACACACTCCAGCACACACACAAACACTAAGACACGAACTCACCCAGCAACCCACCCACGCCAACACGCACAAAAAACAAAAACACATACATAACAACACACAATACCACCAACACACTCAGCAGTACATACAACACACTCCAACACACACACACACAAACACACAAACACTAAGACACGAACTCACCTAGCTACCCACCCACGCCAGCACGCACAAAAAACACAAAAAAGCCCCACAGCAACACACACCAACACATACAATCCTGCACAAAAACAAAAGACACATAAAACACACACATTGACACAAACACACCAACACACACACACCTTATCAGAAACACACCAACGCACATCAACACACCTACACACAACAAACACATTAACACACACAAAAAGACCAACATTAACACAACACACACACTAATGCACACACACCAACGCATACTCGAACACTAAGACACGAACTCACCCAGCAACCCACCCACGCCAACACGCACAAAAAACAAAAACACATACATAACAACACACAATACCACCAACACACTCAGCAGTACACACAACACACTCCAACACACACACACACACACACACACACACACACAAACACACAAACACTAAGACACGAACTCACCCAGCAACCCACCCACGCCAACACACACAAGAAACACAATAAGCCCCACAGCAACACACACCAACACACACAATCCTGCACAAAAACAAAAAAAGACACATAACACATACACATTGACACAAACACACCAACACACACACCTTAACAGAAACACACCAACGCACATCAACACACCTACATACAACACACACATTAACACACACAAAAAGACCAACATTAACACACCACACACACTAACGCACACACACCAACGCATACTCACACACACGAACACACACACGAACACACCCAAGACACATACGCACACCAACACACAAGAACCCACCTACACTCACACCAACACACCCAACGACAGACACCAAAACAAACAACACCCTAACACAGAGACACACAGACAAACCAATACACACACCAACACCAACACACACAACAACACTCCAACACACACACACACACACACCAAAACTCTCGAACACACACACCAGCACACCAACACACACACCAACAGACAGACAAAAACTCCCAAACACCAACACAGAGAAGCACAAGAACAACCCAACACACACACCAACAAACCAACTCACAAACACACACAACAGACACAACCCAACACACACACACACGAAAGCATACCAACACATACACTCCAACACACCCAAACACACATACGTACTCCAACAGACACACAAAAACATACCAACACGCACACCAACACAAGAACACACAACACACACACCACAACACATACACCAACACATCCACAAACAAACACGCACAAACCAACACACACCCACACGAAAACACACCAACACACACACCAACAAACCCAGACTAACACACCATTGCACACAAAAACACATCCAACACCCAAGCAAATAGACTCACACCAACACACAAAGCAACACATTAACACAGACAGACAGACACACCGACACACACAAACCAACACCCACCAACACACCAACAAAAATACACCAACACACACATCAATACACTCCGAAACACACACACACACACTCACAAAGATGCACACAGCAACACACAATCACTAACACAACAACACACAGACACCCACACACCAACACACAAAAAACCAAAAACACATACATAACAACACACAATAACACCAACACACTCACCGGTACATACAACACACTCCAGCACACACACAAACACTAAGACACGAACTCACCCAGCAACCCACCCACGCCAACACGCACAAAAAACAAAAACACATACATAACAACACACAATACCACCAACACACTCAGCAGTACACACAACACACTCCAACACACACACACACACACACACACACACACACACACACACACAAACACACCAACACTAAGACACGAACTCACCCAGCAACCCACCCACGCCAACACACACAAGAAACACAATAAGCCCCACAGCAACATACACCAACACACACAATCCTGCACAAAAACAAAAAAAGACACATAACACATACACATTGACACAAACACACCAACACACACACCTTAACAGAAACACACCAACGCACATCAACACACCTACACACAACACACGCATTAACACACACAAAAAGACCAACATTAACACAACACACACACTAACGCACACACACCAACGCATACTCACACACACGAACACACACACGAACACACCCAAGACACATACGCACACCAACACACAAGAACCCACCTACACTCACACCAACACACCCAACGACAGACACCAAAACAAACAACACCCTAACACAGAGACACACAGACAAACCAATACACACACCAACACCAACACACACAACAACACTCCAACACACACACACACACACACACCAAAACTCTCGAACACACACACCAGCACACCAACACACACACCAACAGACAGACATAAACTCCCAAACACCAACACAGAGAAGGACAAGAACAACCCAACACACACACCAACAAACCAACTCACAAACACACACAACAGACTCAACCCAACACACACACACGAAAGCATACCAACACATACACTCCAACACACCCAAACACACATACGTACTCCAACAGACACACAAAAACATACCAACACGCACACCAACACAAGAACACACAACACACACACCACAACACACACACCAACACATCCACAAACAAACACGCACAAACCAACACACACACACACGAAAACACACCAACACACACACCAACAAACCCAGACTAACACACCATTGCACACAAAAACACATCCAACACCCAAGCAAATACACTCACACCAACACACAAAGCAACACATTAACACAGACAGACAGACACACCGACACACACAAACCAACACCCACCAACACACCAACAAAAATACAGCAACACACACATCAATACACTCCGAAACACACACACACACACACACTCACAGAGATGCACACAGCAACACACAATCACCAACACAACAACACACAGACACCCACACACCAACACACAAAAAACCAAAGACACATACATAACAACACATACACACACAATAACACCAATACACTCACCGGCACATACAATAGATTTCAACACACTCTAGCACACACACAAACACTAAGACACGAACTCACATAGCAACCCACCCACGCCAACACGCACACCAACACAAGAACACACAACACACACACAACACACACACCAACACATCCACAAACAAACACGCACAAACCAACACACACACACACACGAAAACACACCAACAGACACACCAACAAACCCAGACTAACACACCATTGCACACAAAACCACAACCAACACCCAAGCAAATACACTCACACCAACACACAAAGCAACACATTAACACAGACAGACACACCGACACACACAAACCAACACCCACCAACACACAAACAAAAATACACCAACACACACATCAATACATCCCGAAACAAACACACACACACACTCACAGAGATGCACACAGCAACACACAATCACCAACACAACAACACACAGACACCCACACACCAACACACAAAAAACCAAAAACACATACATAACAACACATACACACACAATAACACCAATACACTCACCGGCACATACAATAGATTTCAACACACTCTAGCACACACACAAACACTAAGACACGAACTCACATAGCAACCCACCCACGCCAACACGCACACCAACACAAGAACACACAACACACACACAACACACACACCAACACATCCACAAACAAACACGCACAAACCAACACACACACACACACGAAAACACACCAACAGACACACCAACAAACCCAGACTAACACACCATTGCACACAAAACCACAACCAACACCCAAGCAAATACACTCACACCAACACACAAAGCAACACATTAACACAGACAGACACACCGACACACACAAACCAACACCCACCAACACACCAACAAAAATACACCAACACACACATCAATACATCCCGAAACACACACACACACACACACAGATGCACACAGCAACACACAATCACCCACACAACAACACACAGACACCCACACACCAACACACAAAAAACCTAAAACACATACATAACAACACACAATAACATCAACACACTCACCGGTACATACAACAGACTCCAGCACACACACAAACACTAAGACACGAACTCACCCAGCAACCCACCCACGCCAACACGCACAAAAAACAAAAACACATACATAACAACACACAATACCACCAACACACTCAGCAGTATATACAACACACTCCAACACACAGAGACACAAACACACACACACAAACACACAAACACTAAGACACGAACTCACCCAGCAACCGACCCACGCCAACACACACAAGAAACACAATAAGACCCACAGCAACACACACCAACACACACAATCCTGCACAAAAACAAAAAAAGACACATAACACATACACATTGACACAAACACACCAACACACACACCTTAACAAAAACACACCAACGCACATCAACACACCTACACACAACACACACATTAACACACACAAAAAGACCAACATTAACACAACACACACACTAACGCACACACACCAACGCATACTCACACACACGAACACAAACACGAACACACCCAAGACACATACGCACACCAACACACAAGAACCCACCTACACTCACACCAACACACCCAACGACAGACACCAAAACAAACAACACCCTAACACAGAGACACACAGACAAACCAATACACACAACAACACCAACACACACAACAACACTCCAACACACACACACACCAAACCACTCGAACACACACACCAGAACACCAACACACACACCAACAGACAGACATAAACTCCCAAACACCAACACAGAGAAGGACAAGAACAACCCAACACACACACCAACAAACCAACTCACAAACACACACAACAGACACAACCCAACACACACACACGAAAGCATACCAACACATACACTCCAACACACCCAAACACACATACGTACTCCAACAGACACACAAAAACATACCAACACGCACACCAACACAAGAACACACAACACACACACCACAACACACACACCAACACATCCACAAACAAACACGCACAAACCAACACACACACACACGAAAACACACCAACACACACACCAACAAACCCAGACTAACACACCATTGCACACAAAAACACATCCAACACCCAAGCAAATACACTCACACCAACACACAAAGCAACACATTAACACAGACAGACAGACACACCGACACACACAAACCAACACCCACCAACACACCAACAAAAATACAGCAACACACACATCAATACACTCCGAAACACACACACACACACACTCACAGAGATGCACACAGCAACACACAATCACCAACACAACAACACACAGACACCCACACACCAACACACAAAAAACCAAAAACACATACATAACAACACATACACACACAATAACACCAACACACTCACCGGTACATACAACAGACTCCAACACACTCCAGCACACACACAAACACTAAGACACGAACTCACACAGCAACCCACAAACGCCAACACGCACAAAAAACAAAAACACATACATAACAACACACAATACCACCAACACACTCAGCGGTACACACAACAGACTCCAACACACACACACACACACACACACACACACACACACAAACACACAAACACACAAACACTAAGACACGAACTCACCCAGCAACCCACCCACGCCAACACACACAAGAAAGACAATAAGCCCCACAGCAACACACACCAACACACACAATCCTGCACAAAAAAAACAAAAAAACACATAACACATACACATTGACACAAACACACCAACACACACACCTTAACAGAAACACACCAACGCACATCAACATACATACACACAACACACACATTAACACACACAAAAAGACCAACATTAACACAACACACACACTAACGCACATACACCAACGCATACTCACACACACGAACACACACACGAACACACCCAGGGCACATACGCACACCAACACACAAGAACCCACCTACACTCACACCAACACACCCAACGACAGACACCAAAACAAACAACACCCTAACACACAGACACACAGACAAACCAATACACACACCAACAACAACACACACAACAACACCCCAACACACACACACACACCCACCAAAACTCTCAAACACACACACCAACAGACAGACATAAACTCCCAAACACCAACACACAGAAGCACAAGAACAACCCAACACACACACCAACAAACCAACTCACAAACACACACAACAGACACAACCAAACACACACACACACGAAAGCATACGAACACATACACTTCAACACACCCAAACACACATACGTACTCCAACAGACACACAAAAACATACCAACACGCACACCAACACAAGAACACACAACACACACACCACAACACACACACCAACACATCCACAAACAAACACGCACAAACCAACACACACACCCACACGAAAACACACCAACACACACACCAACAAACCCAGACTAACACACCATTGCACACAAAAACACATCCAACACACAAGCAAATACACTCACACCAACACACAAAGCAACACATGAACACAGACAGACAGACACACCGACACACACAAACCAACACCCACCAACACACCAACAAAAATACACCAACACACACATCAATACACTCCGAAACACACACACACACACACTCACAGAGATGCACACAGCAACACACAATCACCAACACAACAACACACAGACACCCACACACCAACACACAAAAAACCAAAAACACATACATAACAACACACAATAACACCAACAAACTCACCGGTACATACAACACACTCCAGCACACACTAAAACACTAAGACACGAACTCACCCAGCAACCCACCCACGCCAACACGCACAAAAAACAAAAACAGATACACAACAACACACAATACCACCAAGACACTCAGCAGTACATACAACACATTCCAACACACACACACACACACACACACACACACACACACACACACACACTAAGACACGAACTCACCCAGCAACTCACCCACGCCAACACACACAAGAAACACAAAAAGCCCCACAGCAACACACACCAACACACACAATCCTGCACAAAAACAAAAGACACATAACACACACACATTGACACAAACACACCAACACACACACCTTAACAGAAACACACCAACGCACATCAACACACCTACACACAACACACACATTAACACACACAAAAAGACCAACATAAACACAACACACACACTAACGCACACACACCAACACATACTCACACACACGAACACACACACAAACACACCCAAGACACATACGCACACCAACACACAAGAACCCACCTACACTCACACCAACACACCCAACGACAGACACCAAAACAAACAACACCCTAACACAGAGACACACAGACAAACCAATACACACACCAACACCAACACACACAACAACACTCCAACACACACACACACCAAAACACTCGAACACACACACCAGCACACCAACACACACACCAACAGACAGACAAAAACTCCCAAACACCAACACAGAGAAGCACAAGAACAACCCAACACACACACCAACAAACCAACTCACAAACACACACAACAGACACAACGCAACACACACACACGAAAGCATACCAACACATACACTCCAACACACCCAAACACACACACGTACTCGAACAGACACACAAAAACATACCAACACGCACACTAAGACACGAACTCACCCAGCAACCCACCCACGCCTACACGCACAAAAAACAAAAACACATACATAACAACACACAATACCACCAACACACTCAGCAGTACATACAACAGACTCCAACACACAAACACACACAAACACACAAACACTAAGACACGAACTCACCCAGCAACAAACCCACGCCAACACGCACAAAAAACACAAAAAAGCCCCACAGCAACACACACCAACACACACAATCCTGCACAAAAAAAAAAGACACATAACACACACACATTGACACAAACACACCAACACACACACCTTAACGGAAACACACCAACGCACATCAACACACCTACAGACAACACACACATTAACACACACAAAAAGACCAACATTAACACAACACACACACTAACGCACACACACCAACACATACTCGAACACACGAACACACACACGAACACACCCAAGACACATACGCACACCAACACACAAGAACCCACCTACACTCACACCAACACACCCAACGACAGACACCAAAACAAACAACACCCTAACACAGAGACAAACAGACAAACCAATACACACACCAACACCAACACACACAACAACACTCCAACACACACACACACCAAAACACTCGAACACACACACCAGCACACCAACACACACACCAACAGACAGACATAAACTCCCAAACACCAACACAGAGAAGCACAAGAACAACCCAACACACACACCAACAAACCAACTCACAAACACACACAACAGACACAACGCAACACACACACACGAAAGCATACCAACACATACACTCCAACACACCCAAACACACACACGTACTCCAACAGACACACAAAAACATACCAACACGCACACTAAGACACGAACTCACCCAGCAACCCATCCACGCCAACACGCACAAAAACAAAAACACATACATAACAACACACAATACCACCAAGACACTCAGCAGTACATACAACAGACTCCAACACACACAAACACACACACAAACACACAAACACTAAGACACGAACTCACCCAGCAACTCACTTACGCCAACACGCACAAAAAACACAAAAAAGCCCCACAGCAACACACACCAACACACACAATCCTGCACAAAAACAAAAGACACATAACACACACACATTGACACAAACACACCAACACACACACCTTGACGGAAACACACCAACGCACATCAACACACCTACAGACAACACACACATTAACACACACAAAAAGACCAACATTAACACAACACACACACTAACGCACACACACCAACGCATACTCACACAAACGAAAACACACACGAACACACCCAAGACACATACGCACACCAACACACAAGAACCCACCTACACTCACACCAACACACCCAACGACAGACACCAAAACAAACAACACCCTAACACAGAGACACACAGACAAAGCAATACACACACGAACACCAACACACACAACAACACTCCAACACACACACACACACACCAAAACTCTCGAACACACACACCAGCACACCAACACACACACCAACAGACAGACATAAACTCCCAAACACTAATACAGAGAAGCACAAGAACAACCCAACACACACACACCAACAAACCAACTCACAAACACACACAACAGACACACACACACGAAAGCATACCAACACATACACTCCAACACACCCAAACACACATACGTACTCCAACAGACACACAAAAACATACCAACACGCACACCAACACAAGAACACACAACACACACACAACAACACACACACCAACACATCCACAAACAAACACGCACAAACCAACACACACACCCAAACGAAAACACACCAACACACACACCAACAAACCCAGACTAACACACCATTGCACACAAAAACACATCCAACACACAAGCAAATACACTCACACCAACACACAAAGCAACACATGAACACAGACAGACAGACACACCGACACACACAAACCAACACCCACCAACACACCAACAAAAATACAGCAACACACACATCAATACACTCCGAAACACACACACACACACACACTCACAGAGATGCACACAGCAACACACAATCACCAACACAACAACACACAGACACTCACACACCAACACACAAAAAAACAAAAACACATACATAACAACACACAATAACACCAACACACTCACCGGTACATACAACACACTCCAGCACACACACAAACACTAAGACACGAACTCACCCAGCAACCCACCCACGCCAACACGCAGAAAATACAAAAACACATACATAACAACACACAATACCACCAACACACTCAGCAGTACATACAACACATTCCAACACACACACACACACACAAACACACAAACACTAAGAAACGTACTCACCTAGCTACCCACCTACGCCAACACGCACAAAAAACACAAAAAAGCCCCACAGCAACACACACCAACACACACAATCCTGCACAAAAACAAAAGACACATAACACACACACATTGACACAAACACACCAACACACACACCTTAACAGAAACACACCAACGCACATCAACACACCTACACACAACAAACACATTAACACACACAAAAAGACCAACATTAACACAACACACACACTAACGCACACACACCAACACATACTCACACACACGAACACACACACGAACACACCCAAGACACATACGCACACCAACACACAAGAACCCACCTACACACACACCAACACACCCAACGACAGGCACCAAAACAAACAACAGCCTAACACAGAGACACACAGACAAACCAATACACACACCAACACCAACACACACAACAACACTCCAACACACACACACACCAAAACACTCGAACACACACACCAGCACACCAACACCCACACCAACAGACAGACATAAACTCCCAAACACCAACACAGAGAAGCACAAGAACAACCCAACACACACACCAACAAACCAACTCACAAACACACACAACAGACACAACCCAACACACACACACGAAAGCATACCAACACATACACTCCAACACACCCAAACACACACACGTACTCCAACAGACACACAAAAACATACCAATCACGCACACTAAGACACGAACTGACCCAGCAACCCACCCACGCCAACAAGCACAAAAAACAAAAACACATACATAACAACACACAATACCACCAAGACACTCAGCAGTACATACAACAGACTCCAACACACACACACACACAAACACACAAACACTAAGACACGAACTCACCCAGCAACTCACCCACGCCAACACGCACAAAAAACACAAAAAAGCCCCACAGCAACACACACCAACACACACAATCCTGCACAAAAACAAAAGACACATAACACACACACATTGACACAAACACACCAACACACACACCTTAACAGAAACACATCAACGCACATCAACACACCTACACACAACACACACATTAACACACACAAAAAGACCAACATTAACACAACACACACACTAACGCACACACACCAACACATACTCACACACACGAACACACACACGAACACACCCAAGACACATACGCACACCAACACACAAGAACCCACCTACACTCACACCAACACACCCAACGACAGACACCAAAACAAACAACACCCTAACACAGAGACACACAGACAAAGCAATACACACACCAACACCAACACACACAACAACACTCCAACACAAACACACACACACCAAAACACTCGAACACACACACAAGCACACCAACACACACACCAACAGACAGACATAAACTCCCAAACACCAACACAGAGAAGCACAAGAACAACCCAACACACACACCAACAAACCAACTCACAAACACACACAACAGACACAACCCAACACACACACACGAAGGCATACCAACACATACACTCCAACACACCCAAACACACACACGTACTCCAACAGACACACAAAAACATACCAACACGCACACTAAGACACGAACTGACCCAGCAACCCACCCACGCCAACAAGCACAAAAAACAAAAACAGATACATAACAACACACAATACCACCAAGACACTCAGCAGTACATACAACAGACTCCAACACACACACACACACAAACACACAAACACTAAGACACGAACTCACCCAGCAACTCACCCACGCCAACACGCACAAAAAACACAAAAAAGCCCCACAGCAACACACACCAACACACACAATCCTGCACAAAAACAAAAGACACATAACACACACACATTGACACAAACACACCAACACACACACCTTAACAGAAACACATCAACGCACATCAACACACCTACACACAACACACACATTAACACACACAAAAAGACCAACATTAACACAACACACACACTAACGCACACACACCAACACATACTCACACACACGAACACACACACGAACACACCCAAGACACATACGCACACCAACACACAAGAACCCACCTACACTCACACCAACACACCCAACGACAGACACCAAAACAAACAACACCCTAACACAGAGACACACAGACAAAGCAATACACACACCAACACCAACACACACAACAACACTCCAACACAAACACACACACACCAAAACACTCGAACACACACACAAGCACACCAACACACACACCAACAGACAGACATAAACTCCCAAACACCAACACAGAGAAGCACAAGAACAACCCAACACACACACCAACAAACCAACTCACAAACACACACAACAGACACAACCCAACACACACACACACGAAAGCATACCAACACATATACTCCAACACACCCAAACACACATACGTACTCCAACAAACACACAAAAACATACCAACACGCACACCAACACAAGAACACACAACACACACACCACAACACACACACCAACACATCCACAAACAAACACGCACAAACCAACACACACACCAACACGAAAACACACCAACACACACACCAACAAACTCAGACTAACACACCATTGCACACAAAAACACATCCAACACCCAAGCACATACACTCACACCAACACACAAAGGAACACATTAACACAGACAGACAGACACACCGACACACACAAACCAACACCCACCAACACACCAACAAAAATACACCAACACACACATCAATACACTCCGAAACACACACACACACACACACACACTCACAGAGATGCACACAGCAACACACAATCACCAACACAACAACACACAGACACTCACACACCAACACACAAAAAAACAAAAACGCATACATAACAACACACAATAACACCAACACACTCACCGGTACATACAACACACTCCAGCACACACACAAACACTAAGACACGAACTCACCCAGCAACCCACCCACGCCAACACGCAGAAAATACAAAAACACATACATAACAACACACAATACCACCAACACACTCAGCAGTACATACAACACACTCCAACACACACACACACACACACACACACACACACAAACACTAAGACACGAACTCACCTAGCTACCCATCCACGCCAACACGCACAAAAAACACAAAAAAGCCCCACAGCAACACACACCAACAGACACAATCCTGCACAAAAACAAAAGACACATAACACACACACATTGACACAAACACACCAACACACACACCTTAACAGAAACACACCAACGCACATCAACACACCTACACACAACAAACACATTAACACACACAAAAAGACCAACATTAACACAACACACACACTAACGCACACACACCAACGCATACTCGAACACACAAAACACACCCACGAACACACCCAAGACACATACGCACACCAACACACAAGAACCCACCTACACTCACACCAACACACCCAACGACAGACACCAAAACAAACAACACCCTAACACAGAGACACACAGACAAAGCAATACACACACCAACACCAACACACACAACAACACTCCAACACACACACACACACACCAAAACACTCGAACACACACACAAGCACACCAACACACACACCAACAGACAGACATAAACTCCCAAACACCAAGACAGAGAAGCACAAGAACAACCCAACACACACACCAACAAACCAACTCACAAACACACACAACAGACACAACCCAACACACACACACACGAAAGCATACCAACACATACACTCCAACACACCCAAACACACATACGTACTCCAACAGACACACAAAAACATACCAACACGCACACCAACACAAGAACACACAACACACACACCACAACACACACACCAACACATCCACAAACAAACACGCACAAACCAACACCCACACCCACACGAAAACACACCAACACACACACCAACAAACCCAGACTAACACACCATTGCACACAAAAACACATCCAACACCCAAGCACATACACTCACACTAACACACAAAGGAACACATTAACACAGACAGACAGACACACCGACACACACAAACCAACACCCACCAACACACCAACAAAAATACACCAACACACACATCAATACACTCCGAAACACACACACACACACACACACACACTCACAGAGATGCACACAGCAACACACAATCACCAACACAACAACACACAGACACTCACACACCAACACACAAAAAAACAAAAACACATACATAACAACACACAATAACACCAACACACTCACCGGTACATACAACACACTCCAGCACACACACAAACACTAAGACACGAACTCACCCAGCAACCCACCCACGCCAACACGCAGAAAATACAAAAACACATACATAACAACACACAATACCACCAACACACTCAGCAGTACATACAACACACTCCAACACACACACACACACACACACACACACAAACACTAAGACACGAACTCACCTAGCTACCCACCCACGCCAACACGCACAAAAAACACAAAAAGGCCCCACAGCAACACACACCAACACACACAATCCTGCACAAAAACAAAAGACACATAACACACACACATTGACACAAACACACCAACACACACACCTTAACAGAAACACACCAACGCACATCAACACACCTACACACAACAAACACATTAACACACACAAAAAGACCAACATTAACACAACACACACACTAACGCACACACACCAACGCATACTCGAACACACAAAACACACCCACGAACACACCCAAGACACATACGCACACCAACACACAAGAACCCACCTACACTCACACCAACACACCCAACGACAGACACCAAAACAAACAACACCCTAACACAGAGACACACAGACAAAGCAATACACACACCAACACCAACACACACAACAACACTCCAACACACACACACACACACCAAAACACTCGAACACACACACAAGCACACCAACACACACACCAACAGACAGACATAAACTCCCAAACACCAACACAGAGAAGCACAAGAACAACCCAACACACACACCAACAAACCAACTCACAAACACACACAACAGACACAACCCAACACACACACACACGAAAGCATACCAACACATACACTCCAACACACCCAAACACACATACGTACTCCAACAGACACACAAAAACATACCAACACGCACACCAACACAAGAACACACAACACACACACCACAACACACACACCAACACATCCACAAACAAACACGCACAAACCAACACACACACCCACACGAAAACACACCAACACACACACCAACAAACCCAGACTAACACACCATTGCAAACAAAAACACATCCAACACCCAAGCACATACACTCACACTAACACACAAAGCAACACATTAACACAGACAGACAGACACACCGACACACACAAACCATCACCCACCAACACACCAACAAAAATACACCAACACACACATCAATACACTCCGAAACACACACACACACACACACACACACTCACAGAGATGCACACAGCAACACACAATCACCAACACAACAACACACAGACACTCACACACCAACACACAAAAAAACAAAAACACATACATAACAACACACAATAACACCAACACACTCACCGGTACATACAACACACTCCAGCACACACACAAACACTAAGACACGAACTCACCCAGCAACCCACCCACGCCAACACGCAGAAAATACAAAAACACATACATAACAACACACAATACCACCAACACACTCAGCAGTACATACAACACACCCCAACACACACACACACACACACACACAAACACTAAGACACGAACTCACCTAGCTACCCACCCACGCCAACACGCACAAGAAACACAAAAAAGCCCCACAGCAACACACACCAACACACACAATCCTGCACAAAAACAAAAGACACATAACACACACACATTGACACAAACACACCAACACACACACCTTAACGGAAACACACCAACGCACATCAACACACCTACAGACAACACACACATTAACACACACAAAAAGACCAACATTAACACAACACACACACTAACGCACACACACCAACGCATACTCACACAAACGAAAACAAACACGAACACACCCAAGACACATACGCACACCAACACACAAGAACCCACCTACACTCACACCAACACACCCAACGACAGACACCAAAACAAACAACACCCTAACACAGAGACACACAGACAAAGCAATACACACACTAACACCAACACACACAACAACACTCCAACACACACACACACAAAAAAAAACACTCCAACACACACACAAGCACACCAACACACACACCAACAGACAGACATAAACTCCCAAACACCAAGACAGAGAAGCACAAGAACAACCCAACACACACACCAACAAACCAAATCACAAACACACACAACAGACACAACCCAACACACACACACACGAAAGCATACCAACACATACACTCCAACACACCCAAACACACATACGTACTCCAACAGACACACAAAAACATACCAACACGCACACCAACACAAGAACACACAACACACACACCACAACACACACACCAACACATCCACAAACAAACACGCACAAACCAACACACACACCCACACGAAAACACACCAACACACACACCAACAAACCCAGACTAACACACCATTGCACACAAAAACACATCCAACACCCAAGCACATACACTCACACCAACACACAAAGCAACACATTAACACAGACAGACAGACACACCGACACACACAAACCAACACCCACCAACACACCAACAAAAATACAGCAACACACACATCAATACACTCCGAAACACACACACACACACACACTCACAGAGATGCACACAGCAACACACAATCACCAACACAACAACACACAGACACTCACACACCAACACACAAAAAAACAAAAACACATACATAACAACACACAATAACACCAACACACTCACCGGTACATACAACACACTCCAGCACACACACAAACACTAAGACACGAACTCACCCAGCAACCCACCCACGCCAACACGCAGAAAATACAAAAACACATACATAACAACACACAATACCACCAACACACTCAGCAGTACATACAACACATTCCAACACACACACACACACACAAACACACAAACACTAAGAAACGTACTCACCTAGCTACCCACCTACGCCAACACGCAGAAAAAACACAAAAAAGCCCCACAGCAACACACAGCAACACACACAATCCTGCACAAAAACAAAAGACACATAACACACACACATTGACACAAACACACCAACACACACACCTTAACAGAAACACATCAACGCACATCAACACACCTACACACAACAAACACATTAACACACACAAAAAGACCAACATTAACACAACACACACACTAACGCACACACACCAACGCATACTCGAACACACAAAACACACCCACGAACACACCCAAGACACATACGCACACCAACACACAAGAACCCACCTACACTCACACCAACACACCCAACGACAGACACCAAAACAAACAACACCCAAACACAGAGACACACAGACAAACCAATACACACACCAACACCAACACACACAACAACACTCCAACACACACACACACACACCAAAACACTCCAACACACACACCAGCACAAAAACAGACACACCAACAGACAGACATAAACTCCCAAACACCAACACAGAGAAGCACAAGAACAACCCAACACACACACCAACAAACCAACTCACAAACACACACAACAGACACAACCCAACACACACACACGAAAGCATACCAACACACATACTCCAACACACGTAAAACACAGATATGTACTCCAACAGACACACAAAAACATACCAACACGCACACCAACACAAGAACACACACCACACACACCACAACACACTGTCACAGCAACACATTCACAAACAAACACGCACAAACCAACACACACACATACACGAAAACACACCAACACACACACCAACAAACCCAGACTAACACACCATTGCACACAAAAACACATCCAACACCCAAGCACATACACTCACACCAACACACAAAGCAACACATTAACACAGACAGACAGACACAACCACACACACACCAACACCCACCAACACACCAACACAAATACACCAATACACACATCAATACACTCCGAAACACACACACACACACACTCACGGAGATGCACACAGCAACACACAATCATCAACACAACAACACACAGACACTCACACACCAACACACAAAAAACCAAAAACACATACATAACAACACACAATAACACCAACAAACTCACCGGTACATACAACACACTCCAGCACACACACAAACACTAAGACACGAACTCACCCAGCAACCCACCCACGCCAACACGCACAAAAAACAAAAACACATACATAACAACACACAATACCACGAACACACTCACCGGTACATACAACACACTTCAGCACACACACAAACACTAAGACACGAACTCACCTAGCTACCCACCCACGCCAACACGCACAAAAAACACAAAAAAGCCCCACAGCAACACACACCAACACACACAATCCTGCACAAAAACAAAAGACACATAACAAACACACATTGACACAAACACACCAACACATACACCTTCACAGAAACACACCAACGCACATCAACACACCTACACACAACACACACATTGACACACACAAAAAGACCAACATTAACACAACACACACACTAACGCACACACACCAACGCATACTCACACACACGAACACACACACGAACACACCCAAGACACATACGCACACCAACACACAAGAACCCACCTACACTCACACCCCCACACACAAATAACGAAATACACCAAAACAAACAACACCCTAACACAGAGACACACAGACAAACCAATACACACACCAACACCAACACACACAACAACACTCCAACACACACACACACACACCAAAACTCTCGAACACACACACCAGCACACCAACACACACACCAACAGACAGACATAAACTCCCAAACACCAACACAGAGAAGCACAAGAACAACCCAACACACACACTAACAAACCAACTCACAAACACACACAACAGACACAACACAACACACACACACGAAGGCATACCAACACATACACTCCAACACACCCAAACACACATACGTGTTCCAAGAGACACACAAAAACCTACCAACACGCACACCAACACAAGAACACACAACACACACACCACAACACACACACCAACACACCCACAAACAAACAAGCACAAACCAAAACACACACCCACACGAAAACACAAAAAACACACACACCAACAAACCCAGACTAACACACCATTGCACACAAAAACACATCCAACACCAAAGCACATACACTCACACCAAGACACAAAGCAACACTTTAACACAGACAGACAGACACACCGACACACACAAACCAACACCCACCAACACACCAACAAAAATACACCAACACACACATCAATACACTCTGAAACACACACACACACACTCACAGAGATGCACACAGCAACACACAATCACCAACACAACAACACACAGACACCCACACACCAACACACAAAAAAACAAAAACACATACATAACAACACACAATAACACCAACACACACACCGGTACATACAACACACTCAAGCACACACACAAACACTAAGACACGAACTCACCCAGCAAGCCACCCACGCCAACACGCACAAAAAACAAAAACACATACATAACAACACACAATACAACCAACACACTCAGCAGTACATACAACACACTCCAACAAACACACACACACACAAACACACAAACACTAAGACACGAACTCACCCAGCAACTCACCCACGCCATCACACACAAAAAAGCCCCACAGCAACACACACCAACACACACAATCCTGCACAAAAACAAAAGACACATAACACACACATTGACACAAACACACCAACACACACACCTTAACAGAAACACACCAACGCACATCAACACACCTACACACAACACACACATTAACACACACAAAAAGACCAACATTAACACAACACACACACTAACGCACACACACCAACGCATACTCGAACACACGAACACACACACGAACACACCCAAGACACATACGCACACCAACACACAAGAACCCACCTACACTCACACCAACACAAACAACGACAGACACCAAAACAAACAACACCCTAACACAGAGACACACAGACAAAGCAATACACACACCAACACCAACACACACAACAACACTCCAACACACACACACACACACCAAAACACTCGAACACACACACCAGCACAAAAACACACACACCAACAGACAGACATAAACTCCCAAACACAAACACAGAGAAGCAGAAGAACAGCCCAACACACACACCAACAAACCAACTCACAAACACACACAACAGACACAACCCAACACACACACACGAAAGCACACCAACACATGTACTCCAACACACCCAAACACACATATGTACTCCAACAGACACACAAAAACATACCAACACGCACACCAACACAAGAACACACAACACACACACCACAACACACACACCAACACATACACAAACAAACAAGCACAAACCAACACACCCACCCACACGAAAACACACCAACACACACACCAACAAACCCAGACTAACACACCATTGCACACAAAAACACATCCAACACCCAAGCACATACATACAAGGCAACACATTAACACAGACAGACAGACACACCGACACACACAAACCAACACCCACCAACACACCAACAAAAATACACCAACACACACATCAATACACTCCGAAACACACACACACACACACACTCACAGAGATGCACACAGCAACACACAATCACCAACACAACAACACACAGACACCCACACACCAACACACAAAAAACAAAAACACATACATAACAACACACAATACCACCAACACACTCACCGGTACATACAACACACTCCAGCACACACACAAACACTAAGACACGAACTCACCCAGCAAGCCACCCACGCCAACACGCACAAAAAAAACAAAACACATACATAACAACACAATACCACCAACACACTCAGCAGTACATACAACACACCCCAACACACACACACACACACACACACACACACACACACACACACACACGCACACAAACACATAAACACTAAGACACGAACTCACCCAGGAACCCACCCACGCCAACACACACAAAAAACACAAAGAAGCCCCACAGCAACACACACCAACACACACAATCCTGCACAAAAACAAAAGACACATAACACACACACACATTGACACAAACACACCAACACACACACCTTAACAGAAACACACCAACGCACATCAACACACCAACGCACATCAACACACCTACACACAACACACACATTAACACACACAAAAAGACCAACATTAACACAACTCACACACTAACGCACACACACCAACGCATACTCGAACACACGAACACACACACGAACACACCCAAGACACATACGCACACCAACACACAAGAACCCACCTACACTCACACCAACACACCCAACGACAGACACCAAAACGAACAACACCCTAACACAGAGACACACAGACAAACCAATACACACACCAACACCAACACACACAACAAAATTCCAACACACACACACACACACTAAGCCTCTTGAACACACACACCAGCACAAAAACACACACACCAACAGACAGACATAAACTCCCAAACACCAACACAGAGAAGCACAAGAACAACCCAACACACACCAACAAACCAACTCACAAACACACACAACACACACACACGAAAGCATACCAACACATACACTCCAACACACCCAAACACACATATGTACTCCAACAGACACACAAAAACATACCAACACGCACACCAACACAAGAACACACAACACACACACCACAACACACACACCAACACATCCACAAACAAACACGCACAAACCAAAACACACACCCACACGAAAACACAAAAAACACACACACCAACAAACCCAGACTAACACACCATTGCACACAAAAACACATCTAACACCAAAGCACATACACTCACACCAAGGCACAAAGCAACACTTTAACACAGACAGACAGACACACCGACACACACAAACCAACACCCACCAACACACCAACAAAAATACACCAACACACACATCAATACACTCTGAAACACACACACACACACACTCACAGAGATGCACACAGCAACACACAATCACCAACACAACAACACACAGACACCCACACACCAACACACAAAAAAACAAAAAAAACACATACATAACAACACACAATAACACCAACACACACACCGGTACATACAACACACTCAAGCACACACACAAACACTAAGACACGAACTCACCCAGCAAGCCACACACGCCAACACGCACAAAAAACAAAAACACATACATAACAACACACAATACAACCAACACACTCAGCAGTACATACAACACACTCCAACAAACACACACACACAAACACACAAACACTAAGACACGAACTCACCCAGCAACTCACCCACGCCATCACACACAAAAAAGCCCCACAGCAACACACACCAACACACACAATCCTGCACAAAAACAAAAGACACATAACACACACATTGACACAAACACACCAACACACACACCTTAACAGAAACACACCAACGCACATCAACACACCTACACACAACACACACATTAACACACACAAAAAGACCAACATTAACACAACACACACACTAACGCACACACTTCAACGCATACTCGAACACACGAACACACACACGAACACACCCAAGACACATACGCACACCAACACACAAGAACCCACCTACACTCACACCAACACAAACAACGACAGACACCAAAACAAACAACACCCTAACACAGAGACACACAGACAAACCAATACACACACCAACACCAACACACACAACAACACTCCAACACACACACACACACACCAAAACACTCGAACACACACACCAGCACACCAACACACACACAATCCTGCACAAAAACAAAAGACACATAACACACATATTGACACAAACACACCAACACACACACCTTAACAGAAACACACCAACGCACATCAACACACCTACACACAACACACACATTAACACACACAAAAAGACCAACATTAACACAACACACACACTAACGCACACACTTCAACGCATACTCGAACACACGAACACACACACGAACACACCCAAGACACATACGCACACCAACACACAAGAACCCACCTACACTCACACCAACACAAACAACGACAGACACCAAAACAAACAACACCCTAACACAGAGACACACAGACAAACCAATACACACACCAACACCAACACACACAACAACACTCCAACACACACACACACCCACCAAAACACTCGAACACACACACCAGCACACCAACACACACACCAACAGACAGACATAAACTCCCAAACACAAACACAGAGAAGCAGAAGAACAGCCCAACACACACACCAACAAACCAACTCACAAACACACACAACAGACACAACCCAACACACACACACGAAAGCACACCAACACATGTACTCCAACACACCCAAACACACATATGTACTCCAACAGACACACAAAAACATACCAACACGCACACCAACACAAGAACACACAACACACACACCACAACACACACACCAACACATACACAAACAAACAAGCACAAACCAACACACCCACCCACACGAAAACACACCAACACACACACCAACAAACCCAGACTAACACACCATTGCACACAAAAACACATCCAACACCCAAGCACATACATACAAGGCAACACATTAACACAGACAGACAGACACACCGACACACACAAACCAACACCCACCAACACACCAACAAAAATACACCAACACACACATCAATACACTCCGAAACACACACACACACACACACTCACAGAGATGCACACAGCAACACACAATCACCAACACAACAACACACAGACACCCACACACCAACACACAAAAAACAAAAACACATACATAACAACACACAATAACACCAACACACTCACCGGTACATACAACACACTCCAGCACACACACAAACACTAAGACACGAACTCACCCAGCAAGCCACCCACGCCAACACCCACAAAAAAAAACAAACACATACATAACAACACAATACCACCAACACACTCAGCAGTACATACAACACACCCCAACACACACACACACACACACACACACACACACACACACACACACACGCACACAAACACATAAACACTAAGACACGAACTCACCCAGGAACCCACCCACGCCAACACACACAAAAAACACAAAGAAGCCCCACAGCAACACACACCAACACACACAATCCTGCACAAAAACAAAAGACACATAACACACACACACATTGATACAAACACACCAACACACACACCTTAACAGAAACACACCAACGCACATCAACACACCAACGCACATCAACACACCTACACACAACACACACATTAACACACACAAAAAGACCAACATTAACACAACTCACACACTAACGCACACACACCAACGCATACTCGAACACACGAACACACACACGAACACACCCAAGACACATACGCACACCAACACACAAGAACCCACCTACACTCACACCAACACACCCAACGACAGACACCAAAACGAACAACACCCTAACACAGAGACACACAGACAAACCAATACACACACCAACACCAACACACACAACAAAATTCCAACACACACACACACACACCAAGCCTGTTGAACACACACACCAGCACAAAAACACACACACCAACAGACAGACATAAACTCCCAAACACCAACACAGAGAAGCACAAGAACAACCCAACACACACCAACAAACCAACTCACAAACACACACAACACACACACACGAAAGCATACCAACACATACACTCCAACACACCCAAACACACATATGTACTCCAACAGACACACAAAAACATACCAACACGCACACCAACACAAGAACACACAACACACACACCACAACACACACACCAACACATCCACAAACAAACACGCACAAACCAAAACACACACCCACACGAAAACACAAAAAACACACACACCAACAAACCCAGACTAACACACCATTGCACACAAAAACACATCCAACACCAAAGCACATACACTCACACCAACACACAAAGCAACACTTTAACACAGACAGACAGACACAACCACACACACACCAACACCCACCAACACACCAACACAAATACACCAATACACACATCAATACACTCCGAAACACACACACACACACACTCACGGAGATGCACACAGCAACACACAATCATCAACACAACAACACACAGACACTCACACACCAACACACAAAAAACCAAAAACACATACATAACAACACACAATAACACCAACAAACTCACCGGTACATACAACACACTCCAGCACACACACAAACACTAAGACACGAACTCACCCAGCAACCCACCCACGCCAACACGCACAAAAAACAAAAACACATACATAACAACACACAATACCACGAACACACTCACCGGTACATACAACACACTTCAGCACACACACAAACACTAAGACACGAACTCACCTAGCTACCCACCCACGCCAACACGCACAAAAAACACAAAAAAGCCCCACAGCAACACACACCAACACACACAATCCTGCACAAAAACAAAAGACACATAACAAACACACATTGACACAAACACACCAACACATACACCTTCACAGAAACACACCAACGCACATCAACACACCTACACACAACACACACATTGACACACACAAAAAGACCAACATTAACACAACACACACACTAACGCACACACACCAACGCATACTCACACACACGAACACACACACGAACACACCCAAGACACATACGCACACCAACACACAAGAACCCACCTACACTCACACCCCCACACACAAATAACGAAATACACCAAAACAAACAACACCCTAACACAGAGACACACAGACAAACCAATACACACACCAACACCAACACACACAACAACACTCCAACACACACACACACACACCAAAACTCTCGAACACACACACCAGCACACCAACACACACACCAACAGACAGACATAAACTCCCAAACACCAACACAGAGAAGCACAAGAACAACCCAACACACACACTAACAAACCAACTCACAAACACACACAACAGACACAACACAACACACACACACGAAGGCATACCAACACATACACTCCAACACACCCAAACACACATACGTGTTCCAAGAGACACACAAAAACCTACCAACACGCACACCAACACAAGAACACACAACACACACACCACAACACACACACCAACACACCCACAAACAAACAAGCACAAACCAAAACACACACCCACACGAAAACACAAAAAACACACACACCAACAAACCCAGACTAACACACCATTGCACACAAAAACACATCCAACACCAAAGCACATACACTCACACCAAGACACAAAGCAACACTTTAACACAGACAGACAGACACACCGACACACACAAACCAACACCCACCAACACACCAACAAAAATACACCAACACACACATCAATACACTCTGAAACACACACACACACACTCACAGAGATGCACACAGCAACACACAATCACCAACACAACAACACACAGACACCCACACACCAACACACAAAAAAACAAAAACACATACATAACAACACACAATAACACCAACACACACACCGGTACATACAACACACTCAAGCACACACACAAACACTAAGACACGAACTCACCCAGCAAGCCACCCACGCCAACACGCACAAAAAACAAAAACACATACATAACAACACACAATACAACCAACACACTCAGCAGTACATACAACACACTCCAACAAACACACACACACACAAACACACAAACACTAAGACACGAACTCACCCAGCAACTCACCCACGCCATCACACACAAAAAAGCCCCACAGCAACACACACCAACACACACAATCCTGCACAAAAACAAAAGACACATAACACACACATTGACACAAACACACCAACACACACACCTTAACAGAAACACACCAACGCACATCAACACACCTACACACAACACACACATTAACACACACAAAAAGACCAACATTAACACAACACACACACTAACGCACACACACCAACGCATACTCGAACACACGAACACACACACGAACACACCCAAGACACATACGCACACCAACACACAAGAACCCACCTACACTCACACCAACACAAACAACGACAGACACCAAAACAAACAACACCCTAACACAGAGACACACAGACAAAGCAATACACACACCAACACCAACACACACAACAACACTCCAACACACACACACACACACCAAAACACTCGAACACACACACCAGCACAAAAACACACACACCAACAGACAGACATAAACTCCCAAACACAAACACAGAGAAGCAGAAGAACAGCCCAACACACACACCAACAAACCAACTCACAAACACACACAACAGACACAACCCAACACACACACACGAAAGCACACCAACACATGTACTCCAACACACCCAAACACACATATGTACTCCAACAGACACACAAAAACATACCAACACGCACACCAACACAAGAACACACAACACACACACCACAACACACACACCAACACATACACAAACAAACAAGCACAAACCAACACACCCACCCACACGAAAACACACCAACACACACACCAACAAACCCAGACTAACACACCATTGCACACAAAAACACATCCAACACCCAAGCACATACATACAAGGCAACACATTAACACAGACAGACAGACACACCGACACACACAAACCAACACCCACCAACACACCAACAAAAATACACCAACACACACATCAATACACTCCGAAACACACACACACACACACACTCACAGAGATGCACACAGCAACACACAATCACCAACACAACAACACACAGACACCCACACACCAACACACAAAAACCAAAAACACATACATAACAACACACAATACCACCAACACACTCACCGGTACATACAACACACTCCAGCACACACACAAACACTAAGACACGAACTCACCCAGCAAGCCACCCACGCCAACACGCACAAAAAAAACAAAACACATACATAACAACACAATACCACCAACACACTCAGCAGTACATACAACACACCCCAACACACACACACACACACACACACACACACACACACACACACACGCACACAAACACATAAACACTAAGACACGAACTCACCCAGGAACCCACCCACGCCAACACACACAAAAAACACAAAGAAGCCCCACAGCAACACACACCAACACACACAATCCTGCACAAAAACAAAAGACACATAACACACACACACATTGACACAAACACACCAACACACACACCTTAACAGAAACACACCAACGCACATCAACACACCAACGCACATCAACACACCTACACACAACACACACATTAACACACACAAAAAGACCAACATTAACACAACTCACACACTAACGCACACACACCAACGCATACTCGAACACACGAACACACACACGAACACACCCAAGACACATACGCACACCAACACACAAGAACCCACCTACACTCACACCAACACACCCAACGACAGACACCAAAACGAACAACACCCTAACACAGAGACACACAGACAAACCAATACACACACCAACACCAACACACACAACAAAATTCCAACACACACACACACACACTAAGCCTCTTGAACACACACACCAGCACAAAAACACACACACCAACAGACAGACATAAACTCCCAAACACCAACACAGAGAAGCACAAGAACAACCCAACACACACCAACAAACCAACTCACAAACACACACAACACACACACACGAAAGCATACCAACACATACACTCCAACACACCCAAACACACATATGTACTCCAACAGACACACAAAAACATACCAACACGCACACCAACACAAGAACACACAACACACACACCACAACACACACACCAACACATCCACAAACAAACACGCACAAACCAAAACACACACCCACACGAAAACACAAAAAACACACACACCAACAAACCCAGACTAACACACCATTGCACACAAAAACACATCTAACACCAAAGCACATACACTCACACCAAGGCACAAAGCAACACTTTAACACAGACAGACAGACACACCGACACACACAAACCAACACCCACCAACACACCAACAAAAATACACCAACACACACATCAATACACTCTGAAACACACACACACACACACTCACAGAGATGCACACAGCAACACACAATCACCAACACAACAACACACAGACACCCACACACCAACACACAAAAAAACAAAAAAAACACATACATAACAACACACAATAACACCAACACACACACCGGTACATACAACACACTCAAGCACACACACAAACACTAAGACACGAACTCACCCAGCAAGCCACACACGCCAACACGCACAAAAAACAAAAACACATACATAACAACACACAATACAACCAACACACTCAGCAGTACATACAACACACTCCAACAAACACACACACACAAACACACAAACACTAAGACACGAACTCACCCAGCAACTCACCCACGCCATCACACACAAAAAAGCCCCACAGCAACACACACCAACACACACAATCCTGCACAAAAACAAAAGACACATAACACACACATTGACACAAACACACCAACACACACACCTTAACAGAAACACACCAACGCACATCAACACACCTACACACAACACACACATTAACACACACAAAAAGACCAACATTAACACAACACACACACTAACGCACACACTTCAACGCATACTCGAACACACGAACACACACACGAACACACCCAAGACACATACGCACACCAACACACAAGAACCCACCTACACTCACACCAACACAAACAACGACAGACACCAAAACAAACAACACCCTAACACAGAGACACACAGACAAACCAATACACACACCAACACCAACACACACAACAACACTCCAACACACACACACACACACCAAAACACTCGAACACACACACCAGCACACCAACACACACACAATCCTGCACAAAAACAAAAGACACATAACACACATATTGACACAAACACACCAACACACACACCTTAACAGAAACACACCAACGCACATCAACACACCTACACACAACACACACATTAACACACACAAAAAGACCAACATTAACACAACACACACACTAACGCACACACTTCAACGCATACTCGAACACACGAACACACACACGAACACACCCAAGACACATACGCACACCAACACACAAGAACCCACCTACACTCACACCAACACAAACAACGACAGACACCAAAACAAACAACACCCTAACACAGAGACACACAGACAAACCAATACACACACCAACACCAACACACACAACAACACTCCAACACACACACACACCCACCAAAACACTCGAACACACACACCAGCACACCAACACACACACCAACAGACAGACATAAACTCCCAAACACAAACACAGAGAAGCAGAAGAACAGCCCAACACACACACCAACAAACCAACTCACAAACACACACAACAGACACAACCCAACACACACACACGAAAGCACACCAACACATGTACTCCAACACACCCAAACACACATATGTACTCCAACAGACACACAAAAACATACCAACACGCACACCAACACAAGAACACACAACACACACACCACAACACACACACCAACACATACACAAACAAACAAGCACAAACCAACACACCCACCCACACGAAAACACACCAACACACACACCAACAAACCCAGACTAACACACCATTGCACACAAAAACACATCCAACACCCAAGCACATACATACAAGGCAACACATTAACACAGACAGACAGACACACCGACACACACAAACCAACACCCACCAACACACCAACAAAAATACACCAACACACACATCAATACACTCCGAAACACACACACACACACACACTCACAGAGATGCACACAGCAACACACAATCACCAACACAACAACACACAGACACCCACACACCAACACACAAAAAACAAAAACACATACATAACAACACACAATAACACCAACACACTCACCGGTACATACAACACACTCCAGCACACACACAAACACTAAGACACGAACTCACCCAGCAAGCCACCCACGCCAACACCCACAAAAAAAAACAAACACATACATAACAACACAATACCACCAACACACTCAGCAGTACATACAACACACCCCAACACACACACACACACACACACACACACACACACACACACACGCACACAAACACATAAACACTAAGACACGAACTCACCCAGGAACCCACCCACGCCAACACACACAAAAAACACAAAGAAGCCCCACAGCAACACACACCAACACACACAATCCTGCACAAAAACAAAAGACACATAACACACACACACATTGATACAAACACACCAACACACACACCTTAACAGAAACACACCAACGCACATCAACACACCAACGCACATCAACACACCTACACACAACACACACATTAACACACACAAAAAGACCAACATTAACACAACTCACACACTAACGCACACACACCAACGCATACTCGAACACACGAACACACACACGAACACACCCAAGACACATACGCACACCAACACACAAGAACCCACCTACACTCACACCAACACACCCAACGACAGACACCAAAACGAACAACACCCTAACACAGAGACACACAGACAAACCAATACACACACCAACACCAACACACACAACAAAATTCCAACACACACACACACACACCAAGCCTGTTGAACACACACACCAGCACAAAAACACACACACCAACAGACAGACATAAACTCCCAAACACCAACACAGAGAAGCACAAGAACAACCCAACACACACCAACAAACCAACTCACAAACACACACAACACACACACACGAAAGCATACCAACACATACACTCCAACACACCCAAACACACATATGTACTCCAACAGACACACAAAAACATACCAACACGCACACCAACACAAGAACACACAACACACACACCACAACACACACACCAACACATCCACAAACAAACACGCACAAACCAAAACACACACCCACACGAAAACACAAAAAACACACACACCAACAAACCCAGACTAACACACCATTGCACACAAAAACACATCCAACACCAAAGCACATACACTCACACCAAGACACAAAGCAACACTTTAACACAGACAGACAGACACACCGACACACACAAACCAACACCCACCAACACACCAACAAAAATACACCAACACACACATCAATACACTCTGAAACACACACACACACACACTCACAGAGATGCACACAGCAACACACAATCACCAACACAACAACACACAGACACCCACACACCAACACACAAAAAAACAAAAAAAACACATACATAACAACACACAATAACACCAACACACACACCGGTACATACAACACACTCAAGCACACACACAAACACTAAGACACGAACTCACCCAGCAAGCCACACACGCCAACACGCACAAAAAACAAAAACACATACATAACAACACACAATACAACCAACACACTCAGCAGTACATACAACACACTCCAACAAACACACACACACAAACACACAAACACTAAGACACGAACTCACCCAGCAACTCACCCACGCCATCACACACAAAAACGCCCCACAGCAACACACACCAACACACACAATCCTGCACAAAAACAAAAGACACATAACACACACATTGACACAAACACACCAACACACACACCTAAACAGAAACACACCAACGCACATCAACACACCTACACACAACACACACATTAACACACACAAAAAGACCAACATTAACACAACACACACACTAACGCACACACTTCAACGCATACTCGAACACACGAACACACACACGAACACACCCAAGACACATACGCACACCAACACACAAGAACCCACCTACACTCACACCAACACAAACAACGACAGACACCAAAACAAACAACACCCTAACACAGAGACACACAGACAAACCAATACACACACCAACACCAACACACACAACAACACTCCAACACACACACACACACACACCAAAACACTCGAACACACACACCAGCACAAAAACACACACACCAACAGACAGACATAAACTCCCGAACACAAACACAGAGAAGCAGAAGAACAGCCCAACACACACACCAACAAACCAACTCACAAACACACACAACAGACACAACCCAACACACACACACGAAAGCACACCAACACATGTACTCCAACACACCCAAACACACATATGTACTCCAACAGACACACAAAAACATACCAACACGCACACCAACACAAGAACACACAACACACACACCACAACACACACACCAACACATACACAAACAAACAAGCACAAACCAACACATCCACCCACACGAAAACACACCAACACACACACCAAGAAAGCCAGACTAACACACCATTGCACACAAAAACACATCCAACACCCAAGCACATACATACAAGGCAACACATTAACACAGACAGACAGACACACCGACACACACAAACCAACACCCACCAACACACCAACAAAAATACACCAACACACACATCAATACACTCCGAAACACACACACACACACACTCACAGAGATGCACACAGCAACACACAATCACCAACACAACAACACACAGACACCCACACACCAACACACAAAAAACAAAAACACATACATAACAACACACAATACCACCAACACACTCAGCAGTACATACAACACACCCCAACACACACACACACACACACACACACACACACACACACAAACACATAAACACTAAGACACGAACTCACCCAGGAACCCACCCACGCCAACACACACAAAAAACACAAAGAAGCCCCACAGCAACACACACCAACACACACAATCCTGCACAAAAACAAAAGACACATAACACACACACATTGACACAAACACACCAACACACACACCTTAACAGAAACACACCAACGCACATCAAGACACCAACGCACATCAACACACCTACACACAACACACACATTAACACACACAAAAAGACCAACATTAACACAACTCACACACTAACGCACACACACCAACGCATACTCGAACACACGAACACACACACGAACACACCCAAGACACATACGCACACTAACACACAAGAACCCACCTACACTCACACCAACACACCCAACGACAGACACCAAAACGAACAACACCCTAACACAGAGACACACAGACAAACCAATACACACACCAACACCAACACACACAACAAAATTCCAACACACACACACACACACCAAGCCACTTGAACACACACACCAGCACAAAAACACACACACCAACAGACAGACATAAACTCCCAAACACCAACACAGAGAAGCACAAGAACAACCCAACACACACCAACAAACCAACTCACAAACACACACAACACACACACACGAAAGCATACCAACACATACACTCCAACACACCCAAACACACATATGTACTCCAACAGACACACAAAAACATACCAACACGCACACCAACACAAGAACACACAACACACACACCACAATACACACACCAACACATCCACAAACAAACACGCACAAACCAACACACACACCCACACGAAAACACACCAACACACACACCAACAAACCCAGACTAACACACCATTGCACACAAAAACACATCCAACACCCAAGCACATACACTCACACCAACACACAAAGCAACACATTAATACAGACAGACAGACACACCGACACACACAAACCAACACCCACCAACACACCAACAAAAATACACCAACACACACATCAATACACTCCAAAACACACACACACACACACTCACAGAGATGCACACAGCAACACACAATCACCAACACAAAAACACACAGACACCCACACACCAACACACAAAAAACCAAAAACACATACATAAAAAACACACAATAACACCAACACACTCACCGGTACATACAACACACTCCAGCACACACACAAACACTAAGACACGAACTCACCCAGCAACCCAAACACGCCAACACGCACAAAAAACAAAAACGCATACATAACAACACACAATACCACCAACACACTCAGCAGTACATACAACACACTCCAACACACACACACACACACACACAAACACACAAACACTAAGACACGAACTCACCCAGCAACCCACCCACGCCAACACGCACAAAAAACACAAAAAAGCCCAACAGCAACACACACCAACACACACAATCCTGCACAAAATCAAAAGACACATAACACACACACATTGACACAAACACACCAACACAGACACCTTAACAGAAACACACCAACACACCTACACACAACACACACATTGACACACACAAAAAGACCAACATTAACACAACACACACACTAACGCACACACACCAACGCATACTCACACACACGAACACACACACGAACACACCCAAGACACATACGCACACCAACACACAAGAACCCACCTACACTCACACCAACACATACAACGACAGACACCAAAGCAAACAAAACCCTAGCACAGAGACACACAGACAAACCAATACACACACCAACACCAACACACACAACAACACTCCAACACACACACACACACACCAAAACACTCGAACACACACACCAGCACACCAACACACACACCAACAGACAGACATAAACTCCCAAACACCAACACAGAGAAGCACAAGAACAACCCAACACACACACCAACAAACCAACTCACAAACACACACAACAGACACAACCCAACACACACACAGGAAAGCATACCAACACATACACTCCAACACACCCAAACACACATACGTACTCCAACACACACAAAAACATACCAACACGCACACCAACACAAGAACACACAACAGACACACAACAACACACACACCAACACATCCACAAACAAACACGCACAAACCAAAACACACACCCACACGAAAACACAAAAAACACACACACCAACAAACCCAGACTAACACACCATTGCACACAGAAAAACATCCAACACCCAAGCACATACACTCACACCAACACACAAAGCAACACATTAACACAGACAGACAGACACACCGACACACACAAACCAACACCCACCAACACACCAACAAAAATACACCAACACACACATCAATACACTCCAAAACACACACACACACACTCACAGAGATGCACACAGCAACACACAATCATCAACACAACAACACACAGACACCCACACACCAACACACAAAAAAACAAAAACACATACATAAAAAACACACAATAACACACTCACCGGTACATACAACACACTCCAGCACACACACAAACACTAAGACACGAACTCACCCAGCAACCCACCCACGCCAACACGCACAAAAAACAAAAACACATACATAACAACACACAATACCACCAACACACTCAGCAGTACATACAACACACTCCAACACACACACACACACACACACCAAAACACAAACACACAATCACTAAGACACGAACTCACCCAGCAACCCACCCACGCCAACACACACAAAAAACACAAAAAAGCCCCACAGCAACACACACCAACACACACAATCCTGCACAAAAACAAAAGACACATAACACACACACAATGGCACAAACACACCAACACACACACCTTAACAGAAGAACACACATCAACACACCTACACACAACACACACATTAAAACACACAAAAAGACCAACATTAACACAACACACACACTAACGCACACACACCAACGCATGCTCGAACAAACGAACACACACACGAACACACCCAAGACACATACACACATCAACACACAAGACCCTACCTACACTCACACCAACACAAACAACGACAGACACCAAAACAAACAACACCCTAACACAGAGACACACAGACAAACCAATACACACACCAACACCAACACACACCAACAAACACACCAACACACACACACACACCAAGAGACACGTGCCAAAACACTAAACAACAAAACACCCACACCAACACACAAACAAGAAAGCTACACTCATCAACACGCAAACAAACGACAGACACACCAAAACAACAACACAACAAACACAAACACCAACACACCAACACACACACACAAAGACACACCGACAAATATTTACCTAAACACACACATCCCAGCACACACAACACACCAACACACACACAGATACACTAACACGAAACAAAACACACCAACACACACTTCAACAGAACACACACCAACACAGACACACACCAGCACACACATACACTAACACATTAAAACACAAAACAACCCACACCAAGACAATCAAACACACCAACACACCAGGACACAAACACCAACACACACCAACAAACACACCAACACACACACACCAAGAGACACGTGCCAAAACACAACACAACAAAACACCCACACCAACACACAAAGAAGAAAGCAACACTTATCAACACGCAAACAAACGACAGACACACGAGCACACAACACAAAAACACACAAAACACGCCCACACATAAACACACACATACTCTTACACCAGAAAACCTAGCAACCCACATTAATACACTACAACACACACACAGCAACACACTCACTGACAAACAATCATATACACAACAACACAGCAACACACTCCAACACAGACACACCAACACACACAGCAATACACCCACACAAACACACGCACCAAAACACACACCAACACACACACACCACCAAACACAAACACCCACTCACACACGAAAACGTACTAAGACACCAACAGCAACAAAAACACAGACACACAAAAACAAAGACACTCACACACACACACACATCGCGCACATAGACAGAGAGACACACCAACACACAACACAACAGCAAACACCCAACTCACACACACACATAAACACACACATATACTAACACTCCACCACACATACCAACACACATTAATACACTACAACACACACACAGACACACACCGACACACGCACACAGACACACAAACATACACACGCCAACACATACAACACAGCAACACACACCAACACACACACCAAAACACACACCAACACACTCCAAAACACAAACACACCAACACACACCCACACCAAAACACACACAAGAACACACACACCACTAAACACAAACACCCACTTACCCACAAAAACGTACTAACACACCAACACACCAACACACCAACACAACAACACAACAAACACAAACACCAACACAGCAACAAACACACACAAAGACACACCGACAAACATTTACCTAAACACACACATCCCAGCACACACAACACACCAACACACACACACAGACACACTAACACGAAACAACACACACCAACACACACTTCAACACACCAATATACACACACCAACACAGACACACACCAGCACACACATACACTAGCACATTAAAACACAAAACAAACCACACCAAGACAATCAAACACACCAACACACCAGGACACAAACACCAACACACACCAACACACACACCAACACACACACACCAAGAGACACGTACCAAAACACAAAACAACAAAACACCCACACCAACACACAAACAAGAAAACAACACTTATCAACACGCAAACAAACGACAGACACACGAACACACAACACAAAAACACACAAAACAGGCCCGCACATAAACAAACACATACTCTAACACCAAAGAACCTAGCAACACACATTAATACACTACAACACACACACAGCAACACACTCACTGACAAACAATCATATACACAACAACACAGCAACACAGTCCAACACAGACACACCAACACACACAGCAACACACCCACACAAACACACGCACCAAGACACACCAACACACACACAGCAAACACAAACACCCACTCACACACGAAAACGTACTAAGACACCAACAGCAACAAAAACAGACACACAAAAACAAAGACACTCACACACACACACACATCGCGCACATAGACAGAGAGACACACCAACACACAACACAACAGCAAACACCCAACTCACACACACACATAAACACACACATATACTAACACTCCACCACACATACCAACACACATTAATACACTACAACACACACACAGACACACACCGACACACGCACACAGACACACAAACATACACACGCCAACACATACAACACAGCAACACACACCAACACACACACCAAAACACACACCAACACACTCCAAAACACAAACACACCAACACACACCCACACCAAAACACACACAAGAACACACACACCACTAAACACAAACACCCACTTACCCACAAAAACGTACTAACACACCAACACACCAACACACCAACACAACAACACAACAAACACAAACACCAACACACCAACAAACACACACAAAGACACACCGACAAACATTTACCTAAACACACACATCCCAGCACACACAACACACCAACACACACACACAGACACACTAACACGAAACAACACACACCAACACACACTTCAACACACCAATATACACACACCAACACAGACACACACCAGCACACACATACACTAACACATTAAAACACAAAACAAACCACACCAAGACAATCAAACACACCAACACACCAGGACACAAACACCAACACACACCAACAAACACACCAACACACACACACCAAGAGACACGTACCAAAACACAAAACAACAAAACACCCACACCAACACACAAACAAGAAAGCAACACTTATCAACACGCAAACAAACGACAGACACACGAGCACAGAACACAAAAACACACAAAACAGGCCCACACATAAACACACACATACTCTAACACCAGAAAACCTAGCAACACACATTAATACACTACAACACACACACAGCAACACACTCACTGACAGACAATCATATACACAACAACACAGCAACACACTCCAACACAGACACACCAACACACACAGCAAGACACCCACACAAACACACGCACCAAAACACACACCAACACACACACACCACCAAACACAAACACCCACTCACACACGAAAACGTCCTAACACACCAACAGCAACAAAAACACAGACACACAAAAACAAAGACACTCATGCACACACACACATCGCGCACATAGACAGAGAGACACACCACCAAACAACACAACAGCAAACACCCAACTCACACACACACATAAACACACACATATATTAACACTCCACCACACATACCAACACACATTAATACACTACAACACACACACCGACACACACCGACACACGCACACAGACACACAACCATACACACGCAACACATACAACACAGCAACACACACCAACACACACACCAAAACACACACCAACACACTCCAAAACACAAACACACCAACACACACCCAAACCAAAACACACACAAGAACACACACATCACTAAACACAAACACCCACTCACCCACAAAAACGTACTAACACACCAACACACCAACACAACCACACAACAAACACAAACACCAACAAACCAATAAAACACATACAAAGACACACTGACAAATATTTACCTAAAGACAAACGTCCCAGCACACACAACACACCAACACACACACACAGACACACTAACACGAAACAACACACACCAACACACACTTCAACACACCAATATGCACACACCAACACACACATACACTAACACATTAAAACACAAAACAACCCACACCAAGACAATCAAACACACCAACACACCAGGACACAAACACCAACACACACCAACACACACACCAACACACACACACCAAGAGACACGTACCAAAACACAAAACAACAAAACACCCACACCAACACACAAACAAGAAAACAACACTTATCAACACGCAAACAAACGACAGACACACGAACACACAACACAAAAACACACAAAACAGGCCCACACATAAACAAACACATACTCTAACACCAGAAAACCTAGCAACACACATTAATACACTACAACACACACACACCAACACACTCACTGACAAACAATCATATACACAACAACACAGCAACACACTCCAACACAGACACACCAACACACACAGAAACACACCCACACAAACACACGCACCAAAACACACACCAACACACACACCACCACCAAACACAAACACCCACTCACACACGAAAACGTCCTAACACACCAACAGCAACACAAACACAGACACACAAAAACAAAGACAGTCATACACACACACATCGCGCACATACACAGAGAGACACACCAACACACAACACAACAGCAAACACCCAACTCACACACACACATAAACACACACATATATTAACACTCCGCCATACATGCCAACACACATTAATACACTACAACACACACACCGACACACACCGACAAACGCACACAGACACACAAACATACACACGCAACACATACAACACAGCAACACACACCAACACACACACCAAAACACACACCAACACACTCCAAAACACAAACACACCAACACACACCCACACCAAAACACACACAAGAACACACACACCACTAAACACAAACACCCACTCACCCACAAAAACGTACTAACACAACAACACAACAACACAACAACACAACAAACACCAACACACCAACAAATACACACAAAGACACACCGACAAACATTTACCTAAACGCACACATCCCAGCACACACAGCACACCAACACACACACACAGACACACTAACACGAAACAACACACACCAACACACACTTCAACACACCAATATACACACACCAACACAGACACACACCAGCACACACATACACTAACACATTAAAACACAAAACAAACCACACCAAGACAATCAAACACACCAACACACCAGGACACAAACACCAACACACACCAACAAACACACCAACACACACACACCAAGAGACACGTACCAAAACACAAAACAACAAAACACCCACACCAACAGACAAACAAGAAAGCAACACTTATCAACACGCAAACAAACGACAGACACACGAGCACACAACACAAAAACACACAAAACACGCCCACACATAAACACACACATACTCTAACACCAGAAAACCTAGCAACACACATTAATACACTACAACACACACACACCAACACACTCACTGACAAACAATCATATACACAACAACACAGCAACACACTCCAACACAGACACACCAACACACACAGCAACACACCCACACAAACACACGCACCAAAACACACACCAACACACACACCACCACCAAACACAAACACCCACTCACACACGAAAACGTCCTAACACACCAACAGCAACAAAAACACAGACACACAAAAACAAAGACACTCATGCACACACACACATCGCGCACATAGACAGAGAGACACACCACCAAACAACACAACAGCAAACACCCAACTCACACACACACATAAACACACACATATATTAACACTCCGCCATACATGCCAACACACATTAATACACTACAACACACACACCGACACACACCGACAAACGCACACAGACACACAAACATACACACGCAACACATACAACACAGCAACACACACCAACACACACACCAAAACACACACCAACACACTCCAAAACACAAACACACCAACACACACCCACACCAAAACACACACAAGAACACACACATCACCAAACACAAACACCCACTCACCCACAAAAACGTACTAACACACCAACACAACAACACAACAAACACAAACACCAACACACCAACAAACACACACAAAGACACACCGACAAACATTTACCTAAACACACACATCCCAGCACACACAACACACCAACACACACACACACAGACACACTAACACGAGACAACACACACCAACACACACTTCAACACACCAATATACACACACCAACACACACATACACTAACACATTAAAACACAAAACAACCCACACCAAGACAATCAAACACACCAACACACCAGGACACAAACACCAACACACACCAACAAACACACCAACACACACACACCAAGAGACACGTGTCAAAACACAAAACAACAAAACACCCACACCAACACACAAACAAGAAAGCAACACTTATCAACACGCAAACAAACGACAGACACACGAGCACACAACACAAAAACACACAAAACAAGCCCACACATAAACACACACATACTCTTACACCAGAAAACCTAGCAACACACATTAATACACTACAACACACACACAGCAACACACTCACTGACAAACAATCATATACACAACAACACAGCAACACAGTCCAACACAGACACACCAACACACACAGCAATACACCCACACAAACACACGCACCAAAACACACACCAACACACACACACCACCAAACACAAACACCCACTCACACACGAAAACGTACTAAGACACCAACAGCAACAAAAACACAGACACACAAAAACAAAGACACTCACACACACACACACATCGCGCACATAGACAGAGAGACACACCAACACACAACACAACAGCAAACATCCAACTCACACACACACATAAACACACACATATACTAACACTCCACCACACATACCAACACACATTAATACACTACAACACACACACAGACACACACCGACACACGCACACAGACACACAAACATACACACGCCAACACATACAACACAGCAACACACACCAACACACACACCAAAACACACACCAACACACTCCAAAACACAAACACACCAACACACACCCACACCAAAACACACACAAGAACACACACACCACTAAACACAAACACCCACTCACCCACAAAAACGTACTAACACACCAACACAACAACACAACAAACACAAACACCAACACACCAACAAACACACACAAAGACACACCGACAAACATTTACCTAAACACACACATCCCAAGACACACAACACACCAACACACACACAGAGATACACTAACACGAAACAACACACACCAACACACACTTCAACACACCAATATACACACACCAACACAGACACACACCAGCATACACATACACTAACACATTAAAACACAAAACAAACCACACCAAGACAATCAAACACACCAACACACCAGGACACAAACACCAACACACACCAACAAACACACCAACACACACACACCAAGAGACACGTACCAAAACACAAAACAACAAAACACCCACACCAACAGACAAACAAGAAAGCAACACTTATCAACACGCAAACAAACGACAGACACACGAGCACACAACACAAAAACACACAAAACACGCCCACACATAAACACACACATACTCTAACACCAGAAAACCTAGCAACACACATTAATACACTACAACACACACACACCAACACACTCACTGACAAACAATCATATACACAACAACACAGCAACACACTCCAACACAGACACACCAACACACACAGCAACACACCCACACAAACACACGCACCAAAACACACACCAACACACACACCACCACCAAACACAAACACCCACTCACACACGAAAACGTCCTAACACACCAACAGCAACAAAAACACAGACACACAAAAACAAAGACACTCATGCACACACACACATCGCGCACATAGACAGAGAGACACACCACCAAACAACACAACAGCAAACACCCAACTCACACACACACATAAACACACACATACATTAACACTCCGCCATACATGCCAACACACATTAATACACTACAACACACACACCGACACACACCGACAAACGCACACAGACACACAAACATACACACGCAACACATACAACACAGCAACACACACCAACACACACACCAAAACACACACCAACACACTCCAAAACACAAACACACCAACACACACCCACACCAAAACACACACAAGAACACACACATCACCAAACACAAACACCCACTCACCCACAAAAACGTACTAACACACCAACACAACAACACAACAAACACAAACACCAACACACCAACAAACACACACAAAGACACACCGACAAACATTTACCTAAACACACACATCCCAGCACACACAACACACCAACACACACACACACAGACACACTAACACGAGACAACACACACCAACACACACTTCAACACACCAATATACACACACCAACACACACATACACTAACACATTAAAACACAAAACAACCCACACCAAGACAATCAAACACACCAACACACCAGGACACAAACACCAACACACACCAACAAACACACCAACACACACACACCAAGAGACACGTGTCAAAACACAAAACAACAAAACACCCACACCAACACACAAACAAGAAAGAAACACTTATCAACACGCAAACAAACGACAGACACACGAGCACACAACACAAAAACACACAAAACAAGCCCACACATAAACACACACATACTCTTACACCAGAAAACCTAGCAACACACATTAATACACTACAACACACACACAGCAACACACTCACTGACAAACAATCATATACACAACAACACAGCAACACACTCCAACACAGACACACCAACACACACAGCAATACACCCACACAAACACACGCACCAAAACACACACCAACACACACACACCACCAAACACAAACACCCACTCACACACGAAAACGTACTAAGACACCAACAGCAACAAAAACACAGACACACAAAAACAAAGACACTCACACACACACACACATCGCGCACATAGACAGAGAGACACACCAACACACAACACAACAGCAAACATCCAACTCACACACACACATAAACACACACATATATTAACACTCCACCACACATACCAACACACATTAATACACTACAACACACACACAGACACACACCGACACACGCACACAGACACACAAACATACACACGCCAACACATACAACACAGCAACACACACCAACACACACACCAAAACACACACCAACACACTCCAAAACACAAACACACCAACACACACCCACACCAAAACACACACAAGAACACACACACCACTAAACACAAACACCCCTCACCCACAAAAACGTACTAACACACCAACACAACAACACAACAAACACAAACACCAACACACCAACAAACACACACAAAGACACACCGACAAACATTTACCTAAACACACACATCCCAACACACACAACACACCAACACACACACAGAGATACACTAACACGAAACAACACACACCAACACACACTTCAACACACCAATATACACACACCAACACAGACACACACCAGCATACACATACACTAACACATTAAAACACAAAACAAACCACACCAAGACAATCAAACACACCAACACACCAGGACACAAACACCAACACACACCAACAAACACACCAACACACACACACCAAGAGACACGTACCAAAACACAAAACAACAAAACACCCACACCAACAGACAAACAAGAAAGCAACACTTATCAACACGCAAACAAACGACAGACACACGAGCACACAACACAAAAACACACAAAACACGCCCACACATAAACACACACATACTCTAACACCAAAGAACCTACCAACACACATTAATACACTACAACACACACACAGCAACACACTCACTGACAAACAATCATATACACAACAACACAGCAACACACTCCAACACAGACACACCAACACACACAGCAACACACCCACACAAACACACGCACCAAGACACACCAACACACACACAGCAAACACAAACACCCACTCACACACGAAAACGTACTAAGACACCAACAGCAACAAAAACACAGACACACAAAAACAAAGACACTCACACACACACACATCGCGCACATACACAGAGAGACACACCAACACACAACACAACAGCAAACACCCAACTCACACACACACATAAACACACACATATACTAACACTCCACCACACATACCAACACACATTAATACACTACAACACACACACCGACACACACCGACACACGCACACAGACACACAAACATACACACGCCAACACATACAACACAGCAACACACACCAACACACACACCAAAACACACACCAACACACTCCAAAACACAAACACACCAACACACACCCACACCAAAACACACACAAGAACACACACACCACTAAACACAAACACCCACTCACCCACAAAAACGTACTAACACACCAACACAACAACACAAGAACACAACAAACACAAACACCAACACACCAACAAATACACACAAAGACACACCGACAAACATTTACCTAAGCACACACATCCCAGCACACACAACACACCAACACACACACACAGATACACTAACACGAAACAACACACACCAACACACACTTCAACACACCAATATACACACACCAACACAGACACACACCAGCACACACATACACTAACACATTAAAACACAAAACAAACCACACCAAGACAATCAAACACACCAACACACCAGGACACAAACACCAACACACACCAACAAACACACCAACACACACACACCAAGAGACACGTACCAAAACACAAAACAACAAAACACCCACACCAACACACAAACAAGAAAGCAACACTTATCAACACGCAAACAAACGACAGACACACGAGCACACAACACAAAAACACACAAAACAGGCCCACACATAAACACACACATACTCTAACACCAGAAAACCTAGCAACACACATTAATACACTACAACACACACACACCAACACACTCACTGACAAACAATCATATACACAACAACACAGCAACACACTCCAACACAGACACACCAACACACACAGAAACACACCCACACAAACACACGCACCAAAACACACACCAACACACACACCACCACCAAACACAAACACCCACTCACACACGAAAACGTCCTAACACACCAACAGCAACACAAACACAGACACACAAAAACAAAGACACTCATACACACACACATCGCGCACATACACAGAGAGACACACCAACACACAACACAACAGCAAACACCCAACTCACACACACACATAAACACACACATATATTAACACTCCGCCATACATGCCAACACACATTAATACACTATAACACACACACCGACACACACCGACAAACGCACACAGACACACAAACATACACACGCAACACATACAACACAGCAACACACACCAACACACACTCCAAAACACAAACACACCAACACACACCCACACCAAAACACACACAAGAACACACACACCACTAAACACAAACACCCACTCACCCACAAAAACGTACTAACACAACAACACAACAACACAACAACACAACAAACACCAACACACCAACAAATACACACAAAGACACACCGACAAACATTTACCTAAACGCACACATCCCAGCACACACAGCACACCAACACACACACACAGACACACTAACACGAAACAACACACACCAACACACACTTCAACACACCAATATACACACACCAACACAGACACACACCAGCACACACATACACTAACACATTAAAACACAAAACAAACCACACCAAGACAATCAAACACACCAACACACCAGGACACAAACACCAACACACACCAACAAACACACCAACACACACACACCAAGAGACACGTACCAAAACACAAAACAACAAAACACCCACACCAACAGACAAACAAGAAAGCAACACTTATCAACACGCAAACAAACGACAGACACACGAGCACACAACACAAAAACACACAAAACACGCCCACACATAAACACACACATACTCTAACACCAGAAAACCTAGCAACACACATTAATACACTACAACACACACACACCAACACACTCACTGACAAACAATCATATACACAACAACACAGCAACACACTCCAACACAGACACACCAACACACACAGCAACACACCCACACAAACACACGCACCAAAACACACACCAACACACACACCACCACCAAACACAAACACCCACTCACACACGAAAACGTCCTAACACACCAACAGCAACAAAAACACAGACACACAAAAACAAAGACACTCATGCACACACACACATCGCGCACATAGACAGAGAGACACACCACCAAACAACACAACAGCAAACACCCAACTCACACACACACATAAACACACACATATATTAACACTCCGCCATACATGCCAACACACATTAATACACTACAACACACACACCGACACACACCGACAAACGCACACAGACACACAAACATACACACGCAACACATACAACACAGCAACACACACCAACACACACACCAAAACACACACCAACACACTCCAAAACACAAACACACCAACACACACCCACACCAAAACACACACAAGAACACACACACCACTAAACACAAACACCCACTCACCCACAAAAACGCACTAACACAACAACACAACAACACAACAACACAACAAACACCAACACACCAACAAATACACACAAAGACACACCGACAAACATTTACCTAAACGCACACATCCCAGCACACACAGCACACCAACACACACACACAGACACACTAACACGAAACAACACACACCAACACACACTTCAACACACCAATATACACACACCAACACAGACACACACCAGCACACACATACACTAACACATTAAAACACAAAACAAACCACACCAAGACAATCAAACACACCAACACACCAGGACACAAACACCAACACACACCAACAAACACACCAACACACACACACCAAGAGACACGTACCAAAACACAAAACAACAAAACACCCACACCAACACACAAACAAGAAAGCAACACTTATCAACACGCAAACAAACGACAGACACACGAGCACACAACACAAAAGCACACAAAACAGGCCCACACATAAACACACACATACTCTAACACCAGAAAACCTAGCAACACATTAATACACTACAACACACACACAGCAACACACTCACTGACAAACAATCATATACACAACAACACAGCAACACACTCCAACACAGACACACCAACACACACAGCAAGACACCCACACAAACACACGCACCAAAACACACACCAACACACACACACCACCAAACACAAACACCCACTCACACACGAAAACGTCCTAACACACCAACAGCAACAAAAACACAGACACACAAAAACAAAGACACTCATACACACACACATCGCGCACATACACAGAGAGACACACCAACACACAACACAACAGCAAACACCCAACTCACACACACACATAAACACACACATATATTAACACTCCGCCATACATGCCAACACACATTAATACACTATAACGCACACACCGACACACACCGACAAACGCACACAGACACACAAACATACACACGCAACACATACAACACAGCAACACACACCAACACACACTCCAAAACACAAACACACCAACACACACCCACACCAAAACACACACAAGAACACACACACCACTAAACACAAACACCCACTCACCCACAAAAACGTACTAACACAACAACACAACAACACAACAACACAACAAACACCAACACACCAACAAATACACACAAAGACACACCGACAAACATTTACCTAAACGCACACATCCCAGCACACACAGCACACCAACACACACACACAGACACACTAACACGAAACAACACACACCAACACACACTTCAACACACCAATATACACACACCAACACAGACACACACCAGCACACACATACACTAACACATTAAAACACAAAACAAACCACACCAAGACAATCAAACACACCAACACACCAGGACACAAACACCAACACACACCAACAAACACACCAACACACACACACCAAGAGACACGTACCAAAACACAAAACAACAAAACACCCACACCAACACACAAACAAGAAAGCAACACTTATCAACACGCAAACAAACGACAGACACACGAGCACACAACACAAAAGCACACAAAACAGGCCCACACATAAACACACACATACTCTTACACCAGAAAACCTAGCAACACATTAATACACTACAACACACACACAGCAACACACTCACTGACAAACAATCATATACACAACAACACAGCAACACACTCCAACACAGACACACCAACACACACAGCAAGACACCCACACAAACACACGCACCAAAACACACACCAACACACACACACCACCAAACACAAACACCCACTCACACACGAAAACGTCCTAACACACCAACAGCAACAAAAACACAGACACACAAAAACAAAGACACTCACACACACACACACATCGCGCACATAGACAGAGAGACACACCAACACACAACACAACAGCAAACACCCAACTCACACACACACATAAACACACACATATACTTACACTCCACCACACATACCAACACACATTAATACACTACAACACACACACAGACACACACCGACACACGCACACAGACACACAAACATACACACGCCAACACATACAACACAGCAACACACACCAACACACACACCAAAACACACACCAACACACTCCAAAACACAAACACACCAACACACACCCACACCAAAACACACACAAGAACACACACACCACTAAACACAAACACCCACTCACCCACAAAAACGTACTAACACACCAACACAACAACACAACAAACACAAACACCAACACACCAACAAACACACACAAAGACACACCGACAAACATTTACCTAAACACACACATCCCAAGACACACAACACACCAACACACACACAGAGATACACTAACACGAAACAACACACACCAACACACACTTCAACACACCAATATACACACACCAACACAGACACACACCAGCATACACATACACTAACCCATTAAAATACAAAACAAACCACACCAAGACAATCAAACACACCAACACACCAGGACACAAACACCAACACACACCAACAAACACACCAACACACACACACCAAGAGACACGTACCAAAACACAAAACAACAAAACACCCACACCAACAGACAAACAAGAAAGCAACACTTATCAACACGCAAACAAACGACAGACACACGAGCACACAACACAAAAACACACAAAACACGCCCACACATAAACACACACATACTCTAACACCAGAAAACCTAGCAACACACATTAATACACTACAACACACACACACCAACACACTCACTGACAAACAATCATATACACAACAACACAGCAACACACTCCAACACAGACACACCAACACACACAGCAACACACCCACACAAACACACGCACCAAAACACACACCAACACACACACCACCACCAAACACAAACACCCACTCACACACGAAAACGTCCTAACACACCAACAGCAACAAAAACACAGACACACAAAAACAAAGACACTCATGCACACACACACATCGCGCACATAGACAGAGAGACACACCACCAAACAACACAACAGCAAACACCCAACTCACACACACACATAAACACACACATATATTAACACTCCGCCATACATGCCAACACACATTAATACACTACAACACACACACCGACACACACCGACAAACGCACACAGACACACAAACATACACACGCAACACATACAACACAGCAACACACACCAACACACACACCAAAACACACACCAACACACTCCAAAACACAAACACACCAACACACACCCACACCAAAACACACACAAGAACACACACACCACTAAACACAAACACCCACTCACCCACAAAAACGCACTAACACAACAACACAACAACACAACAACACAACAAACACCAACACACCAACAAATACACACAAAGACACACCGACAAACATTTACCTAAACGCACACATCCCAGCACACACAGCACACCAACACACACACACAGACACACTAACACGAAACAACACACACCAACACACACTTCAACACACCAATATACACACACCAACACAGACACACACCAGCACACACATACACTAACACATTAAAACACAAAACAAACCACACCAAGACAATCAAACACACCAACACACCAGGACACAAACACCAACACACACCAACAAACACACCAACACACACACACCAAGAGACACGTACCAAAACACAAAACAACAAAACACCCACACCAACACACAAACAAGAAAGCAACACTTATCAACACGCAAACAAACGACAGACACACGAGCACACAACACAAAAGCACACAAAACAGGCCCACACATAAACACACACATACTCTAACACCAGAAAACCTAGCAACACATTAATACACTACAACACACACACAGCAACACACTCACTGACAAACAATCATATACACAACAACACAGCAACACACTCCAACACAGACACACCAACACACACAGCAAGACACCCACACAAACACACGCACCAAAACACACACCAACACACACACACCACCAAACACAAACACCCACTCACACACGAAAACGTCCTAACACACCAACAGCAACAAAAACACAGACACACAAAAACAAAGACACTCACACACACACACACATCGCGCACATAGACAGAGAGACACACCAACACACAACACAACAGCAAACACCCAACTCACACACACACATAAACACACACATATACTTACACTCCACCACACATACCAACACACATTAATACACTACAACACACACACAGACACACACCGACACACGCACACAGACACACAAACATACACACGCCAACACATGCAACACAGCAACACACACCAACACACACACCAAAACACACACCAACACACTCCAAAACACAAACACACCAACACACACCCACACCAAAACACACACAAGAACACACACACCACTAAACACAAACACCCACTCACCCACAAAAACGTACTAACACACCAACACAACAACACAACAAACACAAACACCAACACACCAACAAACACACACAAAGACACACCGACAAACATTTACCTAAACACACACATCCCAAGACACACAACACACCAACACACACACAGAGATACACTAACACGAAACAACACACACCAACACACACTTCAACACACCAATATACACACACCAACACAGACACACACCAGCATACACATACACTAACACATTAAAACACAAAACAAACCACACCAAGACAATCAAACACACCAACACACCAGGACACAAACACCAACACACACCAACAAACACACCAACACACACACACCAAGAGACACGTACCAAAACACAAAACAACAAAACACCCACACCAACACACAAACAAGAAAGCAACACTTATCAACACGCAAACAAACGACAGACACACGAGCACACAACACAAAAGCACACAAAACAGGCCCACACATAAACACACACATACTCTTACACCAGAAAACCTAGCAACACATTAATACACTACAACACACACACAGCAACACACTCACTGACAAACAATCATATACACAACAACACAGCAACACACTCCAACACAGACACACCAACACACACAGCAAGACACCCACACAAACACACGCACCAAAACACACACCAACACACACACACCACCAAACACAAACACCCACTCACACACGAAAACGTCCTAACACACCAACAGCAACAAAAACACAGACACACAAAAACAAAGACACTCACACACACACACACATCGCGCACATAGACAGAGAGACACACCAACACACAACACAACAGCAAACACCCAACTCACACACACACATAAACACACACATATACTTACACTCCACCACACATACCAACACACATTAATACACTACAACACACACACAGACACACACCGACACACGCACACAGACACACAAACATACACACGCCAACACATACAACACAGCAACACACACCAACACACACACCAAAACACACACCAACACACTCCAAAACACAAACACACCAACACACACCCACACCAAAACACACACAAGAACACACACACCACTAAACACAAACACCCACTCACCCACAAAAACGTACTAACACACCAACACAACAACACAACAAACACAAACACCAACACACCAACAAACACACACAAAGACACACCGACAAACATTTACCTAAACACACACATCCCAAGACACACAACACACCAACACACACACAGAGATACACTAACACGAAACAACACACACCAACACACACTTCAACACACCAATATACACACACCAACACAGACACACACCAGCATACACATACACTAACACATTAAAACACAAAACAAACCACACCAAGACAATCAAACACACCAACACACCAGGACACAAACACCAACACACACCAACAAACACACCAACACACACACACCAAGAGACACGTACCAAAACACAAAACAACAAAACACCCACACCAACAGACAAACAAGAAAGCAACACTTATCAACACGCAAACAAACGACAGACACACGAGCACACAACACAAAAACACACAAAACACGCCCACACATAAACACACACATACTCTAACACCAGAAAACCTAGCAACACACATTAATACACTACAACACACACACACCAACACACTCACTGACAAACAATCATATACACAACAACACAGCAACACACTCCAACACAGACACACCAACACACACAGCAACACACCCACACAAACACACGCACCAAAACACACACCAACACACACACCACCACCAAACACAAACACCCACTCACACACGAAAACGTCCTAACACACCAACAGCAACAAAAACACAGACACACAAAAACAAAGACACTCATGCACACACACACATCGCGCACATAGACAGAGAGACACACCACCAAACAACACAACAGCAAACACCCAACTCACACACACACATAAACACACACATATATTAACACTCCGCCATACATGCCAACACACATTAATACACTACAACACACACACCGACACACACCGACAAACGCACACAGACACACAAACATACACACGCAACACATACAACACAGCAACACACACCAACACACACACCAAAACACACACCAACACACTCCAAAACACAAACACACCAACACACACCCACACCAAAACACACACAAGAACACACACACCACTAAACACAAACACCCACTCACCCACAAAAACGTACTAACACAACAACACAACAACACAACAACACAACAAACACCAACACACCAACAAATACACACAAAGACACACCGACAAACATTTACCTAAACGCACACATCCCAGCACACACAGCACACCAACACACACACACAGACACACTAACACGAAACAACACACACCAACACACACTTCAACACACCAATATACACACACCAACACAGACACACACCAGCACACACATACACTAACACATTAAAACACAAAACAAACCACACCAAGACAATCAAACACACCAACACACCAGGACACAAACACCAACACACACCAACAAACACACCAACACACACACACCAAGAGACACGTACCAAAACACAAAACAACAAAACACCCACACCAACACACAAACAAGAAAGCAACACTTATCAACACGCAAACAAACGACAGACACACGAGCACACAACACAAAAGCACACAAAACAGGCCCACACATAAACACACACATACTCTAACACCAGAAAACCTAGCAACACATTAATACACTACAACACACACACAGCAACACACTCACTGACAAACAATCATATACACAACAACACAGCAACACACTCCAACACAGACACACCAACACACACAGCAAGACACCCACACAAACACACGCACCAAAACACACACCAACACACACACACCACCAAACACAAACACCCACTCACACACGAAAACGTCCTAACACACCAACAGCAACAAAAACACAGACACACAAAAACAAAGACACTCACACACACACACACACATCGCGCACATAGACAGAGAGACACACCAACACACAACACAACAGCAAACACCCAACTCACACACACACATAAACACACACATATACTTACACTCCACCACACATACCAACACACATTAATACACTACAACACACACACAGACACACACCGACACACGCACACAGACACACAAACATACACACGCCAACACATACAACACAGCAACACACACCAACACACACACCAAAACACACACCAACACACTCCAAAACACAAACACACCAACACACACCCACACCAAAACACACACAAGAACACACACACCACTAAACACAAACACCCACTCACCCACAAAAACGTACTAACACACCAACACAACAACACAACAAACACAAACACCAACACACCAACAAACACACACAAAGACACACCGACAAACATTTACCTAAACACACACATCCCAAGACACACAACACACCAACACACACACAGAGATACACTAACACGAAACAACACACACCAACACACACTTCAACACACCAATATACACACACCAACACAGACACACACCAGCATACACATACACTAACACATTAAAACACAAAACAAACCACACCAAGACAATCAAACACACCAACACACCAGGACACAAACACCAACACACACCAACAAACACACCAACACACACACACCAAGAGACACGTACCAAAACACAAAACAACAAAACACCCACACCAACAGACAAACAAGAAAGCAACACTTATCAACACGCAAACAAACGACAGACACACGAGCACACAACACAAAAACACACAAAACACGCCCACACATAAACACACACATACTCTAACACCAGAAAACCTAGCAACACACATTAATACACTACAACACACACACACCAACACACTCACTGACAAACAATCATATACACAACAACACAGCAACACACTCCAACACAGACACACCAACACACACAGCAACACACCCACACAAACACACGCACCAAAACACACACCAACACACACACCACCACCAAACACAAACACCCACTCACACACGAAAACGTCCTAACACACCAACAGCAACAAAAACACAGACACACAAAAACAAAGACACTCATGCACACACACACATCGCGCACATAGACAGAGAGACACACCACCAAACAACACAACAGCAAACACCCAACTCACACACACACATAAACACACACATATATTAACACTCCGCCATACATGCCAACACACATTAATACACTACAACACACACACCGACACACACCGACAAACGCACACAGACACACAAACATACACACGCAACACATACAACACAGCAACACACACCAACACACACACCAAAACACACACCAACACACTCCAAAACACAAACACACCAACACACACCCACACCAAAACACACACAAGAACACACACACCACTAAACACAAACACCCACTCACCCACAAAAACGTACTAACACAACAACACAACAACACAACAACACAACAAACACCAACACACCAACAAATACACACAAAGACACACCGACAAACATTTACCTAAACGCACACATCCCAGCACACACAGCACACCAACACACACACACAGACACACTAACACGAAACAACACACACCAACACACACTTCAACACACCAATATACACACACCAACACAGACACACACCAGCACACACATACACTAACACATTAAAACACAAAACAAACCACACCAAGACAATCAAACACACCAACACACCAGGACACAAACACCAACACACACCAACAAACACACCAACACACACACACCAAGAGACACGTACCAAAACACAAAACAACAAAACACCCACACCAACACACAAACAAGAAAGCAACACTTATCAACACGCAAACAAACGACAGACACACGAGCACACAACACAAAAGCACACAAAACAGGCCCACACATAAACACACACATACTCTAACACCAGAAAACCTAGCAACACATTAATACACTACAACACACACACAGCAACACACTCACTGACAAACAATCATATACACAACAACACAGCAACACACTCCAACACAGACACACCAACACACACAGCAAGACACCCACACAAACACACGCACCAAAACACACACCAACACACACACACCACCAAACACAAACACCCACTCACACACGAAAACGTCCTAACACACCAACAGCAACAAAAACACAGACACACAAAAACAAAGACACTCACACACACACACACATCGCGCACATAGACAGAGAGACACACCAACACACAACACAACAGCAAACACCCAACTCACACACACACATAAACACACACATATACTTACACTCCACCACACATACCAACACACATTAATACACTACAACACACACACAGACACACACCGACACACGCACACAGACACACAAACATACACACGCCAACACATACAACACAGCAACACACACCAACACACACACCAAAACACACACCAACACACTCCAAAACACAAACACACCAACACACACCCACACCAAAACACACACAAGAACACACACACCACTAAACACAAACACCCACTCACCCACAAAAACGTACTAACACACCAACACAACAACACAACAAACACAAACACCAACACACCAACAAACACACACAAAGACACACCGACAAACATTTACCTAAACACACACATCCCAAGACACACAACACACCAACACACACACAGAGATACACTAACACGAAACAACACACACCAACACACACTTCAACACACCAATATACACACACCAACACAGACACACACCAGCATACACATACACTAACACATTAAAACACAAAACAAACCACACCAAGACAATCAAACACACCAACACACCAGGACACAAACACCAACACACACCAACAAACACACCAACACACACACACCAAGAGACACGTACCAAAACACAAAACAACAAAACACCCACACCAACAGACAAACAAGAAAGCAACACTTATCAACACGCAAACAAACGACAGACACACGAGCACACAACACAAAAACACACAAAACACGCCCACACATAAACACACACATACTCTAACACCAGAAAACCTAGCAACACACATTAATACACTACAACACACACACACCAACACACTCACTGACAAACAATCATATACACAACAACACAGCAACACACTCCAACACAGACACACCAACACACACAGCAACACACCCACACAAACACACGCACCAAAACACACACCAACACACACACCACCACCAAACACAAACACCCACTCACACACGAAAACGTCCTAACACACCAACAGCAACAAAAACACAGACACACAAAAACAAAGACACTCATGCACACACACACATCGCGCACATAGACAGAGAGACACACCACCAAACAACACAACAGCAAACACCCAACTCACACACACACATAAACACACACATATATTAACACTCCGCCATACATGCCAACACACATTAATACACTACAACACACACACCGACACACACCGACAAACGCACACAGACACACAAACATACACACGCAACACATACAACACAGCAACACACACCAACACACACACCAAAACACACACCAACACACTCCAAAACACAAACACACCAACACACACCCACACCAAAACACACACAAGAACACACACACCACTAAACACAAACACCCACTCACCCACAAAAACGTACTAACACAACAACACAACAACACAACAACACAACAAACACCAACACACCAACAAATACACACAAAGACACACCGACAAACATTTACCTAAACGCACACATCCCAGCACACACAGCACACCAACACACACACACAGACACACTAACACGAAACAACACACACCAACACACACTTCAACACACCAATATACACACACCAACACAGACACACACCAGCACACACATACACTAACACATTAAAACACAAAACAAACCACACCAAGACAATCAAACACACCAACACACCAGGACACAAACACCAACACACACCAACAAACACACCAACACACACACACCAAGAGACACGTACCAAAACACAAAACAACAAAACACCCACACCAACACACAAACAAGAAAGCAACACTTATCAACACGCAAACAAACGACAGACACACGAGCACACAACACAAAAGCACACAAAACAGGCCCACACATAAACACACACATACTCTAACACCAGAAAACCTAGCAACACATTAATACACTACAACACACACACAGCAACACACTCACTGACAAACAATCATATACACAACAACACAGCAACACACTCCAACACAGACACACCAACACACACAGCAAGACACCCACACAAACACACGCACCAAAACACACACCAACACACACACACCACCAAACACAAACACCCACTCACACACGAAAACGTCCTAACACACCAACAGCAACAAAAACACAGACACACAAAAACAAAGACACTCACACACACACACACATCGCGCACATAGACAGAGAGACACACCAACACACAACACAACAGCAAACACCCAACTCACACACACACATAAACACACACATATACTTACACTCCACCACACATACCAACACACATTAATACACTACAACACACACACAGACACACACCGACACACGCACACAGACACACAAACATACACACGCCAACACATACAACACAGCAACACACACCAACACACACACCAAAACACACACCAACACACTCCAAAACACAAACACACCAACACACACCCACACCAAAACACACACAAGAACACACACACCACTAAACACAAACACCCACTCACCCACAAAAACGTACTAACACACCAACACAACAACACAACAAACACAAACACCAACACACCAACAAACACACACAAAGACACACCGACAAACATTTACCTAAACACACACATCCCAAGACACACAACACACCAACAAACACAGAGATACACTAACACGAAACAACACACACCAACACACACTTCAACACACCAATATACACACACCAACACAGACACACACCAGCATACACATACACTAACACATTAAAACACAAAACAAACCACACCAAGACAATCAAACACACCAACACACCAGGACACAAACACCAACACACACCAACAAACACACCAACACACACACACCAAGAGACACGTACCAAAACACAAAACAACAAAACACCCACACCAACAGACAAACAAGAAAGCAACACTTATCAACACGCAAACAAACGACAGACACACGAGCACACAACACAAAAACACACAAAACACGCCCACACATAAACACACACATACTCTAACACCAGAAAACCTAGCAACACATTAATACACTACAACACACACACAGCAACACACTCACTGACAAACAATCATATACACAACAACACAGCAACACACTCCAACACAGACACACCAACACACACAGCAAGACACCCACACAAACACACGCACCAAAACACACACCAACACACACACACCACCAAACACAAACACCCACTCACACACGAAAACGTCCTAACACACCAACAGCAACAAAAACACAGACACACAAAAACAAAGACACTCACACACACACACACATCGCGCACATAGACAGAGAGACACACCAACACACAACACAACAGCAAACACCCAACTCACACACACACATAAACACACACATATACTTACACTCCACCACACATACCAACACACATTAATACACTACAACACACACACAGACACACACCGACACACGCACACAGACACACAAACATACACACGCCAACACATACAACACAGCAACACACACCAACACACACACCAAAACACACACCAACACACTCCAAAACACAAACACACCAACACACACCCACACCAAAACACACACAAGAACACACACACCACTAAACACAAACACCCACTCACCCACAAAAACGTACTAACACACCAACACAACAACACAACAAACACAAACACCAACACACCAACAAACACACACAAAGACACACCGACAAACATTTACCTAAACACACACATCCCAAGACACACAACACACCAACACACACACAGAGATACACTAACACGAAACAACACACACCAACACACACTTCAACACACCAATATACACACACCAACACAGACACACACCAGCATACACATACACTAACACATTAAAACACAAAACAAACCACACCAAGACAATCAAACACACCAACACACCAGGACACAAACACCAACACACACCAACAAACACACCAACACACACACACCAAGAGACACGTACCAAAACACAAAACAACAAAACACCCACACCAACACACAAACAAGAAAGCAACACTTATCAACACGCAAACAAACGACAGACACACGAGCACACAACACAAAAGCACACAAAACAGGCCCACACATAAACACACACATACTCTAACACCAGAAAACCTAGCAACACATTAATACACTACAACACACACACAGCAACACACTCACTGACAAACAATCATATACACAACAACACAGCAACACACTCCAACACAGACACACCAACACACACAGCAAGACACCCACACAAACACACGCACCAAAACACACACCAACACACACACACCACCAAACACAAACACCCACTCACACACGAAAACGTCCTAACACACCAACAGCAACAAAAACACAGACACACAAAAACAAAGACACTCACACACACACACACATCGCGCACATAGACAGAGAGACACACCAACACACAACACAACAGCAAACACCCAACTCACACACACACATAAACACACACATATACTTACACTCCACCACACATACCAACACACATTAATACACTACAACACACACACAGACACACACCGACACACGCACACAGACACACAAACATACACACGCCAACACATACAACACAGCAACACACACCAACACACACACCAAAACACACACCAACACACTCCAAAACACAAACACACCAACACACACCCACACCAAAACACACACAAGAACACACACACCACTAAACACAAACACCCACTCACCCACAAAAACGTACTAACACACCAACACAACAACACAACAAACACAAACACCAACACACCAACAAACACACACAAAGACACACCGACAAACATTTACCTAAACACACACATCCCAAGACACACAACACACCAACACACACACAGAGATACACTAACACGAAACAACACACACCAACACACACTTCAACACACCAATATACACACACCAACACAGACACACACCAGCATACACATACACTAACACATTAAAACACAAAACAAACCACACCAAGACAATCAAACACACCAACACACCAGGACACAAACACCAACACACACCAACAAACACACCAACACACACACACCAAGAGACACGTACCAAAACACAAAACAACAAAACACCCACACCAACAGACAAACAAGAAAGCAACACTTATCAACACGCAAACAAACGACAGACACACGAGCACACAACACAAAAACACACAAAACACGCCCACACATAAACACACACATACTCTAACACCAGAAAACCTAGCAACACACATTAATACACTACAACACACACACACCAACACACTCACTGACAAACAATCATATACACAACAACACAGCAACACACTCCAACACAGACACACCAACACACACAGCAACACACCCACACAAACACACGCACCAAAACACACACCAACACACACACCACCACCAAACACAAACACCCACTCACACACGAAAACGTCCTAACACACCAACAGCAACAAAAACACAGACACACAAAAACAAAGACACTCATGCACACACACACATCGCGCACATAGACAGAGAGACACACCACCAAACAACACAACAGCAAACACCCAACTCACACACACACATAAACACACACATATATTAACACTCCGCCATACATGCCAACACACATTAATACACTACAACACACACACCGACACACACCGACAAACGCACACAGACACACAAACATACACACGCAACACATACAACACAGCAACACACACCAACACACACACCAAAACACACACCAACACACTCCAAAACACAAACACACCAACACACACCCACACCAAAACACACACAAGAACACACACACCACTAAACACAAACACCCACTCACCCACAAAAACGTACTAACACAACAACACAACAACACAACAACACAACAAACACCAACACACCAACAAATACACACAAAGACACACCGACAAACATTTACCTAAACGCACACATCCCAGCACACACAGCACACCAACACACACACACAGACACACTAACACGAAACAACACACACCAACACACACTTCAACACACCAATATACACACACCAACACAGACACACACCAGCACACACATACACTAACACATTAAAACACAAAACAAACCACACCAAGACAATCAAACACACCAACACACCAGGACACAAACACCAACACACACCAACAAACACACCAACACACACACACCAAGAGACACGTACCAAAACACAAAACAACAAAACACCCACACCAACACACAAACAAGAAAGCAACACTTATCAACACGCAAACAAACGACAGACACACGAGCACACAACACAAAAGCACACAAAACAGGCCCACACATAAACACACACATACTCTAACACCAGAAAACCTAGCAACACATTAATACACTACAACACACACACAGCAACACACTCACTGACAAACAATCATATACACAACAACACAGCAACACACTCCAACACAGACACACCAACACACACAGCAAGACACCCACACAAACACACGCACCAAAACACACACCAACACACACACACCACCAAACACAAACACCCACTCACACACGAAAACGTCCTAACACACCAACAGCAACAAAAACACAGACACACAAAAACAAAGACACTCACACACACACACACATCGCGCACATAGACAGAGAGACACACCAACACACAACACAACAGCAAACACCCAACTCACACACACACATAAACACACACATATACTTACACTCCACCACACATACCAACACACATTAATACACTACAACACACACACAGACACACACCGACACACGCACACAGACACACAAACATACACACGCCAACACATACAACACAGCAACACACACCAACACACACACCAAAACACACACCAACACACTCCAAAACACAAACACACCAACACACACCCACACCAAAACACACACAAGAACACACACACCACTAAACACAAACACCCACTCACCCACAAAAACGTACTAACACACCAACACAACAACACAACAAACACAAACACCAACACACCAACAAACACACACAAAGACACACCGACAAACATATACCTAAACACACACATCCCAAGACACACAACACACCAAGAAACACACAGAGATACACTAACACGAAACAACACACACCAACACACACTTCAACACACCAATATACACACACCAACACAGACACACACCAGCATACACATACACTAACACATTAAAACACAAAACAAACCACACCAAGACAATCAAACACACCAACACACCAGGACACAAACACCAACACACACCAACAAACACACCAACACACACACACCAAGAGACACGTACCAAAACACAAAACAACAAAACACCCACACCAACAGACAAACAAGAAAGCAACACTTATCAACACGCAAACAAACGACAGACACACGAGCACACAACACAAAAACACACAAAACACGCCCACACATAAACACACACATACTCTAACACCAGAAAACCTAGCAACACACATTAATACACTACAACACACACACACCAACACACTCACTGACAAACAATCATATACACAACAACACAGCAACACACTCCAACACAGACACACCAACACACACAGCAACACACCCACACAAACACACGCACCAAAACACACACCAACACACACACCACCACCAAACACAAACACCCACTCACACACGAAAACGTCCTAACACACCAACAGCAACAAAAACACAGACACACAAAAACAAAGACACTCATGCACACACACACATCGCGCACATAGACAGAGAGACACACCACCAAACAACACAACAGCAAACACCCAACTCACACACACACATAAACACACACATATATTAACACTCCGCCATACATGCCAACACACATTAATACACTACAACACACACACCGACACACACCGACAAACGCACACAGACACACAAACATACACACGCAACACATACAACACAGCAACACACACCAACACACACACCAAAACACACACCAACACACTCCAAAACACAAACACACCAACACACACCCACACCAAAACACACACAAGAACACACACATCACCAAACACAAACACCCACTCACCCACAAAAACGTACTAACACACCAACACAACAACACAACAAACACAAACACCAACACACCAACAAACACACACAAAGACACACCGACAAACATTTACCTAAACACACACATCCCAGCACACACAACACACCAACACACACACACACAGACACACTAACACGAGACAACACACACCAACACACACTTCAACACACCAATATACAAACACCAACACACACATACACTAACACATTAAAACACAAAACAACCCACACCAAGACAATCAAACACACCAACACACCAGGACACAAACACCAACACACACCAACAAACACACCAACACACACACACCAAGAGACACGTGTCAAAACACAAAACAACAAAACACCCACACCAACAGACAAACAAGAAAGCAACACTTATCAACACGCAAACAAACGACAGACACACGAGCACACAACACAAAAGCACACAAAACAGGCCCACACATAAACACACACATACTCTTACACCAGAAAACCTAGCAACACATTAATACACTACAACACACACACAGCAACACACTCACTGACAAACAATCATATACACAACAACACAGCAACACACTCCAACACAGACACACCAACACACACAGCAAGACACCCACACAAACACACGCACCAAAACACACACCAACACACACACACCACCAAACACAAACACCCACTCACACACGAAAACGTACTAAGACACCAACAGCAACAAAAACACAGACACACAAAAACAAAGACACTCACACACACACACACATCGCGCACATAGACAGAGAGACACACCAACACACAACACAACAGCAAACACCCAACTCACACACACACATAAACACACACATATACTTACACTCCACCACACATACCAACACACATTAATACACTACAACACACACACAGACACACACCGACACACGCACACAGACACACAAACATACACACGCCAACACATACAACACAGCAACACACACCAACACACACACCAAAATACACACCAACACACTCCAAAACACAAACACACCAACACACACCCACACCAAAACACACACAAGAACACACACACCACTAAACACAAACACCCACTCACCCACAAAAACGTACTAACACACCAACACAACAACACAACAAACACAAACACCAACACACCAACAAACACACACAAAGACACACCGACAAACATTTACCTAAACACACACATGCCAAGACACACAACACACCAACACACACACAGAGATACACTAACACGAAACAACACACACCAACACACACTTCAACACACCAATATACACACACCAACACAGACACACACCAGCATACACATACACTAACACATTAAAACACAAAACAAACCACACCAAGACAATCAAACACACCAACACACCAGGACACAAACACCAACACACACCAACAAACACACCAACACACACACACCAAGAGACACGTACCAAAACACAAAACAACAAAACACCCACACCAACAGACAAACAAGAAAGCAACACTTATCAACACGCAAACAAACGACAGACACACGAGCACACAACACAAAAACACACAAAACACGCCCACACATAAACACACACATACTCTAACACCAGAAAACCTAGCAACACACATTAATACACTACAACACACACACACCAACACACTCACTGACAAACAATCATATACACAACAACACAGCAACACACTCCAACACAGACACACCAACACACACAGCAACACACCCACACAAACACACGCACCAAAACACACACCAACACACACACCACCACCAAACACAAACACCCACTCACACACGAAAACGTCCTAACACACCAACAGCAACAAAAACACAGACACACAAAAACAAAGACACTCATGCACACACACACATCGCGCACATAGACAGAGAGACACACCACCAAACAACACAACAGCAAACACCCAACTCACACACACACATAAACACACACATATATTAACACTCCGCCATACATGCCAACACACATTAATACACTACAACACACACACCGACACACACCGACAAACGCACACAGACACACAAACATACACACGCAACACATACAACACAGCAACACACACCAACACACACACCAAAACACACACCAACACACTCCAAAACACAAACACACCAACACACACCCACACCAAAACACACACAAGAACACACACATCACCAAACACAAACACCCACTCACCCACAAAAACGTACTAACACACCAACACAACAACACAACAAACACAAACACCAACACACCAACAAACACACACAAAGACACACCGACAAACATTTACCTAAACACACACATCCCAGCACACACAACACACCAACACACACACACACAGACACACTAACACGAGACAACACACACCAACACACACTTCAACACACCAATATACACACACCAACACACACATACACTAACACATTAAAACACAAAACAACCCACACCAAGACAATCAAACACACCAACACACCAGGACACAAACACCAACACACACCAACAAACACACCAACACACACACACCAAGAGACACGTGTCAAAACACAAAACAACAAAACACCCACACCAACAGACAAACAAGAAAGCAACACTTATCAACACGCAAACAAACGACAGACACACGAGCACACAACACAAAAGCACACAAAACAGGCCCACACATAAACACACACATACTCTTACACCAGAAAACCTAGCAACACATTAATACACTACAACACACACACACCAACACACTCACTGACAAACAATCATATACACAACAACACAGCAACACACTCCAACACAGACACACCAACACACACAGCAAGACACCCACACAAACACACGCACCAAAACACACACCAACACACACACACCACCAAACACAAACACCCACTCACACACGAAAACGTACTAAGACACCAACAGCAACAAAAACACAGACACACAAAAACAAAGACACTCACACACACACACACATCGCGCACATAGACAGAGAGACACACCAACACACAACACAACAGCAAACACCCAACTCACACACACACATAAACACACACATATACTTACACTCCACCACACATACCAACACACATTAATACACTACAACACACACACAGACACACACCGACACACGCACACAGACACACAAACATACACACGCCAACACATACAACACAGCAACACACACCAACACACACACCAAAACACACACCAACACACTCCAAAACACAAACACACCAACACACACCCACACCAAAACACACACAAGAACACACACACCACTAAACACAAACACCCACTCACCCACAAAAACGTACTAACACACCAACACAACAACACAACAAACACAAACACCAACACACCAACAAACACACACAAAGACACACCGACAAACATTTACCTAAACACACACATCCCAAGACACACAACACACCAACACACACACAGAGATACACTAACACGAAACAACACACACCAACACACACTTCAACACACCAATATACACACACCAACACAGACACACACCAGCATACACATACACTAACACATTAAAACACAAAACAAACCACACCAAGACAATCAAACACACCAACACACCAGGACACAAACACCAACACACACCAACAAACACACCAACACACACACACCAAGAGACACGTACCAAAACACAAAACAACAAAACACCCACACCAACAGACAAACAAGAAAGCAACACTTATCAACACGCAAACAAACGACAGACACACGAGCACACAACACAAAAACACACAAAACACGCCCACACATAAACACACACATACTCTAACACCAGAAAACCTAGCAACACACATTAATACACTACAACACACACACACCAACACACTCACTGACAAACAATCATATACACAACAACACAGCAACACACTCCAACACAGACACACCAACACACACAGCAACACACCCACACAAACACACGCACCAAAACACACACCAACACACACACCACCACCAAACACAAACACCCACTCACACACGAAAACGTCCTAACACACCAACAGCAACAAAAACACAGACACACAAAAACAAAGACACTCATGCACACACACACATCGCGCACATAGACAGAGAGACACACCACCAAACAACACAACAGCAAACACCCAACTCACACACACACATAAACACACACATATATTAACACTCCGCCATACATGCCAACACACATTAATACACTACAACACACACACCGACACACACCGACAAACGCACACAGACACACAAACATACACACGCAACACATACAACACAGCAACACACACCAACACACACACCAAAACACACACCAACACACTCCAAAACACAAACACACCAACACACACCCACACCAAAACACACACAAGAACACACACATCACCAAACACAAACACCCACTCACCCACAAAAACGTACTAACACACCAACACAACAACACAACAAACACAAACACCAACACACCAACAAACACACACAAAGACACACCGACAAACATTTACCTAAACACACACATCCCAGCACACACAACACACCAACACACACACACACAGACACACTAACACGAGACAACACACACCAACACACACTTCAACACACCAATATACACACACCAACACACACATACACTAACACATTAAAACACAAAACAACCCACACCAAGACAATCAAACACACCAACACACCAGGACACAAACACCAACACACACCAACAAACACACCAACACACACACACCAAGAGACACGTGTCAAAACACAAAACAACAAAACACCCACACCAACAGACAAACAAGAAAGCAACACTTATCAACACGCAAACAAACGACAGACACACGAGCACACAACACAAAAGCACACAAAACAGGCCCACACATAAACACACACATACTCTTACACCAGAAAACCTAGCAACACATTAATACACTACAACACACACACAGCAACACACTCACTGACAAACAATCATATACACAACAACACAGCAACACACTCCAACACAGACACACCAACACACACAGCAAGACACCCACACAAACACACGCACCAAAACACACACCAACACACACACACCACCAAACACAAACACCCACTCACACACGAAAACGTACTAAGACACCAACAGCAACAAAAACACAGACACACAAAAACAAAGACACTCACACACACACACACATCGCGCACATAGACAGAGAGACACACCAACACACAACACAACAGCAAACACCCAACTCACACACACACATAAACACACACATATACTTACACTCCACCACACATACCAACACACATTAATACACTACAACACACACACAGACACACACCGACACACGCACACAGACACACAAACATACACACGCCAACACATACAACACAGCAACACACAGCAACACACACACCAAAACACACACCAACACACTCCAAAACACAAACACACCAACACACACCCACACCAAAACACACACAAGAACACACACACCACTAAACACAAACACCCACTCACCCACAAAAACGTACTAACACAACAACACAACAACACAACAAACACAAACACCAACACACCAACAAACACACACAAAGACACACCGACAAACATTTACCTAAACACACACATCCCAAGACACACAACACACCAACACACACACAGAGATACACTAACACGAAACAACACACACCAACACACACTTCAACACACCAATATACACACACCAACACAGACACACACCAGCATACACATACACTAACACATTAAAACACAAAACAAACCACACCAAGACAATCAAACACACCAACACACCAGGACACAAACACCAACACACACCAACAAACACACCAACACACACACACCAAGAGACACGTACCAAAACACAAAACAACAAAACACCCACACCAACAGACAAACAAGAAAGCAACACTTATCAACACGCAAACAAACGACAGACACACGAGCACACAACACAAAAACACACAAAACAGGCCCACACATAAACACACACATACTCTTACACCAGAAAACCTAGCAACACACATTAATACACTACAACACACACACACCAACACACTCACTGACAAACAATCATATACACAACAACACAGCAACACACTCCAACACAGACACACCAACACACACAGCAACACACCCACACAAACACACGCACCAAAACACACACCAACACACACACCACCACCAAACACAAACACCCACTCACACACGAAAACGTCCTAACACACCAACAGCAACAAAAACACAGACACACAAAAACAAAGACACTCATGCACACACACACATCGCGCACATAGACAGAGAGACACACCACCAAACAACACAACAGCAAACACCCAACTCACACACACACATAAACACACACATATATTAACACTCCGCCATACATGCCAACACACATTAATACACTACAACACACACACCGACACACACCGACAAACGCACACAGACACACAAACATACACACGCAACACATACAACACAGCAACACACACCAACACACACACCAAAACACACACCAACACACTCCAAAACACAAACACACCAACACACACCCACACCAAAACACACACAAGAACACACACATCACCAAACACAAACACCCACTCACCCACAAAAACGTACTAACACACCAACACAACAACACAACAAACACAAACACCAACACACCAACAAACACACACAAAGACACACCGACAAACATTTACCTAAACACACACATCCCAGCACACACAACACACCAACACACACACACACAGACACACTAACACGAAACAACACACACCAACACACACTTCAACACACCAATATACACACACCAACACACACATACACTAACACATTAAAACACAAAACAACCCACACCAAGACAATCAAACACACCAACACACCAGGACACAAACACCAACACACACCAACAAACACACCAACACACACACACCAAGAGACACGTGTCAAAACACAAAACAACAAAACACCCACACCAACACACAAACAAGAAAGCAACACTTATCAACACGCAAACAAACGACAGACACACGAGCACACAACACAAAAACACACAAAACACGCCCACACATAAACACACACATACTCTTACACCAGAAAACCTAGCAACACACATTAATACACTACAACACACACACAGCAACACACTCACTGACAAACAATCATATACACAACAACACAGCAACACACTCCAACACAGACACACCAACACACACAGCAATACACCCACACAAACACACGCACCAAAACACACACCAACACACACACACCACCAAACACAAACACCCACTCACACACGAAAACGTACTAAGACACCAACAGCAACAAAAACACAGACACACAAAAACAAAGACACTCACACACACACACACATCGCGCACATAGACAGAGAGACACACCAACACACAACACAACAGCAAACATCCAACTCACACACACACATAAACACACACATATACTAACACTCCACCACACATACCAACACACATTAATACACTACAACACACACACAGACAGACACCGACACACGCACACAGACACACAAACATACACACGCCAACACATACAACACAGCAACACACACCAACACACACACCAAAACACACACCAACACACTCCAAAACACAAACACACCAACACACACCCACACCAAAACACATACAAGAACACACACACCACTAAACACAAACACCCACTCACCCACAAAAACGTACTAACACACCAACACAACAACACAACAAACACAAACACCAACACACCAACAAACACACACAAAGACACACCGACAAACATTTACCTAAACACACACATCCCAAGACACACAACACACCAACACACACACAGAGATACACTAACACGAAACAACACACACCAACACACACTTCAACACACCAATATACACACACCAACACAGACACACACCAGCATACACATACACTAACACATTAAAACACAAAACAAACCACACCAAGACAATCAAACACACCAACACACCAGGACACAAACACCAACACACACCAACAAACACACCAACACACACACACCAAGAGACACGTACCAAAACACAAAACAACAAAACACCCACACCAACAGACAAACAAGAAAGCAACACTTATCAACACGCAAACAAACGACAGACACACGAGCACACAACACAAAAACACACAAAACAGGCCCACACATAAACACACACATACTCTAACACCAGAAAACCTAGCAACACACATTAATACACTACAACACACACACACCAACACACTCACTGACAAACAATCATATACACAACAACACAGCAACACACTCCAACACAGACACACCAACACACACAGCAACACACCCACACAAACACACGCACCAAAACACACACCAACACACACACCACCACCAAACACAAACACCCACTCACACACGAAAACGTCCTAACACACCAACAGCAACAAAAACACAGACACACAAAAACAAAGACACTCATGCACACACACACATCGCGCACATAGACAGAGAGACACACCACCAAACAACACAACAGCAAACACCCAACTCACACACACACATAAACACACACATATATTAACACTCCGCCATACATGCCAACACACATTAATACACTACAACACACACATCGACACACACCGACAAACGCACACAGACACACAAACATACACACGCAACACATACAACACAGCAACACACACCAACACACACACCAAAACACACACCAACACACTCCAAAACACAAACACACCAACACACACCCACACCAAAACACACACAAGAACACACACATCACCAAACACAAACACCCACTCACCCACAAAAACGTACTAACACACCAACACAACAACACAACAACACAACAAACACAAACACCAACACACCAACAAACACACACAAAGACACACCGACAAACATTTACCTAAACACACACATCCCAGCACACACAACACACCAACACACACACACACAGACACACTAACACGAGACAACACACACCAACACACACTTCAACACACCAATATACACACACCAACACACACATACACTAACACATTAAAACACAAAACAACCCACACCAAGACAATCAAACACACCAACACACCAGGACACAAACACCAACACACACCAACAAACACACCAACACACACACACCAAGAGACACGTACCAAAACACAAAACAACAAAACACCCACACCAACACACAAACAAGAAAGCAACACTTATCAACACGCAAACAAACGACAGACACACGAGCACACAACACAAAAACACACAAAACAAGCCCACACATAAACACACACATACTCTTACACCAGAAAACCTAGCAACACACATTAATACACTACAACACACACACAGCAACACACTCACTGACAAACAATCATATACACAACAACACAGCAACACACTCCAACAGACACACCAACACACACAGCAATACACCCACACAAACACACGCACCAAAACACACACCAACACACACACACCACCAAACACAAACACCCACTCACACACGAAAACGTACTAAGACACCAACAGCAACAAAAACACAGACACACAAAAACAAAGACACTCACACACACACACACATCGCGCACATAGACAGAGAGACACACCAACACACAACACAACAGCAAACATCCAACTCACACACACACATAAACACACACATATACTAACACTCCACCACACATACCAACACACATTAATACACTACAACACACACACAGACACACACCGACACACGCACACAGACACACAAACATACACACGCCAACACATACAACACAGCAACACACACCAACACACACACCAAAACACACACCAACACACTCCAAAACACAAACACAGCAACACACACCAACACAAAAACACACACAAGAACACACACACCACTAAACACAAACACCCACTCACCCACAAAAACGCACTAACACACCAACACACCAACACAACAACACAACAACACAACAAACACAAACACCAACACACCAACAAACACACACAAAGACACACCGACAAACATTTACCTAAACACACACATCCCAGCACACACAACACACCAACACACACACACAGACACACTAACACGAAACAACACACACCAACACACACTTCAACACACCAATATACACACACCAACACAGACACACACCAGCACACACATACACTAACACATTAAAACACAAAACAAACCACACCAAGACAATCAAACACACCAACACACCAGGACACAAACACCAACACACACCAACAAACACACCAACACACACACACCAAGAGACACGTACCAAAACACAAGACAACAAAACACCCACACCAACACACAAACAAGAAAGCAACACTTATCAACACGCAAACAAACGACAGACACACGAGCACACAACACAAAAACACACAAAACAGGCCCACACATAAACACACACATACTCTTACACCAGAAAACCTAGCAACACATTAATACACTACAACACACACACAGCAACACACTCACTGACAAACAATCATATACACAACAACACAGCAACACACTCCAACACAGACACACCAACACACACAGCAACACACCCACACAAACACACGCACCAAAACACACACCAACACACACACACCACCAAACACAAACACCCACTCACACAAGAAAAAGTACTAACACACCAACAGCAACACAAACACAGACACACAAAAACAAAGACACTCACACACACACACACATCGCGCACATAGACAGAGAGACACACCAACACACAACACAACAGCAAACACCCAACTCAAACACACACATAAACACACACATATACCAACACTCCACCACACATACCAACACACAATAATACACTACAACACACACACCGACACACACCAACACACGCACACAGACACACAAACATACACACGCCAACACATACAACACAGCAACATACAGCAACACACACCAACACACACACCAAAACACACACCAACACACTCCAAAACACAAACACACCAACACACACCCACACCAAAACACACACAAGAACACACACACCACTAAACACAAACACCCACTCACCCACAAAAACGTACTAACACAACAACACAACAACACAACAACACAACAAACACCAACACACCAACAAATACACACAAAGACACACCGACAAACATTTACCTAAACGCACACATCCCAGCACACACAGCACACCAACACACACACACAGACACACTAACACGAAACAACACACACCAACACACACTTCAACACACCAATATACACACACCAACACAGACACACACCAGCACACACATACACTAACACATTAAAACACAAAACAAACCACACCAAGACAATCAAACACACCAACACACCAGGACACAAACACCAACACACACCAACAAACACACCGACACACACACACCAAGAGACACGTACCAAAACACAAAACAACAAAACACCCACACCAACACACAAACAAGAAAGCAACACTTATCAACACGCAAACAAACGACAGACACACGAGCACACAACACAAAAACACACAAAACAGGCCCACACATAAACACACACATACTCTTACACCAGAAAACCTAGCAACACATTAATACACTACAACACACACACAGCAACACACTCACTGACAAACAATCATATACACAACAACACAGCAACACACTCCAACACAGACACACCAACACACACAGAAACACACCCACACAAACACACGCACCAAAACACACACCAACACACACACACCACCAAACACAAACACCCACTCACACACGAAAACGTACTAACACACCAACAGCAACACAAACACAGACACACAAAAACAAAGACACTCACACACACACACACATCGCGCACATAGACAGAGAGACACACCAACACACAACACACAACACAACAGCAAACACCCAACTCACACACACACATAAACACACACATATACCAACACTCCACTACACATAGCAACACACAATAATACACTACAACACACACACCGACACACACCAACACACGCACACAGACACACAAACATACACACGCCAACACACACACAACACAGCTACACACAGCAACACACATCAAAACACACACACCAAAACACACACCAACACACTCCAAAACACAAACACACCAACACACACCCACACCAAAACACACACAAGAACACACACACCACTAAACACAAACACCCACTCACCCACAAAAACGTACTAACACAACACAACAACACAACAACACAACAAACACCAACACACCAACAAACACACACAAAGACACACCGACAAACATTTACCTAAACGCACACATCCCAGCACACACAGCACACCAACACACACACACAGACACACTAACACGAAACAACACACACCAACACACACTTCAACACACCAATATACACACACCAACACAGACACACACCAGCACGCACATACACTAACACATTAAAACACAAAACAACCCACACCAAGACAATCAAACACACCAACACAACAGGACACAAACACCAACACACACCAGCAAACACCCAACTCACACACACACATAAACACACACATATACCAACACTCCACCACACATACCAACACACAATAATACACTACAACACACACACCGACACACACCAACACACGCACACAGACACACAAACATACACACGCCAACACACACACAACACAGCAACACACAGCAACACACACCAACACACACACCAAAACACACACCAACACACTCCAAAACACAAACACACCAACACACACCCACACCAAAACACACACAAGAACACACACACCACTAAACACAAACACCCACTCACCCACAAAAACGTACTAACACAACAACACAACAACACAACAACACAACAAAAACCAACACACCAACAAACACACACAAAGACACACCGACAAACATTTACCTAAACGCACACATCCCAGCACACACAGCACACCAACACATACACACAGACACACTAACACGAAACAACACACACCAACACACACTTCAACACACCAATATACACACACCAACACAGACACACACCAGCACACACATACACTAACACATTAAAACACAAAACAACCCACACCAAGACAATCAAACACACCAACACACCAGGACACAAACACCAACACACACCAACAAACACACCAACACACACACACCAAGAGACACGTGCCAAAACACAAAACAACAAAACACCCACACCAACACACAAACAAGAAAGCAACACTAATCAACACGCAAACAAACGACAGACACACGAACACACAACACAAAAACACACAAAACACGCCCATACATAAACACACACATACTCTAACACCAAAAAAACTACCAACACACATTAATACACTACAACACACACACAGCAACACACTCACTGACAAACAATCATATACACAACAACACAGCAACACACTCCAACACAGACACACCAACACACACAGCAATACACCCACACAAACACACGCACCAAAACACACACCAACACACACACACCACCAAACACAAACACCCACTCACACACGAAAACGTACTAAGACACCAACAGCAACAAAAACACAGACACACAAAAACAAAGACACTCACACACACACACACATCGCGCACATAGACAGAGAGACACACCAACACACAACACAACAGCAAACATCCAACTCACACACACACATAAACACACACATATACTAACACTCCACCACACATACCAACACACATTAATACACTACAACACACACACAGACACACACCGACACACGCACACAGACACACAAACATACACACGCCAACACATACAACACAGCAACACACACCAACACACACACCAAAACACACACCAACACACTCCAAAACACAAACACAGCAACACACACCAACACAAAAACACACACAAGAACACACACACCACTAAACACAAACACCCACTCACCCACAAAAACGCACAAACACACCAACACACCAACACAACAACACAACAACACAACAAACACAAACACCAACACACCAACAAACACACACAAAGACACACCGACAAACATTTACCTAAACACACACATCCCAGCACACACAACACACCAACACACACACACAGACACACTAACACGAAACAACACACACCAACACACACTTCAACACACCAATATACACACACCAACACAGACACACACCAGCACACACATACACTAACACATTAAAACACAAAACAAACCACACCAAGACAATCAAACACACCAACACACCAGGACACAAACACCAACACACACCAACAAACACACCAACACACACACACCAAGAGACACGTACCAAAACACAAGACAACAAAACACCCACACCAACACACAAACAAGAAAGCAACACTTATCAACACGCAAACAAACGACAGACACACGAACACACAACACAAAAACACACAAAACAGGCCCACACATAAACACACACATACTCTTACACCAGAAAACCTAGCAACACATTAATACACTACAACACACACACAGCAACACACTCACTGACAAACAATCATATACACAACAACACAGCAACACACTCCAACACAGACACACCAACACACACAGCAACACACCCACACAAACACACGCACCAAAACACACACCAACACACACACACCACCAAACACAAACACCCACTCACACACGAAAACGTACTAACACACCAACAGCAACACAAACACAGACACACAAAAACAAAGACACTCACACACACACACACATCGCGCACATAGACAGAGAGACACACCAACACACAACACAACAGCAAACACCCAACTCACACACACACATAAACACACACATATACCAACACTCCACCACACATACCAACACACAATAATACACTACAACACACACACCGACACACACCAACACACGCACACAGACACACAAACATACACACGCCAACACATACAACACAGCAACACACAGCAACACACACCAACACACACACCAAAACACACACCAACACACTCCAAAACACAAACACACCAACACACACCCACACCAAAACACACACAAGAACACACACACCACTAAACACAAACACCCACTCACCCACAAAAACGTTCTAACACAACAACACAACAACACAACAACACAACAAACACCAACACACCAACAAATACACACAAAGACACACCGACAAACATTTACCTAAACGCACACATCCCAGCACACACAGCACACCAACACACACACACAGACACACTAACACGAAACAACACACACCAACACACACTTCAACACACCAATATACACACACCAACACAGACACACACCAGCACACACATACACTAACACATTAAAACACAAAACAAACCACAACAAGACAATCAAACACACCAACACACCAGGACACAAACACCAACACACACCAACAAACACACCAACACACACACACCAAGAGACACGTGCCAAAACACAAAACAACAAAACACCCACACCAACACACAAACAAGAAAGCAACACTTATCAACACGCAAACAAACGACAGACACACGAGCACACAACACAAAAACACACAAAACAAGCCCACACATAAACACACACATACTCTTACACCAGAAAACCTAGCAACACACATTAATACACTACAACACACACACAGCAACACACTCACTGACAAACAATCATATACACAACAACACAGCAACACACTCCAACACAGACACACCAACACACACAGCAATACACCCACACAAACACACGCACCAAAACACACACCAACACACACACACCACCAAACACAAACACCCACTCACACACGAAAACGTACTAAGACACCAACAGCAACAAAAACACAGACACACAAAAACAAAGACACTCACACACACACACACATCGCGCACATAGACAGAGAGACACACCAACACACAACACAACAGCAAACATCCAACTCACACACACACATAAACACACACATATACTAACACTCCACCACACATACCAACACACATTAATACACTACAACACACACACAGACAGACACCGACACACGCACACAGACACACAAACATACACACGCCAACACATACAACACAGCAACACACACCAACACACACACCAAAACACACACCAACACACTCCAAAACACAAACACAGCAACACACACCAACACAAAAACACACACAAGAACACACACACCACTAAACACAAACACCCACTCACCCACAAAAACGCACTAACACACCAACACACCAACACAACAACACAACAACACAACAAACACAAACACCAACACACCAACACACCAACAAACACACACAAAGACACACCGACAAACATTTACCTAAACACACACATCCCAGCACACACAACACACCAACACACACACACAGACACACTAACACGAAACAACACACACCAACACACACTTCAACACACCAATATACACACACCAACACAGACACACACCAGCACACACATACACTAACACATTAAAACACAAAACAAACCACACCAAGACAATCAAACACACCAACACACCAGGACACAAACACCAACACACACCAACAAACACACCAACACACACACACCAAGAGACACGTACCAAAACACAAGACAACAAAACACCCACACCAACACACAAACAAGAAAGCAACACTTATCAACACGCAAACAAACGACAGACACACGAGCACACAACACAAAAACACACAAAACAGGCCCACACATAAACACACACATACTCTTACACCAGAAAACCTAGCAACACATTAATACACTACAACACACACACAGCAACACACTCACTGACAAACAATCATATACACAACAACACAGCAACACACTCCAACACAGACACACCAACACACACAGCAACACACCCACACAAACACACGCACCAAAACACACACCAACACACACACACCACCAAACACAAACACCCACTCACACACGAAAACGTACTAACACACCAACAGCAACACAAACACAGACACACAAAAACAAAGACACTCACACACACACACACATCGCGCACATAGACAGAGACACACCAAGACACAACACAACAGCAAACACCCAACTCACACACACACATAAACACACACATATACCAACACTCCACCACACATACCAACACACAATAATACACTACAACACACACACCGACACACACCAACACACGCACACAGACACACAAACATACACACGCCAACACATACAACACAGCAACACACAGCAACACACACCAACACACACACCAAAACACACACCAACACACTCCAAAGCACAAACACACCAACACACACCCACACCAAAACACACACAAGAACACACACACCACTAAACACAAACACCCACTCACCCACAAAAACGTACTAACACAACAACACAACAACACAACAACACAACAAACACCAACACACCAACAAATACACACAAAGACACACCGACAAACATTTACCTAAACGCACACATCCCAGCACACACAGCACACCAACACACACACACAGACACACTAACACGAAATAACACACACCAACACACACTTCAACACACCAATATACACACACCAACACAGACACACACCAGCACACACATACACTAACACATTAAAACACAAAACAACCCACACCAAGACAATCAAACACACCAACACACCAGGACACAAACACCAACACACACCAACAAACACACCAACACACACACACCAAGAGACACGTGCCAAAACACAAAACAACAAAACACCCACACCAACACACAAACAAGAAAGCAACACTTATCAACACGCAAACAAACGACAGACACACGAGCACACAACACAAAAACACACAAAACAAGCCCACACATAAACACACACATACTCTTACACCAGAAAACCTAGCAACACACATTAATACACTACAACACACACACAGCAACACACTCACTGACAAACAATCATATACACAACAACACAGCAACACACTCCAACACAGACACACCAACACACACAGCAATACACCCACACAAACACACGCACCAAAACACACACCAACACACACACACCACCAAACACAAACACCCACTCACACACGAAAACGTACTAAGACACCAACAGCAACAAAAACACAGACACACAAAAACAAAGACACTCACACACACACACACATCGCGCACATAGACAGAGAGACACACCAACACACAACACAACAGCAAACATCCAACTCACACACACACATAAACACACACATATACTAACACTCCACCACACATACCAACACACATTAATACACTACAACACACACACAGACAGACACCGACACACGCACACAGACACACAAACATACACACGCCAACACATACAACACAGCAACACACACCAACACACACACCAAAACACACACCAACACACTCCAAAACACAAACACAGCAACACACACCAACACAAAAACACACACAAGAACACACACACCACTAAACACAAACACCCACTCACCCACAAAAACGCACTAACACACCAACACACCAACACAACAACACAACAACACAACAAACACAAACACCAACACACCAACACACCAACAAACACACACAAAGACACACCGACAAACATTTACCTAAACACACACATCCCAGCACACACAACACACCAACACACACACACAGACACACTAACACGAAACAACACACACCAACACACACTTCAACACACCAATATACACACACCAACACAGACACACACCAGCACACACATACACTAACACATTAAAACACAAAACAAACCACACCAAGACAATCAAACACACCAACACACCAGGACACAAACACCAACACACACCAACAAACACACCAACACACACACACCAAGAGACACGTACCAAAACACAAGACAACAAAACACCCACACCAACACACAAACAAGAAAGCAACACTTATCAACACGCAAACAAACGACAGACACACGAGCACACAACACAAAAACACACAAAACAGGCCCACACATAAACACACACATACTCTTACACCAGAAAACCTAGCAACACATTAATACACTACAACACACACACAGCAACACACTCACTGACAAACAATCATATACACAACAACACAGCAACACACTCCAACACAGACACACCAACACACACAGCAACACACCCACACAAACACACGCACCAAAACACACACCAACACACACACACCACCAAACACAAACACCCACTCACACACGAAAACGTCCTAACACACCAACAGCAACACAAACAGAGACACACAAAAACAAAGACACTCATACACACACACATCGTGCACATACACAGAGAGACACACCAACACACAACACAACAGCAAACACCCAACTCACACACACACATAAACACACACATATAATAACACTCCGCCATACATACCAACACACATTAATACACTACAACACACACACCGACACCCACCGACACACGCACACAGACACACAAACATACACACGCCAACACATACAACACAGCAACACACACCAACACACACACCAAAACACACACCAACACACTCCAAAACACAAACACACCAACACACACACACACCAAAACACACACAAACACACACACACCACCAAACACAAACACCCACTCACACACGAAAACGTACTAACACACCAACAGCAACACAAACACAGACACACAAAAAGAAAGACACTCACACACACACACACATCGCGCACATAGACAGAGAGACACACCAACACACAACACAACAGCAAACACCCAACTCACACACACACATAAACACACACATATACCAACACTCCACTACACATACCAACACACAATAATACACTACAACACACACACCGACACACACCAACACACGCACACAGACACACAAACATACACACGCCAACACACACACAACACAGCAACACACAGCAACACACACCAACACACACACCAAAACACACACCAACACACTCCAAAACACAAACACACCAACACACACCCACACCAAAACACACACAAGAACACACACACCACTAAACACAAACACCCACTCACCCACAAAAACGTACTAACACAACAACACAACAACACAACAACACAACAAACACCAACACACCAACAAATACACACAAAGACACACCGACAAACATTTACCTAAACGCACACATCCCAGCACACACAGCACACCAACACACACACACAGACACACTAACACGAAACAACACACACCAACACACACTTCAACACACCAATATACACACACTAACACAGACACACACCAGCACGCACATACACTAACACATTAAAACACAAAACAACCCACACCAAGACAATCAAACACACCAACACAACAGGACACAAACACCAACACACACCAGCAAACACCCAACTCACACACACACATAAACACACACATATACCAACACTCCACCACACATACCAACACACAATAATACACTACAACACACACACCGACACACACCAACACACGCACACAGACACACAAACATACACACGCCAACACACACACAACACAGCAACACACAGCAACACACACCAACACACACACCAAAACACACACCAACACACTCCAAAACACAAACACACCAACACACACCCACACCAAAACACACACAAGAACACACACACCACTAAACACAAACACCCACTCACCCACAAAAACGTACTAACACAACAACACAACAACACAACAAACACCAACACACCAACAAACACACACAAAGACACACCGACAAACATTTACCTAAACGCACACATCCCAGCACACACAGCACACCAACACACACACACAGACACACTAACACGAAACAACACACACCAACACACACTTCAACACACCAATATACACACACCAACACAGACACACACCAGCACGCACATACACTAACACATTAAAACACAAAACAACCCACACCAAGACAATCAAACACACCAACACACCAGGACACAAACACCAACACACACCAACAAACACACCAACACACACACACACCAAGAGACACGTACCAAAACACAAAACAACAAAACACCCACACCAACACACAAACAAGAAAGCAACACTAATCAACACGCAAACAAACGACAGACACACGAACACACAACACAAAAACACACAAAACAGGCCCACACATAAACACACACATACTCTTACACCAGAAAACCTAGCAACACACATTAATACACTACAACACACACACAGCAACACACTCACTGACAAACAATCATATACACAACAACACAGCAACACACTCCAACACAGACACACCAACACACACAGCAACACACCCACACAAACACACGCACCAAAACACACACCAACACACACACCACCACCAAACACAAACACCCACTCACACACGAAAACGTACTAACACACCAACAGCAACACAAACACAGACACACAAAAACAAAGACACTCACACACACACACACATCGCGCACATAGACAGAGAGACACACCAACACACAACACAACAGCAAACACCCAACTCACACACACACATAAACACACACATATACCAACACTCCACTACACATACCAACACACAATAATACACTACAACACACACACCGACACACACCAACACACGCACACAGACACACAAACATACACACGCCAACACACACACAACACAGCAACACACAGCAACACACACCAACACACACACCAAAACACACACCAACACACTCCAAAACACAAACACACCAACACACACCCACACCTAAACACACACAAGAACACACACACCACTAAACACAAACACCCACTCACCCACAAAAACGTACTAACACAACACAACAACACAACAACACAACAAACACCAACACACCAACAAACACACACAAAGACACACCGACAAACATTTACCTAAACGCACACATCCCAGCACACACAGCACACCAACACACACACACAGACACACTAACACGAAACAACACACACCAACACACACTTCAACACACCAATATACACACACCAACACAGACACACACCAGCACGCACATACACTAACACATTAAAACACAAAACAACCCACACCAAGACAATCAAACACACCAACACAACAGGACACAAACACCAACACACACCAGCAAACACCCAACTAACACACACACATAAACACACACATATACCAACACTCCACCACACATACCAACACACAATAATACACTACAACACACACACCGACACACACCAACACACGCACACAGACACACAAACATACACACGCCAACACACACACAACACAGCAACACACAGCAACACACACCAACACACACACCAAAACACACACCAACACACTCCAAAACACAAACACACCAACACACACCCACACCAAAACACACACAAGAACACACACACCACTAAACACAAACACCCACTCACCCACAAAAACGTACTAACACAACAACACAACAACACAACAAACACCAACACACCAACAAATACACACAAAGACACACCGACAAACATTTACCTAAACGCACACATCCCAGCACACACAGCACACCAACACACACACACAGACACACTAACACGAAACAACACACACCAACACACACTTCAACACACCAATATACACACACCAACACAGACACACACCAGCACGCACATACACTAACACATTAAAACACAAAACAACCCACACCAAGACAATCAAACACACCAACACAACAGGACACAAACACCAACACACACCAGCAAACACCCAACTCACACACACACATAAACACACACATATACCAACACTCCACCACACATACCAACACACAATAATACACTACAACACACACACCGACACACACCAACACACGCACACAGACACACAAACATACACACGCCAACACACACACAACACAGCAACACACAGCAACACACACCAACACACACACCAAAACACACACCAACACACTCCAAAACACAAACACACCAACACACACCCACACCAAAACACACACAAGAACACACACACCACTAAACACAAACACCCACTCACCCACAAAAACGTACTAACACAACAACACAACAACACAACAAACACCAACACACCAACAAACACACACAAAGACACACCGACAAACATTTACCTAAACGCACACATCCCAGCACACACAGCACACCAACACACACACACAGACACACTAACACGAAACAACACACACCAACACACACTTCAACACACCAATATACACACACCAACACAGACACACACCAGCACGCACATACACTAACACATTAAAACACAAAACAACCCACACCAAGACAATCAAACACACCAACACACCAGGACACAAACACCAACACACACCAACAAACACACCAACACACACACACACCAAGAGACACGTACCAAAACACAAAACAACAAAACACCCACACCAACACACAAACAAGAAAGCAACACTAATCAACACGCAAACAAACGACAGACACACGAACACACAACACAAAAACACACAAAACAGGCCCACACATAAACACACACATACTCTTACACCAGAAAACCTAGCAACACACATTAATACACTACAACACACACACAGCAACACACTCACTGACAAACAATCATATACACAACAACACAGCAACACACTCCAACACAGACACACCAACACACACAGCAACACACCCACACAAACACACGCACCAAAACACACACCAACACACACACCACCACCAAACACAAACACCCACTCACACACGAAAACGTACTAACACACCAACAGCAACACAAACACAGACACACAAAAACAAAGACACTCACACACACACACACATCGCGCACATAGACAGAGAGACACACCAACACACAACACAACAGCAAACACCCAACTCACACACACACATAAACACACACATATACCAACACTCCACTACACATACCAACACACAATAATACACTACAACACACACACCGACACACACCAACACACGCACACAGACACACAAACATACACACGCCAACACACACACAACACAGCAACACACAGCAACACACACCAACACACACACCAAAACACACACCAACACACTCCAAAACACAAACACACCAACACACACCCACACCTAAACACACACAAGAACACACACACCACTAAACACAAACACCCACTCACCCACAAAAACGTACTAACACAACACAACAACACAACAACACAACAAACACCAACACACCAACAAACACACACAAAGACACACCGACAAACATTTACCTAAACGCACACATCCCAGCACACACAGCACACCAACACACACACACAGACACACTAACACGAAACAACACACACCAACACACACTTCAACACACCAATATACACACACCAACACAGACACACACCAGCACGCACATACACTAACACATTAAAACACAAAACAACCCACACCAAGACAATCAAACACACCAACACAACAGGACACAAACACCAACACACACCAGCAAACACCCAACTAACACACACACATAAACACACACATATACCAACACTCCACCACACATACCAACACACAATAATACACTACAACACACACACCGACACACACCAACACACGCACACAGACACACAAACATACACACGCCAACACACACACAACACAGCAACACACAGCAACACACACCAACACACACACCAAAACACACACCAACACACTCCAAAACACAAACACACCAACACACACCCACACCAAAACACACACAAGAACACACACACCACTAAACACAAACACCCACTCACCCACAAAAACGTACTAACACAACAACACAACAACACAACAACACAACAAACACCAACACACCAACAAATACACACAAAGACACACCGACAAACATTTACCTAAACGCACACATCCCAGCACACACAGCACACCAACACACACACACAGACACACTAACACGAAACAACACACACCAACACACACTTCAACACACCAATATACACACACCAACACAGACACACACCAGCACGCACATACACTAACACATTAAAACACAAAACAACCCACACCAAGACAATCAAACACACCAACACAACAGGACACAAACACCAACACACACCAGCAAACACCCAACTCACACACACACATAAACACACACATATACCAACACTCCACCACACATACCAACACACAATAATACACTACAACACACACACCGACACACACCAACACACGCACACAGACACACAAACATACACACGCCAACACACACACAACACAGCAACACACAGCAACACACACCAACACACACACCAAAACACACACCAACACACTCCAAAACACAAACACACCAACACACACCCACACCAAAACACACACAAGAACACACACACCACTAAACACAAACACCCACTCACCCACAAAAACGTACTAACACAACAACACAACAACACAACAAACACCAACACACCAACAAACACACACAAAGACACACCGACAAACATTTACCTAAACGCACACATCCCAGCACACACAGCACACCAACACACACACACAGACACACTAACACGAAACAACACACACCAACACACACTTCAACACACCAATATACACACACCAACACAGACACACACCAGCACGCACATACACTAACACATTAAAACACAAAACAACCCACACCAAGACAATCAAACACACCAACACACCAGGACACAAACACCAACACACACCAACAAACACACCAACACACACACACCAAGAGACACGTACCAAAACACAAAACAACAAAACACCCACACCAACACACAAACAAGAAAGCAACACTAATCAACACGCAAACAAACGACAGACACACGAACACACAACACAAAAACACACAAAACAGGCCCACACATAAACACACACATACTCTTACACCAGAAAACCTAGCAACACACATTAATACACTACAACACACACACAGCAACACACTCACTGACAAACAATCATATACACAACAACACAGCAACACACTCCAACACAGACACACCAACACACACAGCAACACACCCACACAAACACACGCACCAAAACACACACCAACACACACACCACCACCAAACACAAACACCCACTCACACACGAAAACGTACTAACACACCAACAGCAACACAAACACAGACACACAAAAACAAAGACACTCACACACACACACACATCGCGCACATAGACAGAGAGACACACCAACACACAACACAACAGCAAACACCCAACTCACACACACACATAAACACACACATATACCAACACTCCACTACACATACCAACACACAATAATACACTACAACACACACACCGACACACACCAACACACGCACACAGACACACAAACATACACACGCCAACACACACACAACACAGCAACACACAGCAACACACACCAACACACACACCAAAACACACACCAACACACTCCAAAACACAAACACACCAACACACACCCACACCAAAACACACACAAGAACACACACACCACTAAACACAAACACCCACTCACCCACAAAAACGTACTAACACAACACAACAACACAACAACACAACAAACACCAACACACCAACAAACACACACAAAGACACACCGACAAACATTTACCTAAACGCACACATCCCAGCACACACAGCACACCAACACACACACACAGACACACTAACACGAAACAACACACACCAACACACACTTCAACACACCAATATACACACACCAACACAGACACACACCAACAAACACACCAACACACACACACAAAGAGACACGTACCAAAACACAAAACAACAAAACACCCACACCAACACACAAACAAGAAAGCAACACTTCTCAACACGCAAACAAACGACCGACACACGAACACACAACACAAAAACACACAAAACAGGCCCACACACAAACACACACATACTCTAACACCAAAGAACCTACCAACACACATTAATGCACTACAACTCACACACAGCAACACACTCACTGACAAACAATCATATACACAACAACACAGCAACACACTCCAACACAGACACACCAACACACACAGCAACACACCCACACAAACACACGCACCAAAACACACACCAACACACACACACCACCAAACACAAACACCCACTCACACACGAAAACGTCCTAACACACCAACAGCAACACAAACAGAGACACACAAAAACAAAGACACTCATACACACACACATCGTGCACATACACAGAGAGACACACCAACACACAACACAACAGCAAACACCCAACTCACACACACACATAAACACACACATATAATAACACTCCGCCATACATACCAACACACATTAATACACTACAACACACACACCGACACCCACCGACACACGCACACAGACACACAAACATACACACGCCAACACATACAACACAGCAACACACACCAACACACACACCAAAACACACACCAACACACTCCAAAACACAAACACACCAACACACACACACACCAAAACACACACAAACACACACACACCACCAAACACAAACACCCACTCACACACGAAAACGTACTAACACACCAACAGCAACACAAACACAGACACACAAAAACAAAGACACTCACACACACACACACATCGCGCACATAGACAGAGAGACACACCAACACACAACACAACAGCAAACACCCAACTCACACACACACATAAACACACACATATACCAACACTCCACTACACATACCAACACACAATAATACACTACAACACACACACCGACACACACCAACACACGCACACAGACACACAAACATACACACGCCAACACACACACAACACAGCAACACACAGCAACACACACCAACACACACACCAAAACACACACCAACACACTCCAAAACACAAACACACCAACACACACCCACACCAAAACACACACAAGAACACACACACCACTAAACACAAACACCCACTCACCCACAAAAACGTACTAACACAACAACACAACAACACAACAACACAACAAACACCAACACACCAACAAATACACACAAAGACACACCGACAAACATTTACCTAAACGCACACATCCAAGCACACACAGCACACCAACACACACACACAGACACACTAACACGAAACAACACACACCAACACACACTTCAACACACCAATATACACACACCAACACAGACACACACCAGCACGCACATACACTAACACATTAAAACACAAAACAACCCACACCAAGACAATCAAACACACCAACACAACAGGACACAAACACCAACACACACCAGCAAACACCCAACTCACACACACACATAAACACACACATATACGAACACTCCACCACACATACCAACACACAATAATACACTACAACACACACACCGACACACACCAACACACGCACACAGACACACAAACATACACACGCCAACACACACACAACACAGCAACACACAGCAACACACACCAACACACACACCAAAACACACACCAACACACTCCAAAACACAAACACACCAACACACACCCACACCAAAACACACACAAGAACACACACACCACTAAACACAAACACCCACTCACCCACAAAAACGTACTAACACAACAACACAACAACACAACAAACACCAACACACCAACAAACACACACAAAGACACACCGACAAACATTTACCTAAACGCACACATCCCAGCACACACAGCACACCAACACACACACACAGACACACTAACACGAAACAACACACACCAACACACACTTCAACACACCAATATACACACACCAACACAGACACACACCAGCACGCACATACACTAACACATTAAAACACAAAACAACCCACACCAAGACAATCAAACACACCAACACACCAGGACACAAACACCAACACACACCAACAAACACACCAACACACACACACCAAGAGACACGTACCAAAACACAAAACAACAAAACACCCACACCAACACACAAACAAGAAAGCAACACTAATCAACACGCAAACAAACGACAGACACACGAACACACAACACAAAAACACACAAAACAGGCCCACACATAAACACACACATACTCTTACACCAGAAAACCTAGCAACACACATTAATACACTACAACACACACACAGCAACACACTCACTGACAAACAATCATATACACAACAACACAGCAACACACTCCAACACAGACACACCAACACACACAGCAACACACCCACACAAACACACGCACCAAAACACACACCAACACACACACCACCACCAAACACAAACACCCACTCACACACGAAAACGTACTAACACACCAACAGCAACACAAACACAGACACACAAAAACAAAGACACTCACACACACACACACATCGCGCACATAGACAGAGAGACACACCAACACACAACACAACAGCAAACACCCAACTCACACACACACATAAACACACACATATACCAACACTCCACTACACATACCAACACACAATAATACACTACAACACACACACCGACACACACCAACACACGCACACAGACACACAAACATACACACGCCAACACACACACAACACAGCAACACACAGCAACACACACCAACACACACACCAAAACACACACCAACACACTCCAAAACACAAACACACCAACACACACCCACACCAAAACACACACAAGAACACACACACCACTAAACACAAACACCCACTCACCCACAAAAACGTACTAACACAACACAACAACACAACAACACAACAAACACCAACACACCAACAAACACACACAAAGACACACCGACAAACATTTACCTAAACGCACACATCCCAGCACACACAGCACACCAACACACACACACAGACACACTAACACGAAACAACACACACCAACACACACTTCAACACACCAATATACACACACCAACACAGACACACACCAGCACGCACATACACTAACACATTAAAACACAAAACAACCCACACCAAGACAATCAAACACACCAACACAACAGGACACAAACACCAACACACACAAGCAAACACCCAACTAACACACACACATAAACACACACATATACCAACACTCCACCACACATACCAACACACAATAATACACTACAACACACACACCGACACACACCAACACACGCACACAGACACACAAACATACACACGCCAACACACACACAACACAGCAACACACAGCAACACACACCAACACACAGACAAAAACACACACCAACACACTCCAAAACACAAACACACCAACACACACCCACACCAAAACACTCACAAGAACAGACACACCACTAAACACAAACACCCACTCACCCACAAAAACCTACTAACACAACAACACAACAAACACAAACACCAACACACCAACAAACACACACAAAGACACACCGACAAACATTTACCTAAACACACACATCCCAGCACACACAGCACACCAACACACACACACAGACACACTAACGCGAAACAACACACACCAACACACACTTCAACACACCAATATACACACACCAACACAGACACACACCAGCACACACATACACTAACACATTAAAACACAAAACAACCCACACCAAGACAATCAAACACACCAACACACCAGGACACAAACACCAACACACACCAACAAACACACCAACACACACACACAAAGAGACACGTACCAAAACACAAAACAACAAAACACCCACACCAACACACAAACAAGAAAGCAACACTTCTCAACACGCAAACAAACGACCGACACACGAACACACAACACAAAAACACACAAAACAGGCCCACACATAAACACACACATACTCTAACACCAAAGAACCTACCAACACACATTAATACACTACAACTCACACACAGCAACACACTCACTGACAAACAATCATATACACAACAACACAGCAACACACTCCAACACAGACACACCAACACACACAGCAACACACCCACACAAACACACGCACCAAAACACACACCAACACACACACACCACCAAACACAAACACCCACTCACACACGAAAACGTACTAACACACCAACAGCAACACAAACAGAGACACACAAAAACAAAGACACTCATACACACACACATCGTGCACATACACAGAGAGACACACCAACACACAACACAACAGCAAACACCCAACTCACACACACACATAAACACACACATATAATAACACTCCGCCATACATACCAACACACATTAATACACTACAACACACACACCGACACCCACCGACACACGCACACAGACACACAAACATACACACGCCAACACATACAACACAGCAACACACACCAACACACACACCAAAACACACACCAACACACTCCAAAACACAAACACACCAACACACACACACACCAAAACACACACAAGAACACACACAGCAACACACCCACACAAACACACGCACCAAAACACACACACCACCACCAAACACAAACACCCACTCACACACGAAAACGAACTAACACACCAACAGCAACACAAAGATAGACACACAAAAACAAAGACACTCATACACACACACATCGCGCACATACACAAAGAGACACACCAACACACAACACAACAGCAAACACCCAACTCACACACACACATAAACACACACATATACTAACACTCCACCACACATTACAACACACACACCGACACACACCAACACACGCACACAGACACACAAACATACACACGCCAACACATACAACACAGCAACACACACCAACACACACACCAAAACACACACCAACACACTCCAAAACACAAACACACCAACACACACCCACACCAAAACACACACAAGAACACACACACCACTAAACACAAACACCCACTCACCCACAAAAACGTACTAACACAACAACACAACAACACAACAACACAACAAACACCAACACACCAACAAACACACACAAAGACACACCGACAAACATTTACCTAAACGCACACATCCCAGCACACACAGCACACCAACACACACACACAGACACACTAACACGAAACAACACACACCAACACACACTTCAACACACCAATATACACACACCAACACAGACACACACCAGCACGCACATACACTAACACATTAAAACACAAAACAACCCACACCAAGACAATCAAACACACCAACACACCAGGACACAAACACCAACACACACCAACAAACACACCAACACACACACACCAAGAGACACGTGCCAAAACACAAAACAACAAAACACCCACACCAACACACAAACAAGAAAGCAACACTTCTCAACACGCAAACAAACGACCGACACACGAACACACAACACAAAAACACACAAAACACGCCCACACATAAACACACACATACTCTAACACCAAAGAACCTACCAACACACATTAATACACTACAACACACACACAGCAACACACTCACTGACAAACAATCATATACACAACAACACAGCAACACACTCCAACACAGACACACCAACACACACAGCAACACACCCACACAAACACACGCACCAAAACACACACCAACACACACACACCACCAAACACAAACACCCATTCACACACAAAAACGTACTAACACACCAACAGCAACACAAACACAGACACACAAAAACAAAGACACTCACACACACACATCGCGCACATAGACAGAGAGACACACCAACACACAACACAACAGCAAACACCCAACTCACACACACACATAAACACACACATATACTAACACTCCACCACACATACCAACACACATTAATACACTACAACACACACACCGACACACACCAACACACGCACACAGACACACAAACATACACACGCCAACACATACAACACAGCAACACACACCAACACACACACCAAAACACACACCAACACACTCCAAAACACAAACACACCAACACACACCCACACCAAAACACTCACAAGAACACACACACCACTAAACACAAACACCCACTCACCCACAAAAACCTACTAACACAACAACACAACAAACACAAACACAAACACACCAACAAACACACACAAAGACACACCGACAAACATTTACCTAAACACACACATCCCAGCACACACAGCACACCAACACACACACACAGACACACTAACACGAAACAACACACACCAACACACACTTCAACACACCAATATACACACACCAACACAGACACACACCAGCACACACATACACTAACACATTAAAACACAAAACAACCCACACCAAGACAATCAAACACACCAACACACCAGGACACAAACACCAACACACACCAACAAACACACCAACACACACACACCAAGAGACACGTACCAAAACACAAAACAACAAAACACCCACACCAACACACAAACAAGAAAGCAACACTTCTCAACACGCAAACAAACGACCGACACACGAACACACAACACAAAAACACACAAAACACGCCCACACATAAACACACACATACTCTAACACCAAAGAACCTACCAACACACATTAACACACTACAACACACACACAGCAACACACTCACTGACAAACAATCATATACACAACAACACAGCAACACACTCCAACACAGACACACCAACACACACAGCAACACACCCACACAAACACACGCACCAAAACACACACCAACACACACACACCACCAAACACAAACACCCATTCACACACAAAAACGTACTAACACACCAACAGCAACACAAACGCAGACACACAAAAACAAAGACACTCACACACACACATCGCGCACATAGACAGAGAGACACACCAACACACAACACAACAGCAAACACCCAACTCACACACACACATAAACACACACATATACTAACACTCCACCACACATACCAACACACATTAATACACTACAACACACACCCCGACACACACCAACACACGCACACAGACACACAAACATACACACGCCAACACATACAACACAGCAACACACACCAACACACACACCAAAACACACACCAACACACTCCAAAAAACAAACACACCAACACACACCCACACCAAAACACTCACAAGAACACACACACCACTAAACACAAACACCCACTCACCCACAAAAACCTACTAACACAACAACACAACAAACACAAACACAAACACACCAACAAACACACACAAAGACACACCGACAAACATTTACCTAAACACACACATCCCAGCACACACAACACACCAACACACACACACAGACACACTAACACGAAACAACACACACCAACGCACACTTCAACACACCAATATACACACACCAACACAGACACACACCAGCACACACATACACTAACACATTAAAACACAAAACACAAACACCCACACCAAGACAATCACACACACCAACACACCAGGACACAAACACCAACAAACACACCAACAAACACACCAAGAGACACGTACCAAAACACAAAACAACAAAACACCCACACCAACACACAAACAAGAAAGGAACACTTCTCAACACGCAAACAAACGACCGACACACGAACACACAACACAAAAACACACAAAACACGCCCACACATAAACACACACATACTCTAACACCAAAGAACCTACCAACACACATTAATACACTACAACACACACACAGCAACACACTCACTGACAAACAATCATATACACAACAACACAGCAACACACTCCAACACAGACACACCAACACACACAGCAACACACCCACACAAACACACGCACCAAAACACACACCAACACACACACACCACCAAACACAAACACCCATTCACACACAAAAACGTACTAACACACCAACAGCAACACAAACACAGACACACAAAAACAAAGACACTCACACACACACATCGCGCACATAGACAGAGAGACACACCAACACACAACACAACAGCAAACACCCAACTCACACACACACATAAACACACACATATACTAACACTCCACCACACATACCAACACACATTAATACACTACAACACACACACCGACACACACCAACACACGCACACAGACACACAAACATACACACGCAAACACATACAACACAGCAACACACACCAACACACACACCAAAACACACACCAACACACTCCAAAACACAAACACACCAACACACACCCACACCAAAACACTCACAAGAACACACACACCACTAAACACAAACACCCACTCACCCACAAAAACCTACTAACACAACAACACAACAAACACAAACACAAACACACCAACAAACACACACAAAGACACACCGACAAACATTTACCTAAACACACACATCCCAGCACACACAGCACACCAACACACACACACAGACACACTAACACGAAACAACACACACCAACACACACTTTAACACACCAATATACACACACCAACACAGACACACACCAGCACACACATACACTAACACATTAAAACACAAAACAACCCACACCAAGACAATCAAACACACCAACACACCAGGACACAAACACCAACACACACCAACAAACACACCAACACACACACACCAAGAGACACGTACCAAAACACAAAACAACAAAACACCCACACCAACACACAAACAAGAAAGCAACACTTCTCAACACGCAAACAAACGACCGACACACGAACACACAACACAAAAACACACAAAACACGCAAACACATAAACACACACATACTCTAACACCAAAGAACCTACCAACACACATTAATACACTACAACACACACACAGCAACACACTCACTGACAAACAATCATATACACAACAACACAGCAACACACTCCAACACAGACACACCAACACACACAGCAACACACCCACACAAACACACGCACCAAAACACACACCAACACACACACACCAGCAAACACAAACACCCATTCACACACAAAAACGTACTAACACACCAACAGCAACACAAACACAGACACACAAAAACAAAGACACTCACACACACACATCGCGCACATAGACAGAGAGACACACCAACACACAACACAACAGCAAACACCCAACTCACACACACACATAAACACACACATATACTAACACTCCACCACACATACCAACACACATTAATACACTACAACACACACACCGACACACACCAACACACGCACACAGACACACAAACATACACACGCCAACACATACAACACAGCAACACACACCAACACACACACCAAAACACACACCAACACACTCCAAAACACAAACACACCAACACACACCCACACCAAAACACTCACAAGAACACACACACCACTAAACACAAACACCCACTCACGCACAAAAACCTACTAACACAACAACACAACAAACACAAACACAAACACACCAACAAACACACACAAAGACACACCGACAAACATTTACCTAAACACACACATCCCAGCACACACAGCACACCAACACACACACACAGACACACTAACACGAAACAACACACACCAACACACACTTCAACACACCAATATACACACACCAACACAGACACACACCAGCACACACATACACTAACACATTAAAACACAAAACAACCCACACCAAGACAATCAAACACACCAACACACCAGGACACAAACACCAACACACACCAACAAACACACCAACACACACACACCAAGAGACACGTACCAAAACACAAAACAACAAAACACCCACACCAACACACAAACAAGAAAGCAACACTTCTCAACACGCAAACAAACGACCGACACACGAACACACAACACAAAAACACACAAAACACGCCCACACATAAACACACACATACTCTAACACCAAAGAACCTACCAACACACATTAATACACTACAACACACACACAGCAACACACTCACTGACAAACAATCATATACACAACAACACAGCAACACACTCCAACACAGACACACCAACACACACAGCAACACACCCACACAAACACACGCACCAAAACACACACCAACACACACACACCACCAAACACAAACACCCATTCACACACAAAAACGTACTAACACACCAACAGCAACACAAACGCAGACACACAAAAACAAAGACACTCACACACACACATCGCGCACATAGACAGAGAGACACACCAACACACAACACAACAGCAAACACCCAACTCACACACACACATAAACACACACATATACTAACACTCCACCACACATACCAACACACATTAATACACTACAACACACACCCCGACACACACCAACACACGCACACAGACACACAAACATACACACGCCAACACATACAACACAGCAACACACACCAAAACACACACCAAAACACACACCAACACACTCCAAAAAACAAACACACCAACACACACCCACACCAAAACACTCACAAGAACACACACACCACTAAACACAAACACCCACTCACCCACAAAAACCTACTAACACAACAACACAACAAACACAAACACAAACACACCAACAAACACACACAAAGACACACCGACAAACATTTACCTAAACACACACATCCCAGCACACACAACACACCAACACACACACACAGACACACTAACACGAAACAACACACACCAACGCACACTTCAACACACCAATAAACACACACACCAACACAGACACACACCAGCACACACATACACTAACACATTGAAACACAAAACACAAACACCCACACCAAGACAATCACACACACCAACACACCAGGACACAAACACCAACAAACACACCAACAAACACACCAAGAGACACGTACCAAAACACAAAACAACAAAACACCCACACCAACACACAAACAAGAAAGCAACACTTCTCAACACGCAAACAAACGACCGACACACGAACACACAACACAAAAACACACAAAACACGCCCACACATAAACACACACATACTCTAACACCAAAGAACCTACCAACACACATTAATACACTACAACACACACACAGCAACACACTCACTGACAAACAGTCATATACACAACAACACAGCAACACACTCCAACACAGACACACCAACACACACAGCAACACACCCACACAAACACACGCACCAAAACACACACCAACACACACACACCAGCAAACACAAACACCCATTCACACACAAAAACGTACTAACACACCAACAGCAACACAAACACAGACACACAAAAACAAAGACACTCACACACACACATCGCGCACATAGACAGAGAGACACACCAACACACAACACAACAGCAAACACCCAACTCACACACACACATAAACACACACATATACTAACACTCCACCACACATACCAACACACATTAATACACTACAACACACACACCGACACACACCAACACACGCACACAGACACACAAACATACACACGCCAACACATACAACACAGCAACACACACCAACACACACACCAAAACACACACCAACACACTCCAAAACACAAACACACCAACACACACCCACACCAAAACACTCACAAGAACACACACACCACTAAACACAAACACCCACTCACCCACAAAAACCTACTAACACAACAACACAACAAACACAAACACAAACACACCAACAAACACACACAAAGACACACCGACAAACATTTACCTAAACACACACATCCCAGCACACACAGCACACCAACACACACACACAGACACACTAACACGAAACAACACACACCAACACACACTTCAACACACCAATATACACACACCAACACAGACACACACCAGCACACACATACACTAACACATTAAAACACAAAACAACCCACACCAAGACAATCAAACACACCAACACACCAGGACACAAACACCAACACACACCAACAAACACACCAACACACACACACCAAGAGACACGTACCAAAACACAAAACAACAAAACACCCACACCAACACACAAACAAGAAAGCAACACTTCTCAACACGCAAACAAACGACCGACACACGAACACACAACACAAAAACACACAAAACACGCCCACACATAAACACACACATACTCTAACACCAAAGAACCTACCAACACACATTAATACACTACAACACACACACAGCAACACACTCACTGACAAACAATCATATACACAACAACACAGCAACACACTCCAACACAGACACACCAACACACACAGCAACACACCCACACAAACACACGCACCAAAACACACACCAACACACACACACCACCAAACACAAACACCCATTCACACACAAAAACGTACTAACACACCAACAGCAACACAAACGCAGACACACAAAAACAAAGACACTCACACACACACATCGCGCACATAGACAGAGAGACACACCAACACACAACACAACAGCAAACACCCAACTCACACACACACATAAACACACACATATACTAACACTCCACCACACATACCAACACACATTAATACACTACAACACACACCCCGACACACACCAACACACGCACACAGACACACAAACATACACACGCCAACACATACAACACAGCAACACACACCAACACACACACCAAAACACACACCAACACACTCCAAAAAACAAACACACCAACACACACCCACACCAAAACACTCACAAGAACACACACACCACTAAACACAAACACCCACTCACCCACAAAAACCTACTAACACAACAACACAACAAACACAAACACCAACACACCAACAAACACACACAAAGACACACCGACAAACATTTACCTAAACACACACATCCCAGCACACACAACACACATACACACACACACAGACACACTAACACGAAACAACACACACCAACGCACACTTCAACACACCAATATACACACACCAACACAGACACACACCAGCACACACATACACTAACACATTGAAACACAAAACACAAACACCCACACCAAGACAATCACACACACCAACACACCAGGACACAAACACCAACAAACACACCAACAAACACACCAAGAGACACGTACCAAAACACAAAACAACAAAACACCCACACCAACACACAAACAAGAAAGCAACACTTCTCAACACGCAAACAAACGACCGACACACGAACACACAACACAAAAACACACAAAACAGGCCCACACATAAACACACACATACTCTAACACCAAAAAACCTACCAACACACATTAATACACTACAACACACACACAGCAACACACTCACTGACAAACAATCATATACACAACAACACAGCAACACACTCCAACACAGACACACCAACACACACAGCAACACACCCACACAAACACACGCACCAAAACACACACCAACACAGACACACCACCAAACACAAACACCCATTCACACACAAAAACGTACTAACACACCAACAGCAACACAAACACAGACACACAAAAACAAAGACACTCACACACACACATCGCGCACATAGACAGAGAGACACACCAACACACAACACAACAGCAAACACCCAACTCACACACACACATAAACACACACATATACTAACACTCCACCACACATACCAACACACAATAATACACTACAACACACACACCGACACACACCAACACACGCACACAGACACACAAACATACACACGCCAACACATACAACACAGCAACACACACCAACACACACACCAAAACACACACCAACACACTCCAAAACACAAACACACCAACACACACCCACACCAAAACACACACAAGAACACACACACCACTAAACACAAACACCCACTCACCCACAAAAACGTACTAACACAACAACACAACAATACAACAAACACAAACAACAACACACCAACAAACACACACAAAGACACACCGACAAACTTTTACCAAAACACACACATCCCAGCACACACAACACACCAACACACACACACAGACACACTAACACGAAACAACACACACCAACACACACTTCAACACACCAATATACACACACCAACACAGACACACACCAGCACACACATACACTAACACATTAAAACACAAAACAACCCACACACAGACAATCACACACACCAACACACCAGGACACAAACACCAACACACACCAACAAACACACCAAGAGACACGTACCAAAACACAAAACAACAAAACACCCACACCAACACACAAACAAGAGAGCAACACTTATCAACACGCAAACAAACGACCGACACACGAACACACAACACAAAAACACACAAAACAGGCCCACACATAAACACACACATACTCTAACACCAAAAAACCTACCAACACACATTAATACACTACAACACACACACAGCAACACACTCACTGACAAACAATCATATACACAACAACACAGCTACACACTCCAACACAGACACACCAACACACACAGCAACACACCCACACAAACACACGCACCAAAACACACACCAACACAGACACACAACAAACACAAACACCCATTCACACACGAAAACGTGCTAACACACCAACAGCAACACAGACACAGACACACAGAAACAAAGACACTAACACACACACACATCGCGCACATAGACAGAGAGACACACCAACACACAACACAACAGCAAACACCCAACTCACACACACACATAAACACACACATATACTAACACTCCACCACACATACCAACACACATTAATACACTACAACACACACACCGACACACACCAACACACGCACACCTACACACAAACATACACACGCCAACACATACAACACAGCAACACACACCAACACACACACCAAAACACACACCAACACACTCCAAAACACAAACACACCAACACACACCCACACCAAAACACTCACAAGAACACACACACCACTAAACACAAACACCCACTCACCCACAAAAACCTACTAACACAACAACACAACAAACACAAACACAAACACACCAACAAACACACACAAAGACACACCGACAAACATTTACCTAAACACACACATCCCAGCAGACACAGCACACCAACACACACACACAGACACACTAACACGAAACAACATACACCAACACACACTTCAACACACCAATATACACACACCAACACAGACACACACCAGCACACACATACACTAACACATTAAAACACAAAACAACCCACACCAAGACAATCAAACACACCAACACACCAGGACACAAACACCAACACACACCAACAAACACACCAACACACACACACCAAGAGACACGTACCAAAATACAAAACAACAAAACACAAACACCAACACACAAACAAGAAAGCAACACTTCTCAACACGCAAACAAACGACAGACACACGAGCACACAACACAAAAACACACAAAACAGGCCCACACATAAACACACACATACTCTAACACCAAAGAACCTACCAACACACATTAATACACTACAACACACACACAGCAACACACTCACTGACAAACAATCATATACACAACAACACAGCAACACACTCCAACACAGACACACCAACACACACAGCAACACACCCACACAAACACACGCACCAAAACACACACCAACACAGACACACCACCAAACACAAACACCCATTCACACACAAAAACGTACTAACACACCAACAGCAACACAAACACAGACACACAAAAACAAAGACACTCACACACACACATCGCGCACATAGACAGAGAGACACACCAACACACAACACAACAGCAAACACCCAACTCACACACACACATAAACACACACATATACTAACACTCCACCACACATACCAACACACAATAATACACTACAACACACACACCGACACACACCAACACACGCACACAGACACACAAACATACACACGCCAACACATACAACACAGCAACACACACCAACACACACACCAAAACACACACCAACACACTCCAAAACACAAACACACCAACACACACCCACACCAAAACACACACAAGAACACACACACCACTAAACACAAACACCCACTCACCCACAAAAACGTACTAACACAACAACACAACAATACAACAAACACAAACAACAACACACCAACAAACACACACAAAGACACACCGACAAACTTTTACCAAAACACACACATCCCAGCACACACAACACACCAACACACACACACAGACACACTAACACGAAACAACACACACCAACACACACTTCAACACACCAATATACACACACCAACACAGACACACACCAGCACACACATACACTAACACATTAAAACACAAAACAACCCACACACAGACAATCACACACACCAACACACCAGGACACAAACACCAACACACACCAACAAACACACCAAGAGACACGTACCAAAACACAAAACAACAAAACACCCACACCAACACACAAACAAGAGAGCAACACTTATCAACACGCAAACAAACGACCGACACACGAACACACAACACAAAAACACACAAAACAGGCCCACACATAAACACACACATACTCTAACACCAAAAAACCTACCAACACACATTAATACACTACAACACACACACAGCAACACACTCACTGACAAACAATCATATACACAACAACACAGCCTCACACTCCAACACAGACACACCAACACACACAGCAACACACCCACACAAACACACGCACCAAAACACACACCAACACAGACACACAACAAACACAAACACCCACTCACACACAAAAACGTGCTAACACACCAACAGCAACACAGACACAGACACACAGAAACAAAGACACTAACACACACACACATCGCGCACATAGACAGAGAGACACACCAACACACAACACAACAGCAAACACCCAACTCACACACACACATAAACACACACATATACTAACACTTCACCACACATACCAACACACATTAATACACTACAACACACACACCGACACACACCAACAGACGCACACAGACACACAAACATACACACGCCAACACATACAACACAGCAACACACACCAACACACACACCAAAACACACACCAACACACTCCAAAACACAAACACACCAACACACACCCACACCAAAACACTCACAAGAACACACACACCACTAAACACAAACACCCACTCACCCACAAAAACCTACTAACACAACAACACAACAAACACAAACACACCAACAAACACACACAAAGACACACCGACAAACATTTACCTAAACACACACATCACAGCACACACAACACACCAACACACACACGCAGACACACTAACACGAAACAACATACACCAACACACACTTCAACACACCAATATACACACACCAACACAGACACACACCAGCACACACATACACTAACACATTAAAACACAAAACAACCCACACACAGACAATCAAACACACCAACACACCAGGACACAAACACTAACACACACCAACAAACACACCAACACACACACACCAAGAGACACGTACCAAAACACAAAACAACAAAACACCCACACCAACACACAAACAAGAAAGCAACACTTGTCAACACGCAAACAAACGACCGACACACGAACACACAACACAAAAACACACAAAACAGGCCCACACATAAACACACACATACTCTAACACCAAAGAACCTACCAACACACATTAATACACTACAACACACACACACCAACACACTCACAGACAAACAATCATATACACAACAACACAGCAACACACTCCAACACAGACACACCAACACACACAGCAACACACCCACACAAACACACGCACCAAAACACACACCAACACACACACCAAACACAAACACCCACTCACACACGAAAACGTACTAACACACCAACAGCAACACAAACACAGAAACACAAAAACAAAGACACTCATACACACACACATCGCGCACATAGACAGAGAGACACACCAACACACAACACAACAGCACACACCCAACTCACACACACATAAACACACACATATACTAACACTCCACCACACATACCAACACACATTAATACACTACAACACACACACCGACACACACCAACACACGCACACAGACACACAAACATACACACACCAACACACACACCAAAACACTCACCAACACACCCCAAAACACAAACACACCAACACACACCCACACCAAAACACACACAAGAACACACACACCAGTAAACACAAACACCCACTCACCCACAAAAACGTACTAACACAACAACACAACAACACAACAAACACAAACAACAACACACCAACAAACACACACAAAGACACACCGACAAACATTTACCTAAACACACACACATCCCAGCACACACAACACACCAACACACACACACAGACACACTAACACGAAACAACACACACCAACACACACTTCAACACACCAATATACACACACCAACACAGACACACACCAGCACACACATACACTAACACATTAAAACACAAAACAACCCACACCAAGACAATCAAACACACCAACACACCAGGACACAAACACCAACACACACCAACAAACACACCAACACACACACACCAAGAGACACGTACCAAAACACAAAACAACAAAACACAAACACCAACACACAAACAAGAAAGCAACACTTCTCAACACGCAAACAAACGACAGACACACCAACACACAACACAAAAACACACAAAACAGGCCCACACATAAACACACACATACTCTAACACCAAAGAACCTACCAACACACATTAATACACTACAACACACACACAGCAACACACTCACTGACAAACAATCATATACACAACAACACAGCAACACACTCCAACACAGACACACCAACACACACAGCAACACACCCACGCAAACACACGCACCAAAACACACACAAACACACACACACCACCAAGCACAAACACCCACTCACACACGAAAACGTACTAACACACCAACAGCAACACAAACACAGACACACAAAAACAAAGACACTCATACACACACACATCGCGCACATAGACAGAGAGACACACCAACACACAACACAACAGCAAACACCCAACTCACACACACACATAAACACACGCATACACTAACACTCCACCACACATACCAACACACATTAATACACTACAACACACACACCGACACACACCTACACACGCACACAGACACACAAACATACACACGCCAACACATACAACACAGCAACACACACCAACACACACACCAAAACACACTCCAAAACACAAACACACCAACACACACCCACACCAAAACACACACAAGAACACACACACCACTAAACACAAACACCCACTCACCTACAAAAACGTACTAACACACCAATACAACAACACAACAAACACAAACAACAACACAACAACAAACACACACAAAGACACACCGACAAACATTTACCTAAACACACACATCCCAGCACACACAACACACCAACACACACACACAGACACACTAACACGAAACAACACACACCAACACACACTTCAACACACCAATATACACACACCAACACAGACACACACCAGCACACACATACACTAACACATTAAAACACAAAACAACCCACACCAAGACAATCAAACACACCAACACACCAGGACACAAACACCAACACACACCAACAAACACACCAACACACACACACCAAGAGACACGTACCAAAACACAAAACAACAAAACACAAACACCAACACACAAACAAGAAAGCAACACTTCTCAACACGCAAACAAACGACAGACACACCAACACACAACACAAAAACACACAAAACAGGCCCACACATAAACACACACATACTCTAACACCAAAGAACCTACCAACACACATTAATACACTACAACACACACACAACAACACACTCACTGACAAACAATCATATACACAACAACACAGCAACACACTCCAACACAGACACACCAACACACACAGCAAAACACCCACGCAAACACACGCACCAAAACACAAACAAACACACACACACCACCAAACACAAACACCCACTCACACACGAAAACGTACTAACACACCAACAGCAACACAAACACAGAAACACAAAAACAAAGACACTCATACACACACACATCGCGCACATAGACAGAGAGACACACCAACACACAACACAACAGCAAACACCCAACTCACACACACACATAAACACACGCATATACTAACACTCCACCACACATACCAACACACATTAATACACTACAACACACACACCGACACACAAACATACACACGCCAACACATACAACACAGCAACACACACCAACACACACACCAAAACACACACCAACACACTCCAAAACACAAACACACCAACACACACCCACACCAAAACACACACAAGAACACACACACCACTAAACACAAACACACACTCACCCACAAAAACGTACTAACACAACAATACAACAAACACAAACAACAACACACCAACAAACACACACAAAGACACACCGACAAACTTTTACCAAAACACACACATCCCAGCACACACAACACACCAACACACACACACAGACACACTAACACGAAACAACACACACCAACACACACTTCAACACACCAATATACACACACCAACACAGACACACACCAGCACACACATACACTAACACATTAAAACACAAAACAACCCACACACAGACAATCACACACACCAACACACCAGGACACAAACACCAACACACACCAACAAACACACCAAGAGACACGTACCAAAACACAAAACAACAAAACACCCACACCAACACACAAACAAGAGAGCAACACTTATCAACACGCAAACAAACGACCGACACACGAACACACAACACAAAAACACACAAAACAGGCCCACACATAAACACACACATACTCTAACACCAAAAAACCTACCAACACACATTAATACACTACAACACACACACAGCAACACACTCACTGACAAACAATCATATACACAACAACACAGCAACACACTCCAACACAGACACACCAACACACACAGCAACACACCCACACAAACACACGCACCAAAACACACACCAACACACACAGCAACAAACACAAACACCCACTCACACACGAAAACGTGCTAACACACCAACAGCAACACAAACACAGACACACAGAAACAAAGACACTAACACACACACACATCGCGCACATAGACAGAGAGACACACCAACACACAACACAACAGCAAACACCCAACTCACACACACACATAAACACACACATATACTAACACTTCACCACACATACCAACACACATTAATACACTACAACACACACACCGACACACACCAACACACGCACACAGACACACAAACATACACACGCCAACACATACAACACAGCAACACACACCAACACACACACCAAAACACACACCAACACGCTCCAAAACACAAACACACCAACACACACCCACACCAAAACACTCACAAGAACACACACACCACTAAACACAAACACCCACTCACCCACAAAAACGTACTAACACAACAACACAACAAACACAAACACAAACACACCAACAAACACACACAAAGACACACCGACAAACATTTACCTAAACACACACATCCCAGCACACACAACACACCAACACACACACAGACACACTAACACGAAACAACACACACCAACACACACTTCAACACACCAATATACACACACCAACACAGACACACACCAGCACACACATACACTAACACATTAAAACAAAAAACAACCCACACCAAGACAATCAAACACACCAACACACCAGGACACAAACACTAACACACACCAACAAACACACCAACACACACACACCAAGAGACACGTACCAAAACACAAAACAACAAAACACCCACACCAACACACAAACAAGAAAGCAACACTTCTCAACACGCAAACAAACGACCGACACACCAACACACAACACAAAAACACACACAACAGGCCCACACATAAACAGACACATACTCTAACACCAAAGAAGCTACCAACACACATTAATACACTACAACACACACACAGCAACACACTCACTGACAAACAATCATATACACAACAACACAGCAACACACTCCAACACAGACACACCCACACACACAGCAACACACCCACGCAAACACGCGCACCAAAACACAAACAAACACACACACACCACCAAACACAAACACCCACTCACACACGAAAACGTACTAACACACCAACAGCAACACAAACACAGAAACACAAAAACAAAGACACTCATACACACACACATCGCGCACATAGACAGAGAGACACACCAACACACAACACAACAGCAAACACCCAACTCACACACACACATAAACACACGCATATACTAACACTCCACCACACATACCAACACACATTAATACACTACAACACACACACCGACACACAAACATACACACGCCAACACATACAACACAGCAACACACACCAACACACACACCAAAACACACACCAACACACTCCAAAACACAAACACACCAACACACACCCACACCAAAACACACACAAGAACACACACACCACTAAACACAAACACACACTCACCCACAAAAACGTACTAACACAACAACACAACAATACAACAAACACAAACAACAACACACCAACAAACACACACAAAGACACACCGACAAACTTTTACCAAAACACACACATCCCAGCACACTTCAACACACCAACACACACACACAGACACACTAACACGAAACAACACACACCAACACACACTTCAACACACCAATATACACACACCAACACAGACACACACCAGCACACACATACACTAACACATTAAAACACAAAACAACCCACACCAAGACAATCAAACACACCAACACACCAGGACACAAACACCAACACACACCAACAAACACACCAACACACACACACCAAGAGACACGTACCAAAACACAAAACAACAAAACACAAACACCAACACACAAACAAGAAAGCAACACTTCTCAACACGCAAACAAACGACAGACACACCAACACACAACACAAAAACACACAAAACAGGCCCACACATAAACACACACATACTCTAACACCAAAGAACCTACCAACACACATTAATACACTACAACACACACACAGCAACACACTCACTGACAAACAATCATATACACAACAACACAGCAACACACTCCAACACAGACACACCAACACACACAGCAACACACCCACGCAAACACACGCACCAAAACACACACAAACACACACACACCACCAAGCACAAACACCCACTCACACACGAAAACGTACTAACACACCAACAGCAACACAAACACAGACACACAAAAACAAAGACACTCATAGACACACACATCGCGCACATAGACAGAGAGACACACCAACACACAACACAACAGCAAACACCCAACTCACACACACACATAAACACACGCATACACTAACACTCCACCACACATACCAACACACATTAATACACTACAACACACACACCGACACACACCTACACACGCACACAGACACACAAACATACACACGCCAACACATACAACACAGCAACACACACCAACACACACACCAAAACACACTCCAAAACACAAACACACCAACACACACCCACACCAAAACACACACAAGAACACACACACCACTAAACACAAACACCCACTCACCTACAAAAACGTACTAACACACCAATACAACAACACAACAAACACAAACAACAACACAACAACAAACACACACAAAGACACACCGACAAACATTTACCTAAACACACACATCCCAGCACACACAACACACCAACACACACACACAGACACACTAACACGAAACAACACACACCAACACACACTTCAACACACCAATATACACACACCAACACAGACACACACCAGCACACACATACACTAACACATTAAAACACAAAACAACCCACACCAAGACAATCAAACACACCAACACACCAGGACACAAACACCAACACACACCAACAAACACACCAACACACACACACCAAGAGACACGTACCAAAACACAAAACAACAAAACACAAACACCAACACACAAACAAGAAAGCAACACTTCTCAACACGCAAACAAACGACAGACACACCAACACACAACACAAAAACACACAAAACAGGCCCACACATAAACACACACATACTCTAACACCAAAGAACCTACCAACACACATTAATACACTACAACACACACACAGCAACACACTCACTGACAAACAATCATATACACAACAACACAGCAACACACTCCAACACAGACACACCAACACACACAGCAAAACACCCACGCAAACACACGCACCAAAACACACACAAACACACACACACCACCAAACACAAATACCCACTCACACACGAAAACGTACTAACACACCAACAGCAACACAAACACAGAAACACAAAAACAAAGACACTCATACACACACACATCGCGCACATAGACAGAGAGACACACCAACACACAACACAACAGCAAACACCCAACTCACACACACACATAAACACACGCATATACTAACACTCCACCACACATACCAACACACATTAATACACTACAACACACACACCGACACACAAACATACACACGCCAACACATACAACACAGCAACACACACCAACACACACACCAAAACACACACCAACACACTTCAAAACACAAACACACCAACACACACCCACACCAAAACACACACAAGAACACACACACCACTAAACACAAACACACACTCACCCACAAAAACGTACTAACACAACAACACAACAATACAACAAACACAAACAACAACACACCAACAAACACACACAAAGACACACCGACAAACTTTTACCAAAACACACACATCCCAGCACACACAACACACCAACACACACACACAGACACACTAACACGAAACAACACACACCAACACACACTTCAACACACCAATATACACACACCAACACAGACACACACCAGCACACACATACACTAACACATTAAAACACAAAACAACCCACACACAGACAATCACACACACCAACACACCAGGACACAAACACCAACACACACCAACAAACACACCAAGAGACACGTACCAAAACACAAAACAACAAAACACCCACACCAACACACAAACAAGAGAGCAACACTTATCAACACGCAAACAAACGACCGACACACGAACACACAACACAAAAACACACAAAACAGGCCTACACATAAACACACACATACTCTAACACCAAAAAACCTACCAACACACATTAATACACTACAACACACACACAGCAACACACTCACTGACAAACAATCATATACACAACAACACAGCAACACACTCCAACACAGACACACCAACACACACAGCAACACACCCACACAAACACACGCACCAAAACACACACCAACACACACAGCAACAAACACAAACACCCACTCACACACGAAAACGTGCTAACACACCAACAGCAACACAAACACAGACACACAGAAACAAAGACACTAACACACACACACATCGCGCACATAGACAGAGAGACACACCAACACACAACACAACAGCAAACACCCAACTCACACACACACATAAACACACACATATACTAACACTTCACCACACATACCAACACACATTAATACACTACAACACACACACCGACACACACCAACACACGCACACAGACACACAAACATACACACGCCAACACATACAACACAGCAACACACACCAACACACACACCAAAACACACACCAACACGCTCCAAAACACAAACACACCAACACACACCCACACCAAAACACTCACAAGAACACACACACCACTAAACACAAACACCCACTCACCCACAAAAACGTACTAACACAACAACACAACAAACACAAACACAAACACACCAACAAACACACACAAAGACACACCGACAAACATTTACCTAAACACACACATCCCAGCACACACAACACACCAACACACACACAGACACACTAACACGAAACAACACACACCAACACACACTTCAACACACCAATATACACACACCAACACAGACACACACCAGCACACACATACACTAACACATTAAAACAAAAAACAACCCACACCAAGACAATCAAACACACCAACACACCAGGACACAAACACTAACACACACCAACAAACACACCAACACACACACACCAAGAGACACGTACCAAAACACAAAACAACAAAACACCCACACCAACACACAAACAAGAAAGCAACACTTCTCAACACGCAAACAAACGACCGACACACGAACACACAACACAAAAACACACAAAACAGGCCCACACATAAACACACACATACTCTAACACCAAAGAAGCTACCAACACACATTAATACACTACAACACACACACAGCAACACACTCACTGACAAACAATCATATACACAACAACACAGCAACACACTCCAACACAGACACACCCACACACACAGCAACACACCCACGCAAACACGCGCACCAAAACACAAACAAACACACACACACCACCAAACACAAACACCCACTCACACACGAAAACGTACTAACACACCAACAGCAACACAAACACAGAAACACAAAAACAAAGACACTCATACACACACACATCGCGCACATAGACAGAGAGACACACCAACACACAACACAACAGCAAACACCCAACTCACACACACACATAAACACACGCATATACTAACACTCCACCACACATACCAACACACATTAATACACTACAACACACACACCGACACACAAACATACACACGCCAACACATACAACACAGCAACACACACCAACACACACACCAAAACACACACCAACACACTCCAAAACACAAACACACCAACACACACCCACACCAAAACACACACAAGAACACACACACCACTAAACACAAACACACACTCACCCACAAAAACGTACTAACACAACAACACAACAATACAACAAACACAAACAACAACACACCAACAAACACACACAAAGACACACCGACAAACTTTTACCAAAACACACACATCCCAGCACACACAACACACCAACACACACACACAGACACACTAACACGAAACAACACACACCAACACACACTTCAACACACCAATATACACACACCAACACAGACACACACCAGCACACACATACACTAACACATTAAAACACAAAACAACCCACACACAGACAATCACACACACCAACACACCAGGACACAAACACCAACACACACCAACAAACACACCAAGAGACACGTACCAAAACACAAAACAACAAAACACCCACACCAACACACAAACAAGAGAGCAACACTTATCAACACGCAAACAAACGACCGACACACGAACACACAACACAAAAAGACACAAAACAGGCCTACACATAAACACACACATACTCTAACACCAAAAAACCTACCAACACACATTAATACACTACAACACACACACAGCAACACACTCACTGACAAACAATCATATACACAACAACACAGCAACACACTCCAACACAGACACACCAACACACACAGCAACACACCCACACAAACACACGCACCAAAACACACACCAACACACACAGCAACAAACACAAACACCCACTCACACACGAAAACGTACTAACACACCAACAGCAACACAAACACAGAAACACAGAAACAAAGACACTAACACACACACACATCGCGCACATAGACAGAGAGACACACCAACACACAACACAACAGCAAACACCCAACTCACACACACACATAAACACACACATATACTAACACTTCACCACACATACCAACACACATTAATACACTACAACACACACACCGACACACACCAACACACGCACACAGACACACAAACATACACACGCCAACACATACAACACAGCAACACACACCAACACACACACCAAAACACACACCAACACGCTCCAAAACACAAACACACCAACACACACCCACACCAAAACACTCACAAGAACACACACACCACTAAACACAAACACCCACTCACCCACAAAAACGTACTAACACAACAACACAACAAACACAAACACAAACACACCAACAAACACACACAAAGACACACCGACAAACATTTACCTAAACACACACATCCCAGCACACACAGCACACCAACACACACACAGACACACTAACACGAAACAACACACACCAACACACACTTCAACACACCAATATACACACACCAACACAGACACACACCAGCACACACATACACTAACACATTAAAACAAAAAACAACCCACACCAAGACAATCAAACACACCAACACACCAGGACACAAACACTAACACACACCAACAAACACACCAACACACACACACCAAGAGACACGTACCAAAACACAAAACAACAAAACACCCACACCAACACACAAACAAGAAAGCAACACTTCTCAACACGCAAACAAACGACCGACACACGAACACACAACACAAAAACACACAAAACAGGCCCACACATAAACACACACATACTCTAACACCAAAGAAGCTACCAACACACATTAATACACTACAACACACACACAGCAACACACTCACTGACAAACAATCATATACACAACAACACAGCAACACACTCCAACACAGACGCACCCACACACACAGCAACACACCCACGCAAACACGCGCACCAAAACACACACAAACACACACACACCACCAAACACAAACACCCACTCACACACGAAAACGTACTAACACACCAACAGCAACACAAACACAGAAACACAAAAACAAAGACACTCATACACACACACATCGCGCACATAGACAGAGAGACACACCAACACACAACACAACAGCAAACACCCAACTCACACACACACATAAACACACGCATATACTAACACTCCACCACACATACCAACACACATTAATACACTACAACACACACACCGACACACACCTACACACGCACACAGACACACAAACATACACACGCCAACACATACAACACAGCAACACACACCAACACACACACCAAAACACACACCAACACACTCCAAAACACAAACACACCAACACACACCCACACCAAAACACTCACAAGAACACACACACCACTAAACACAAACACCCACTCACCCACAAAAACCTACTAACACAACAACACAACAAACACAAACACAAACACACCAACAAACACACACAAAGACACACCGACAAACATTTACCTAAACACACACATCCCAGCACACACAACACACCAACACACACACACAGACACACTAACACGAAACAACACACACCAACGCACACTTCAACACACCAATATACACACACCAACACAGACACACACCAGCACACACATACACTAACACATTAAAACACAAAACACAAACACCCACACCAAGACAATCACACACACCAACACACCAGGACACAAACACCAACAAACACACCAACAAACACACCAAGAGACACGTACCAAAACACAAAACAACAAAACACCCACACCAACACACAAACAAGAAAGCAACACTTCTCAACACGCAAACAAACGACCGACACACGAACACACAACACAAAAACACACAAAACACGCCCACACATAAACACACACATACTCTAACACCAAAGAACCTACCAACACACATTAATACACTACAACACACACACAGCAACACACTCACTGACAAACAATCATATACACAACAACACAGCAACACACTCCAACACAGACACACCAACACACACAGCAACACACCCACACAAACACACGCACCAAAACACACACCAACACACACACACCAGCAAACACAAACACCCATTCACACACAAAAACGTACTAACACACCAACAGCAACACAAACACAGACACACAAAAACAAAGACACTCACACACACACATCGCGCACATAGACAGAGAGACACACCAACACACAACACAACAGCAAACACCCAACTCACACACACACATAAACACACACATATACTAACACTCCACCACACATACCAACACACATTAATACACTACAACACACACACCGACACACACCAACACACGCACACAGACACACAAACATACACACGCCAACACATACAACACAGCAACACACACCAACACACACACCAAAACACACACCAACACACTCCAAAACACAAACACACCAACACACACCCACACCAAAACACTCACAAGAACACACACACCACTAAACACAAACACCCACTCACCCACAAAAACCTACTAACACAACAACACAACAAACACAAACACAAACACACCAACAAACACACACAAAGACACACCGACAAACATTTACCTAAACACACACATCCCAGCACACACAGCACACCAACACACACACACAGACACACTAACACGAAACAACACACACCAACACACACTTCAACACACCAATATACACACACCAACACAGACACACACCAGCACACACATACACTAACACATTAAAACACAAAACAACCCACACCAAGACAATCAAACACACCAACACACCAGGACACAAACACCAACACACACCAACAAACACACCAACACACACACACCAAGAGACACGTACCAAAACACAAAACAACAAAACACCCACACCAACACACAAACAAGAAAGCAACACTTCTCAACACGCAAACAAACGACCGACACACGAACACACAACACAAAAACACACAAAACACGCCCACACATAAACACACACATACTCTAACACCAAAGAACCTACCAACACACATTAATACACTACAACACACACACAGCAACACACTCACCGACAAACAATCATATACACAACAACACAGCAACACACTCCAACACAGACACACCAACACACACAGCAACACACCCACACAAACACACGCACCAAAACACACACCAACACACACACACCAGCAAACACAAACACCCATTCACACACAAAAACGTACTAACACACCAACAGCAACACAAACACAGACACACAAAAACAAAGACACTCACACACACACATCGCGCACATAGACAGAGAGACACACCAACACACAACACAACAGCAAACACCCAACTCACACACACACATAAACACACACATATACTAACACTCCACCACACATACCAACACACATTAATACACTACAACACACACACCGACACACACCAACACACGCACACAGACACACAAACATACACACGCCAACACATACAACACAGCAACACACACCAACACACACACCAAAACACACACCAACACACTCCAAAACACAAACACACCAACACACACCCACACCAAAACACTCACAAGAACACACACACCACTAAACACAAACACCCACTCACCCACAAAAACCTACTAACACAACAACACAACAAACACAAACACAAACACACCAACAAACACACACAAAGACACACCGACAAACATTTACCTAAACACACACATCCCAGCACACACAACACACCAACACACACACACAGACACACTAACACGAAACAACACACACCAACACACACTTCAACACACCAATATACACACACCAACACAGACACACACCAGCACACACATACACTAACACATTAAAACACAAAACAACCCACACCAAGACAATCAAACACACCAACACACCAGGACACAAACACCAACACACACCAACAAACACACCAACACACACACACCAAGAGACACGTACCAAAACACAAAACAACAAAACACCCACACCAACACACAAACAAGAAAGCAACACTTCTCAACACGCAAACAAACGACCGACACACGAACACACAACACAAAAACACACAAAACACGCCCACACATAAACACACACATACTCTAACACCAAAGAACCTACCAACACACATTAATACACTACAACACACACACAGCAACACACTCACTGACAAACAATCATATACACAACAACACAGCAACACACTCCAACACAGACACACCAACACACACAGCAACACACCCACACAAACACACGCACCAAAACACACACCAACACACACACACCACCAAACACAAACACCCATTCACACACAAAAACGTACTAACACACCAACAGCAACACAAACGCAGACACACAAAAACAAAGACACTCACACACACACATCGCGCACATAGACAGAGAGACACACCAACACACAACACAACAGCAAACACCCAACTCACACACACACATAAACACACACATATACTAACACTCCACCACACATACCAACACACATTAATACACTACAACACACACCCCGACACACACCAACACACGCACACAGACACACAAACATACACACGCCAACACATACAACACAGCAACACACACCAACACACACACCAAAACACACACCAACACACTCCAAAAAACAAACACACCAACACACACCCACACCAAAACACTCACAAGAACACACACACCACTAAACACAAACACCCACTCACCCACAAAAACCTACTAACACAACAACACAACAAACACAAACACAAACACACCAACAAACACACACAAAGACACACCGACAAACATTTACCTAAACACACACATCCCAGCACACACAACACACCAACACACACACACAGACACACTAACACGAAACAACACACACCAACGCACACTTCAACACACCAATATACACACACCAACACAGACACACACCAGCACACACATACACTAACACATTAAAACACAAAACACAAACACCCACACCAAGACAATCACACACACCAACACACCAGGACACAAACACCAACAAACACACCAACAAACACACCAAGAGACACGTACCAAAACACAAAACAACAAAACACCCACACCAACACACAAACAAGAAAGCAACACTTCTCAACACGCAAACAAACGACCGACACACGAACACACAACACAAAAACACACAAAACACGCCCACACATAAACACACACATACTCTAACACCAAAGAACCTACCAACACACATTAATACACTACAACACACACACAGCAACACACTCACTGACAAACAATCATATACACAACAACACAGCAACACACTCCAACACAGACACACCAACACACACAGCAACACACCCACACAAACACACGCACCAAAACACACACCAACACACACACACCAGCAAACACAAACACCCATTCACACACAAAAACGTACTAACACACCAACAGCAACACAAACACAGACACACAAAAACAAAGACACTCACACACACACATCGCGCACATAGACAGAGAGACACACCAACACACAACACAACAGCAAACACCCAACTCACACACACACATAAACACACACATATACTAACACTCCACCACACATACCAACACACATTAATACACTACAACACACACACCGACACACACCAACACACGCACACAGACACACAAACATACACACGCCAACACATACAACACAGCAACACACACCAACACACACACCAAAACACACACCAACACACTCCAAAACACAAACACACCAACACACACCCACACCAAAACACTCACAAGAACACACACACCACTAAACACAAACACCCACTCACCCACAAAAACCTACTAACACAACAACACAACAAACACAAACACAAACACACCAACAAACACACACAAAGACACACCGACAAACATTTACCTAAACACACACATCCCAGCACACACAGCACACCAACACACACACACAGACACACTAACACGAAACAACACACACCAACACACACTTCAACACACCAATATACACACACCAACACAGACACACACCAGCACACACATACACTAACACATTAAAACACAAAACAACCCACACCAAGACAATCAAACACACCAACACACCAGGACACAAACACCAACACACACCAACAAACACACCAACACACACACACCAAGAGACACGTACCAAAACACAAAACAACAAAACACCCACACCAACACACAAACAAGAAAGCAACACTTCTCAACACGCAAACAAACGACCGACACACGAACACACAACACAAAAACACACAAAACACGCCCACACATAAACACACACATACTCTAACACCAAAGAACCTACCAACACACATTAATACACTACAACACACACACAGCAACACACTCACTGACAAACAATCATATACACAACAACACAGCAACACACTCCAACACAGACACACCAACACACACAGCAACACACCCACACAAACACACGCACCAAAACACACACCAACACACACACACCACCAAACACAAACACCCATTCACACACAAAAACGTACTAACACACCAACAGCAACACAAACGCAGACACACAAAAACAAAGACACTCACACACACACATCGCGCACATAGACAGAGAGACACACCAACACACAACACAACAGCAAACACCCAACTCACACACACACATAAACACACACATATACTAACACTCCACCACACATACCAACACACATTAATACACTACAACACACACCCCGACACACACCAACACACGCACACAGACACACAAACATACACACGCCAACACATACAACACAGCAACACACACCAACACACACACCAAAACACACACCAACACACTCCAAAAAACAAACACACCAACACACACCCACACCAAAACACTCACAAGAACACACACACCACTAAACACAAACACCCACTCACCCACAAAAACCTACTAACACAACAACACAACAAACACAAACACAAACACACCAACAAACACACACAAAGACACACCGACAAACATTTACCTAAACACACACATCCCAGCACACACAACACACCAACACACACACACAGACACACTAACACGAAACAACACACACCAACGCACACTTCAACACACCAATATACACACACCAACACAGACACACACCAGCACACACATACACTAACACATTGAAACACAAAACACAAACACCCACACCAAGACAATCACACACACCAACACACCAGGACACAAACACCAACAAACACACCAACAAACACACCAAGAGACACGTACCAAAACACAAAACAACAAAACACCCACACCAACACACAAACAAGAAAGCAACACTTCTCAACACGCAAACAAACGACCGACACACGAACACACAACACAAAAACACACAAAACAGGCCCACACATAAACACACACATACTCTAACACCAAAAAACCTACCAACACACATTAATACACTACAACACACACACAGCAACACACTCACTGACAAACAATCATATACACAACAACACAGCAACACACTCCAACACAGACACACCAACACACACAGCAACACACCCACACAAACACACGCACCAAAACACACACCAACACAGACACACAACAAACACAAACACCCACTCACACACGAAAACGTACTAACACACCAACAGCAACACAAACACAGACACACAGAAACAAAGACACTCACACACACACATCGCGCACATAGACAGAGAGACACACCAACACACAACACAACAGCAAACACCCAACTCACACACACACATAAACACACACATATACTAACACTCCACCACACATACCAACACACATTAATACACTACAACACACACACCGACACACACCAACACACGCACACAGACACACAAACATACACACGCCAACACATACAACACAGCAACACACACCAACACACACACCAAAACACACACCAACACACTCCAAAACACAAACACACCAACACACACCCACACCAAAACACTCACAAGAACACACACACCACTAAACACAAACACCCACTCACCCACAAAAACCTACTAACACAACAACACAACAAACACAAACACAAACACACCAACAAACACACACAAAGACACACCGACAAACATTTACCTAAACACACACATCCCAGCAGACACAGCACACCAACACACACACACAGACACACTAACACGAAACAACATACACCAACACACACTTCAACACACCAATATACACACACCAACACAGACACACACCAGCACACACATACACTAACACATTAAAACACAAAACAACCCACACCAAGACAATCAAACACACCAACACACCAGGACACAAACACCAACACAAACCAACAAACACACCAACACACACACACCAAGAGACACGTACCAAAACACAAAACAACAAAACACAAACACCAACACACAAACAAGAAAGCAACACTTCTCAACACGCAAACAAACGACAGACACACCAACACACAACACAAAAACACACAAAACAGGCCCACACATAAACACACACATACTCTAACACCAAAGAACCTACCAACACACATTAATACACTACAACACACACACAGCAACACACTCACTGACAAACAATCATATACACAACAACACAGCAACACACTCCAACACAGACACACCAACACACACAGCAACACACCCACACAAACACACGCACCAAAACACACACCAACACAGACACACCACCAAACACAAACACCCATTCACACACAAAAACGTACTAACACACCAACAGCAACACAAACACAGACACACAAAAACAAAGACACTCACACACACACATCGCGCACATAGACAGAGAGACACACCAACACACAACACAACAGCAAACACCCAACTCACACACACACATAAACACACACAAATACTAACACTCCACCACACATACCAACACACAATAATACACTACAACACACACACCGACACACACCAACACACGCACACAGACACACAAACATACACACGCCAACACATACAACACAGCAACACACACCAACACACACACCAAAACACACACCAACACACTCCAAAACACAAACACACCAACACACACCCACACCAAAACACACACAAGAACACACACACCACTAAACACAAACACCCACTCACCCACAAAAACGTACTAACACAACAACACAACAATACAACAAACACAAACAACAACACACCAACAAACACACACAAAGACATACCGACAAACTTTTACCAAAACACACACATCCCAGCACACACAACACACCAACACACACACACAGACACACTAACACGAAACAACACACACCAACACACACTTCAACACACCAATATACACACACCAACACAGACACACACCAGCACACACATACACTAACACATTAAAACACAAAACAACCCACACACAGAAAATCACACACACCAACACACCAGGACACAAACACCAACACACACCAACAAACACACCAAGAGACACGTACCAAAACACAAAACAACAAAACACCCACACCAACACACAAACAAGAAAGCAACACTTATCAACACGCAAACAAACGACCGACACACGAACACACAACACAAAAACACACAAAACAGGCCTACACATAAACACACACATACTCTAACACCAAAAAACCCACCAACACACATTAATACACTACAACACACACACAGCAACACACTCACTGACAAACAATCATATACACAACAACACAGCTACACACTCCAACACAGACACACCAACACACACAGCAACACACCCACACAAACACACGCACCAAAACACACACCAACACAGACACACAACAAACACAAACACCCACTCACACACGAAAACGTGCTAACACACCAACAGCAGCACAGACACAGACACACAGAAACAAAGACACTAACACACACACACATCGCGCACATAGACAGAGAGACACACCAACACACAACACAACAGCAAACACCCAACTCACACACACATAAACACACACATATACTAACACTTCACCACACATACCAACACACATTAATACACTACAACACACACACCGACACACACCAACACACGCACACAGACACACAAACATACACACGCCAACACATACAACACAGCAACACACACCAACACACACACCAAAACACACACCAACACACTCCAAAACACAAACACACCAACACACACCCACACCAAAACACTCACAAGAACACACACACCACTAAACACAAACACCCACTCACCCACAAAAACGTACTAACACAACAACACAACAAACACAAACACACCAACAAACACACACAAAGACACACCGACAAACATTTACCTAAACACACACATCCCAGCACACACAGCACACCAACACACACACAGACACACTAACACGAAACAACACACACCAACACACACTTCAACACACCAATATACACATACCAACACAGACACACACCAGCACACACATACACTAACACATTAAAACACAAAACAACCCACACCAAGACAATCAAACACACCAACACACCAGGACACAAACACCAACACACACCAACAAACACACCAACACACACACACCAAGAGACACGTACCAAAACACAAAACAACAAAACACCCACACCAACACACAAACAAGAAAGCAACACTTATCAACACGCAAACAAACGACCGACACACGAACACACAACACAAAAACACACAAAACACGCCCACACATAAACACACACATACTCTAACACCAAAAAACCTACCAACACACATTAATACACTACAACACACACACAGCAACACACTCACTGACAAACAATCACATACACAACAACACAGCAACACACTCCAACACAGACACACCAACACACACAGCAACACACCCACACAAACACACGCACCAAAACACACACCAACACAGACACACCACCAAACACAAACACCCATTCACACACAAAAACGTACTAACACACCAACAGCAACACAAACACAGACACACAAAAACAAAGACACTCACACACACACACATCGCGCACATAGACAGAGAGACACACCAACACACAACACAACAGCAAACACCCAACTCACACACACACATAAACACACACATATACTAACACTCCACCACACATACCAACACACATTAATACACTACAACACACACACCGACACACACCAACACACGCACACAGACACACAAACATACACACGCCAACACATACAACACAGCAACACACACCAACACACACACCAAAACACACACCAACACACTCCAAAACACAAACACACCAACACACACCCACACCAAAACACACACAAGAACACACACACCACTAAACACAAACACCCACTCACCCACAAAAACGTACTAACACAACAACACAACAACACAACAAACACAAACACCAACACACCAACAAACACACACAAAGACACACCGACAAACATTTACCTAAACACACACATCCCAGCACACACAACACACCAACACACACACACAGACACACTAACACGAAACAACACACACCAACACACACTTCAACACCCCAATATACACACACCAACACAGACACACACCAGCACACACATACACTAACACATTAAAACACAAAACAACCCACACACAGACAATCACACACACCAACACACCAGGACACAAACACCAACACACACCAACAAACACACCAAGAGACACGTACCAAAACACAAAACAACAAAACACCCACACCAACACACAAACAAGAAAGCAACACTTCTCAACACGCAAACAAACGACCGACACACGAACACACAACACAAAAACACACAAAACACGCCCACACATAAACACACACATACTCTAACACCAAAAAACCTACCAACACACATTAATACACTACAACACACACACAGCAACACACTCACTGACAAACAATCATATACACAACAACACAGCAACACACTCCAACACAGACACACCAACACACATAGCAACACACCCACACAAACACACGCACCAAAACACACACCAAAACAGACACACCACCAAACACAAACACCCATTCACACACAAAAACGTACTAACACACCAACAGCAACACAAACACAGACACACAAAAACAAAGACACTCATACACACACACATCGCGCACATAGACAGAGAGACACACCAACACACAACACAACAGCATACACCCAACTCACACACACATAAACACACACATATACTAACACTCCACCATACATACAAACACACATTAATACACTACAACACACACACCGACACACACCAACACACGCACACAGACACACAAACATACACACGCCAACACATACAACACAGCAACACACACCTACACACACACCAAAACACACACCAACACACTCCAAAACACAAACACACCAACACACACCAACACCAAAACACACACAAGAACACACACAACACTAAACACAAACATCCAATCACCCACAAAAACGTACTAACACAACAACACAACAAAACAACAAACACAAACAACAACACACCAACAAACACACACAAAGACACACCGACAAACATTTACCTAAACACACACATCACAGCACACACAACACACCAACACACACACGCAGACACACTAACACGAAACAACATACACCAACACACACTTCAACACACCAATATACACACACCAACACAGACACACACCAGCACACACATACACTAACACATTAAAACACAAAACAACCCACACACAGACAATCAAACACACCAACACACCAGGACACAAACACTAACACACACCAACAAACACACCAACACACACACACCAAGAGACACGTACCAAAACACAAAACAACAAAACACCCACACCAACACACAAACAAGAAAGCAACACTTGTCAACACGCAAACAAACGACCGACACACGAACACACAACACAAAAACACACAAAACAGGCCCACACATAAACACACACATACTCTAACACCAAAGAACCTACCAACACACATTAATACACTACAACACACACACACCAACACACTCACAGACAAACAATCATATACACAACAACACAGCAACACACTCCAACACAGACACACCAACACACACAGCAACACACCCACACAAACACACGCACCAAAACACACACCAACACACACACCAAACACAAACACCCACTCACACACGAAAACGTACTAACACACCAACAGCAACACAAACACAGAAACACAAAAACAAAGACACTCATACACACACACAACGCGCACATAGACAGAGAGACACACCAACACACAACACAACAGCACACACCCAACTCACACACACATAAACACACACACATACTAACACTCCACCACACATACCAACACACATTAATACACTACAACACACACACCGACACACACCAACACACGCACACAAACACACAAACATACACACACCAACACACACACCAAAACACTCACCAACACACCCCAAAACACAAACACACCAACACACACCCACACCAAAACACACACAAGAACACACACACCAGTAAACACAAACACCCACTCACCCACAAAAACGAACTAACACAACAACACATCAACACAACAAACACAAACAACAACACACCAACAAACACACACAAAGACACACCGACAAACATTTACCTAAACACACACACATCCCAGCACACACAACACACCAACACACACACACAGACACACTAACACGAAACAACACACACCAACACACACTTCAACACACCAATATACACACACCAACACAGACACACACCAGCACACACATACACTAACACATTAAAACACAAAACAACCCACACCAAGACAATCAAACACACCAACACACCAGGACACAAACACCAACACACACCAACAAACACACCAACACACACACACCAAGAGACACGTACCAAAACACAAAACAACAAAACACAAACACCAACACACAAACAAGAAAGCAACACTTCTCAACACGCAAACAAACGACAGACACACCAACACACAACACAAAAACACACAAAACAGGCCCACACATAAACACACACATACTCTAACACCAAAGAACCTACCAACACACATTAATACACTACAACACACACACAGCAACACACTCACTGACAAACAATCATATACACAACAACACAGCAACACACTCCAACACAGACACACCAACACACACAGCAACACACCCACGCAAACACACGCACCAAAACACACACAAACACACACACACCACCAAGCACAAACACCCACTCACACACGAAAACGTACTAACACACCAACAGCAACACAAACACAGACACACAAAAACAAAGACACTCATACACACACACATCGCGCACATAGACAGAGAGACACACCAACACACAACACAACAGCAAACACCCAACTCACACACACACATAAACACACGCATACACTAACACTCCACCACACATACCAACACACATTAATACACTACAACACACACACCGACACACACCTACACACGCACACAGACACACAAACATACACACGCCAACACATACAACACAGCAACACACACCAACACACACACCAAAACACACTCCAAAACACAAACACACCAACACACACCCACACCAAAACACACACAAGAACACACACACCACTAAACACAAACACCCACTCACCTACAAAAACGTACTAACACACCAATACAACAACACAACAAACACAAACAACAACACAACAACAAACACACACAAAGACACACCGACAAACATTTACCTAAACACACACATCCCAGCACACACAACACACCAACACACACACACAGACACACTAACACGAAACAACACACACCAACACACACTTCAACACACCAATATACACACACCAACACAGACACACACCAGCACACACATACACTAACACATTAAAACACAAAACAACCCACACCAAGACAATCAAACACACCAACACACCAGGACACAAACACCAACACACACCAACAAACACACCAACACACACACACCAAGAGACACGTACCAAAACACAAAACAACAAAACACCCACACCAACACACAAACAAGAAAGCAACACTTCTCAACACGCAAACAAACGACAGACACACCAACACACAACACAAAAACACACAAAACAGGCCCACACATAAACACACACATACTCTAACACCAAAGAACCTACCAACACACATTAATACACTACAACACACACACAGCAACACACTCACTGACAAACAATCATATACACAACAACACAGCAACACACTCCAACACAGACACACCAACACACACAGCAACACACCCACGCAAACACACGCACCAAAACACACACAAACACACACACACCACCAAACACAAACACCCACTCACACACGAAAACGTACTAACACACCAACAGCAACACAAACACAGAAACACAAAAACAAAGACACTCATACACACACACATCGCGCACATAGACAGAGAGACACACCAACACACAACACAACAGCAAACACCCAACTCACACACACACATAAACACACGCATATACTAACACTCCACCACACATACCAACACACATTAATACACTACAACACACACACCGACACACAAACATACACACGCCAACACATACAACACAGCAACACACACCAACACACACACCAAAACACACACCAACACACTCCAAAACACAAACACACCAACACACACCCACACCAAAACACACACAAGAACACACACACCACTAAACACAAACACACACTCACCCACAAAAACGTACTAACACAACAACACAACAATACAACAAACACAAACAACAACACACCAACAAACACACACAAAGACACACCGACAAACTTTTACCAAAACACACACATCCCAGCACACACAACACACCAACACACACACACAGACACACTAACACGAAACAACACACACCAACACACACTTCAACACACCAATATACACACACCAACACAGACACACACCAGCACACACATACACTAACACATTAAAACACAAAACAACCCACACACAGACAATCACACACACCAACACACCAGGACACAAACACCAACACACACCAACAAACACACCAAGAGACACGTACCAAAACACAAAACAACAAAACACCCACACCAACACACAAACAAGAGAGCAACACTTATCAACACGCAAACAAACGACCGACACACGAACACACAACACAAAAACACACAAAACAGGCCTACACATAAACACACACATACTCTAACACCAAAAAACCTACCAACACACATTAATACACTACAACACACACACAGCAACACACTCACTGACAAACAATCATATACACAACAACACAGCAACACACTCCAACACAGACACACCAACACACACAGCAACACACCCACACAAACACACGCACCAAAACACACACCAACACACACAGCAACAAACACAAACACCCACTCACACACGAAAACGTGCTAACACACCAACAGCAACACAAACACAGACACACAGAAACAAAGACACTAACACACACACACATCGCGCACATAGACAGAGAGACACACCAACACACAACACAACAGCAAACACCCAACTCACACACACACATAAACACACACATATACTAACACTTCACCACACATACCAACACACATTAATACACTACAACACACACACCGACACACACCAACACACGCACACAGACACACAAACATACACACGCCAACACATACAACACAGCAACACACACCAACACACACACCAAAACACACACCAACACGCTCCAAAACACAAACACACCAACACACACCCACACCAAAACACTCACAAGAACACACACACCACTAAACACAAACACCCACTCACCCACAAAAACGTACTAACACAACAACACAACAAACACAAACACAAACACACCAACAAACACACACAAAGACACACCGACAAACATTTACCTAAACACACACATCCCAGCACACACAGCACACCAACACACACACACAGACACACTAACACGAAACAACACACACCAACACACACTTCAACACACCAATATACACACACCAACACAGACACACACCAGCACACACATACACTAACACATTAAAACAAAAAACAACCCACACCAAGACAATCAAACACACCAACACACCAGGACACAAACACTAACACACACCAACAAACACACCAACACACACACACCAAGAGACACGTACCAAAACACAAAACAACAAAACACCCACACCAACACACAAACAAGAAAGCAACACTTCTCAACACGCAAACAAACGACCGACACACGAACACACAACACAAAAACACACAAAACAGGCCCACACATAAACACACACATACTCTAACACCAAAGAAGCTACCAACACACATTAATACACTACAACACACACACAGCAACACACTCACTGACAAACAATCATATACACAACAACACAGCAACACACTCCAACACAGACACACCCACACACACAGCAACACACCCACGCAAACACGCGCACCAAAACACACACAAACACACACACACCACCAAACACAAACACCCACTCACACACGAAAACGTACTAACACACCAACAGCAACACAAACACAGAAACACAAAAACAAAGACACTCATACACACACACATCGCGCACATAGACAGAGAGACACACCAACACACAACACAACAGCAAACACCCAACTCACACACACACATAAACACACGCATATACTAACACTCCACCACACATACCAACACACATTAATACACTACAACACACACACCGACACACACCTACACACGCACACAGACACACAAACATACACACGCCAACACATACAACACAGCAACACACACCAACACACACACCAAAACACACTCCAAAACACAAACACACCAAAACACACCCACAACAAAACACACACAAGAACACACACACCACTAAACACAAACACCCACTCACCCACAAAAACGTACTAACACACCAATACAACAACACAACAAACACAAACAACAACACAACAACAAACACACACAATGACACACCGACAAACATTTACCTAAACACACACATCCCAGCACACACAACACACCAACACACACACACAGACACACTAACACGAAACAACACACACCAACACACACTTCAACACACCAATATACACACACCAACACAGACACACACCAGCACACACATACACTAACACATTAAAACACAAAACAACCCACACCAAGACAATCAAACACACCAACACACCAGGACACAAACACCAACACACACCAACAAACACACCAACACACACACACCTAGAGACACGTACCAAAACACAAAACAACAAAACACCCACACCAACACACAAACAAGAAAGCAACACTTCTCAACACGCAAACAAACGACAGACACACCAGCACACAACACAAAAACACACAAAACAGGCCCACACATAAACACACACATACTCTAACACCAAAGAACCTACCAACACACATTAATACACTACAACACACACACAGCAACACACTCACTGACAAACAATCATATACACAACAACACAGCAACACACTCCAACACAGACACACCAACACACACAGAAACACACCCACACAAACACACGCACCAAAACACACACAAACACACACACCACCAAACACAAACACTCACTCACACACGAAAACGTACTAACACACCAACAGCAACACAAACACAGACACACAAAAAAAAGACACTCATACACACACACATCGCGCACATAGACAGAGAGACACACCAACACACAACACAACAGCAAACACCCAACTCACACACACACATAAACACACACATATACTAACACTCCACCACACATACCAACACACATTAATAAACTACAACACACACACCGACACACACCTACACACGCACACAGACACACAAACATACACACGCCAACACATACAACACAGCAACACACACCTACACACACACCAAAACACACACCAAAACACTCCAAAACACAAACACACCAACACACACCCACACCAAAACACACACAAGAACACACACACCACTAAACACAAACACCCACTCACCCACAAAAACGTACTAACACACCAACACAACAACACAACCAACACAAACAACAACACAACAACAAACACACACAAAGACACACCGACAAACATTTACCTAAACACACACATCCCAGCACACACAACACACCAACACACACACACAGACACACTAACACGAAACAACACACACCAACGCACACTTCAACACACCAATAAACACACACACCAACACAGACACACACCAGCACACACATACACTAACACATTGAAACACAAAACACAAACACCCACACCAAGACAATCACACACACCAACACACCAGGACACAAACACCAACAAACACACCAACAAACACACCAAGAGACACGTACCAAAACACAAAACAACAAAACACCCACACCAACACACAAACAAGAAAGCAACACTTCTCAACACGCAAACAAACGACCGACACACGAACACACAACACAAAAACACACAAAACACGCCCACACATAAACACACACATACTCTAACACCAAAGAACCTACCAACACACATTAATACACTACAACACACACACAGCAACACACTCACTGACAAACAGTCATATACACAACAACACAGCAACACACTCCAACACAGACACACCAACACACACAGCAACACACCCACACAAACACACGCACCAAAACACACACCAACACACACACACCAGCAAACACAAACACCCATTCACACACAAAAACGTACTAACACACCAACAGCAACACAAACACAGACACACAAAAACAAAGACACTCACACACACACATCGCGCACATAGACAGAGAGACACACCAACACACAACACAACAGCAAACACCCAACTCACACACACACATAAACACACACATATACTAACACTCCACCACACATACCAACACACATTAATACACTACAACACACACACCGACACACACCAACACACGCACACAGACACACAAACATACACACGCCAACACATACAACACAGCAACACACACCAACACACACACCAAAACACACACCAACACACTCCAAAACACAAACACACCAACACACACCCACACCAAAACACTCACAAGAACACACACACCACTAAACACAAACACCCACTCACCCACAAAAACCTACTAACACAACAACACAACAAACACAAACACAAACACACCAACAAACACACACAAAGACACACCGACAAACATTTACCTAAACACACACATCCCAGCACACACAGCACACCAACACACACACACAGACACACTAACACGAAACAACACACACCAACACACACTTCAACACACCAATATACACACACCAACACAGACACACACCAGCACACACATACACTAACACATTAAAACACAAAACAACCCACACCAAGACAATCAAACACACCAACACACCAGGACACAAACACCAACACACACCAACAAACACACCAACACACACACACCAAGAGACACGTACCAAAACACAAAACAACAAAACACCCACACCAACACACAAACAAGAAAGCAACACTTCTCAACACGCAAACAAACGACCGACACACGAACACACAACACAAAAACACACAAAACACGCCCACACATAAACACACACATACTCTAACACCAAAGAACCTACCAACACACATTAATACACTACAACACACACACAGCAACACACTCACTGACAAACAATCATATACACAACAACACAGCAACACACTCCAACACAGACACACCAACACACACAGCAACACACCCACACAAACACACGCACCAAAACACACACCAACACACACACACCACCAAACACAAACACCCATTCACACACAAAAACGTACTAACACACCAACAGCAACACAAACGCAGACACACAAAAACAAAGACACTCACACACACACATCGCGCACATAGACAGAGAGACACACCAACACACAACACAACAGCAAACACCCAACTCACACACACACATAAACACACACATATACTAACACTCCACCACACATACCAACACACATTAATACACTACAACACACACCCCGACACACACCAACACACGCACACAGACACACAAACATACACACGCCAACACATACAACACAGCAACACACACCAACACACACACCAAAACACACACCAACACACTCCAAAAAACAAACACACCAACACACACCCACACCAAAACACTCACAAGAACACACACACCACTAAACACAAACACCCACTCACCCACAAAAACCTACTAACACAACAACACAACAAACACAAACACAAACACACCAACAAACACACACAAAGACACACCGACAAACATTTACCTAAACACACACATCCCAGCACACACAACACACCAACACACACACACAGACACACTAACACGAAACAACACACACCAACGCACACTTCAACACACCAATATACACACACCAACACAGACACACACCAGCACACACATACACTAACACATTGAAACACAAAACACAAACACCCACACCAAGACAATCACACACACCAACACACCAGGACACAAACACCAACAAACACACCAACAAACACACCAAGAGACACGTACCAAAACACAAAACAACAAAACACCCACACCAACACACAAACAAGAAAGCAACACTTCTCAACACGCAAACAAACGACCGACACACGAACACACAACACAAAAACACACAAAACAGGCCCACACATAAACACACACATACTCTAACACCAAAAAACCTACCAACACACATTAATACACTACAACACACACACAGCAACACACTCACTGACAAACAATCATATACACAACAACACAGCAACACACTCCAACACAGACACACCAACACACACAGCAACACACCCACACAAACACACGCACCAAAACACACACCAACACAGACACACCACCAAACACAAACACCCATTCACACACAAAAACGTACTAACACACCAACAGCAACACAAACACAGACACACAAAAACAAAGACACTCACACACACACATCGCGCACATAGACAGAGAGACACACCAACACACAACACAACAGCAAACACCCAACTCACACACACACATAAACACACACATATACTAACACTCCACCACACATACCAACACACAATAATACACTACAACACACACACCGACACACACCAACACACGCACACAGACACACAAACATACACACGCCAACACATACAACACAGCAACACACACCAACACACACACCAAAACACACACCAACACACTCCAAAACACAAACACACCAACACACACCCACACCAAAACACACACAAGAACACACACACCACTAAACACAAACACCCACTCACCCACAAAAACGTACTAACACAACAACACAACAATACAACAAACACAAACAACAACACACCAACAAACACACACAAAGACACACCGACAAACTTTTACCAAAACACACACATCCCAGCACACACAACACACCAACACACACACACAGACACACTAACACGAAACAACACACACCAACACACACTTCAACACACCAATATACACACACCAACACAGACACACACCAGCACACACATACACTAACACATTAAAACACAAAACAACCCACACACAGACAATCACACACACCAACACACCAGGACACAAACACCAACACACACCAACAAACACACCAAGAGACACGTACCAAAACACAAAACAACAAAACACCCACACCAACACACAAACAAGAGAGCAACACTTATCAACACGCAAACAAACGACCGACACACGAACACACAACACAAAAACACACAAAACAGGCCCACACATAAACACACACATACTCTAACACCAAAAAACCTACCAACACACATTAATACACTACAACACACACACAGCAACACACTCACTGACAAACAATCATATACACAACAACACAGCTACACACTCCAACACAGACACACCAACACACACAGCAACACACCCACACAAACACACGCACCAAAACACACACCAACACAGACACACAACAAACACAAACACCCATTCACACACGAAAACGTGCTAACACACCAACAGCAACACAGACACAGACACACAGAAACAAAGACACTAACACACACACACATCGCGCACATAGACAGAGAGACACACCAACACACAACACAACAGCAAACACCCAACTCACACACACACATAAACACACACATATACTAACACTCCACCACACATACCAACACACATTAATACACTACAACACACACACCGACACACACCAACACACGCACACAGACACACAAACATACACACGCCAACACATACAACACAGCAACACACACCAACACACACACCAAAACACACACCAACACACTCCAAAACACAAACACACCAACACACACCCACACCAAAACACTCACAAGAACACACACACCACTAAACACAAACACCCACTCACCCACAAAAACCTACTAACACAACAACACAACAAACACAAACACAAACACACCAACAAACACACACAAAGACACACCGACAAACATTTACCTAAACACACACATCCCAGCAGACACAGCACACCAACACACACACACAGACACACTAACACGAAACAACATACACCAACACACACTTCAACACACCAATATACACACACCAACACAGACACACACCAGCACACACATACACTAACACATTAAAACACAAAACAACCCACACCAAGACAATCAAACACACCAACACACCAGGACACAAACACCAACACACACCAACAAACACACCAACACACACACACCAAGAGACACGTACCAAAATACAAAACAACAAAACACAAACACCAACACACAAACAAGAAAGCAACACTTCTCAACACGCAAACAAACGACAGACACACGAGCACACAACACAAAAACACACAAAACAGGCCCACACATAAACACACACATACTCTAACACCAAAGAACCTACCAACACACATTAATACACTACAACACACACACAGCAACACACTCACTGACAAACAATCATATACACAACAACACAGCAACACACTCCAACACAGACACACCAACACACACAGCAACACACCCACACAAACACACGCACCAAAACACACACCAACACAGACACACCACCAAACACAAACACCCATTCACACACAAAAACGTACTAACACACCAACAGCAACACAAACACAGACACACAAAAACAAAGACACTCACACACACACATCGCGCACATAGACAGAGAGACACACCAACACACAACACAACAGCAAACACCCAACTCACACACACACATAAACACACACATATACTAACACTCCACCACACATACCAACACACAATAATACACTACAACACACACACCGACACACACCAACACACGCACACAGACACACAAACATACACACGCCAACACATACAACACAGCAACACACACCAACACACACACCAAAGCACACACCAACACACTCCAAAACACAAACACACCAACACACACCCACACCAAAACACACACAAGAACACACACACCACTAAACACAAACACCCACTCACCCACAAAAACGTACTAACACAACAACACAACAATACAACAAACACAAACAACAACACACCAACAAACACACACAAAGACACACCGACAAACTTTTACCAAAACACACACATCCCAGCACACACAACACACCAACACACACACACAGACACACTAACACGAAACAACACACACCAACACACACTTCAACACACCAATATACACACACCAACACAGACACACACCAGCACACACATACACTAACACATTAAAACACAAAACAACCCACACACAGACAATCACACACACCAACACACCAGGACACAAACACCAACACACACCAACAAACACACCAAGAGACACGTACCAAAACACAAAACAACAAAACACCCACACCAACACACAAACAAGAGAGCAACACTTATCAACACGCAAACAAACGACCGACACACGAACACACAACACAAAAACACACAAAACAGGCCCACACATAAACACACACATACTCTAACACCAAAAAACCTACCAACACACATTAATACACTACAACACACACACAGCAACACACTCACTGACAAACAATCATATACACAACAACACAGCTACACACTCCAACACAGACACACCAACACACACAGCAACACACCCACACAAACACACGCACCAAAACACACACCAACACAGACACACAACAAACACAAACACCCACTCACACACGAAAACGTGCTAACACACCAACAGCAACACAGACACAGACACACAGAAACAAAGACACTAACACACACACACATCGCGCACATAGACAGAGAGACACACCAACACACAACACAACAGCAAACACCCAACTCACACACACACATAAACACACACATATACTAACACTTCACCACACATACCAACACACATTAATACACTACAACACACACACCGACACACACCAACAGACGCACACAGACACACAAACATACACACGCCAACACATACAACACAGCAACACACACCAACACACACACCAAAACACACACCAACACACTCCAAAACACAAACACACCAACACACACCCACACCAAAACACTCACAAGAACACACACACCACTAAACACAAACACCCACTCACCCACAAAAACCTACTAACACAACAACACAACAAACACAAACACACCAACAAACACACACAAAGACACACCGACAAACATTTACCTAAACACACACATCACAGCACACACAACACACCAACACACACACGCAGACACACTAACACGAAACAACATACACCAACACACACTTCAACACACCAATATACACACACCAACACAGACACACACCAGCACACACATACACTAACACATTAAAACACAAAACAACCCACACACAGACAATCAAACACACCAACACACCAGGACACAAACACTAACACACACCAACAAACACACCAACACACACACACCAAGAGACACGTACCAAAACACAAAACAACAAAACACCCACACCAACACACAAACAAGAAAGCAACACTTGTCAACACGCAAACAAACGACCGACACACGAACACACAACACAAAAACACACAAAACAGGCCCACACATAAACACACACATACTCTAACACCAAAGAACCTACCAACACACACTAATACACTACAACACACACACACCAACACACTCACAGACAAACAATCATATACACAACAACACAGCAACACACTCCAACACAGACACACCAACACACACAGCAACACACCCACACAAACACACGCACCAAAACACACACCAACACACACACCAAACACAAACACCCACTCACACACGAAAACGTACTAACACACCAACAGCAACACAAACACAGAAACACAAAAACAAAGACACTCATACACACACACATCGCGCACATAGACAGAGAGACACACCAACACACAACACAACAGCACACACCCAACTCACACACACATAAACACACACATATACTAACACTCCACCACACATACCAACACACATTAATACACTACAACACACACACCGACACACACCAACACACGCACACAGACACACAAACATACACACACCAACACACACACCAAAACACTCACCAACACACCCCAAAACACAAACACACCAACACACACCCACACCAAAACACACACAAGAACACACACACCAGTAAACACAAACACCCACTCACCCACAAAAACGTACTAACACAACAACACAACAACACAACAAACACAAACAACAACACACCAACAAACACACACAAAGACACACCGACAAACATTTACCTAAACACACACACATCCCAGCACACACAACACACCAACACACACACACAGACACACTAACACGAAACAACACACACCAACACACACTTCAACACACCAATATACACACACCAACACAGACACACACCAGCACACACATACACTAACACATTAAAACACAAAACAACCCACACCAAGACAATCAAACACACCAACACACCAGGACACAAACACCAACACACACCAACAAACACACCAACACACACACACCAAGAGACACGTACCAAAACACAAAACAACAAAACACAAACACCAACACACAAACAAGAAAGCAACACTTCTCAACACGCAAACAAACGACAGACACACCAACACACAACACAAAAACACACAAAACAGGCCCACACATAAACACACACATACTCTAACACCAAAGAACCTACCAACACACATTAATACACTACAACACACACACAGCAACACTTCTCACTGACAAACAATCATATACACAACAACACAGCAACACACTCCAACACAGACACACCAACACACACAGCAACACACCCACGCAAACACACGCACCAAAACACAAACAAACACACACACACCACCAAACACAAACACCCACTCACACACGAAAACGTACTAACACACCAACAGCAACACAAACACAGACACACAAAAACAAAGACACTCATACACACACACATCGCGCACATAGACAGAGAGACACACCAACACACAACACAACAGCAAACACCCAACTCACACACACACATAAACACACGCATACACTAACACTCCACCACACATACCAACACACATTAATACACTACAACACACACACCGACACACACCTACACACGCACACAGACACACAAACATACACACGCCAACACATACAACACAGCAACACACACCAACACACACACCAAAACACACTCCAAAACACAAACACACCAACACACACCCACACCAAAACACACACAAGAACACACACACCACTAAACACAAACACCCACTCACCTACAAAAACGTACTAACACACCAATACAACAACACAACAAACACAAACAACAACACAACAACAAACACACACAAAGACACACCGACAAACATTTACCTAAACACACACATCCCAGCACACACAACACACCAACACACACACACAGACACACTAACACGAAACAACACACACCAACACACACTTCAACACACCAATATACACACACCAACACAGACACACACCAGCACACACATACACTAACACATTAAAACACAAAACAACCCACACCAAGACAATCAAACACACCAACACACCAGGACACAAACACCAACACACACCAACAAACACACCAACACACACACACCAAGAGACACGTACCAAAACACAAAACAACAAAACACAAACACCAACACACAAACAAGAAAGCAACACTTCTCAACACGCAAACAAACGACAGACACACCAACACACAACACAAAAACACACAAAACAGGCCCACACATAAACACACACATACTCTAACACCAAAGAACCTACCAACACACATTAATACACTACAACACACACACAACAACACACTCACTGACAAACAATCATATACACAACAACACAGCAACACACTCCAACACAGACACACCAACACACACAGCAAAACACCCACGCAAACACACGCACCAAAACACACACAAACACACACACACCACCAAACACAAACACCCACTCACACACGAAAACGTACTAACACACCAACAGCAACACAAACACAGAAACACAAAAACAAAGACACTCATACACACACACATCGCGCACATAGACAGAGAGACACACCAACACACAACACAACAGCAAACACCCAACTCACACACACACATAAACACACGCATATACTAACACTCCACCACACATACCAACACACATTAATACACTACAACACACACACCGACACACAAACATACACACGCCAACACATACAACACAGCAACACACACCAACACACACACCAAAACACACACCAACACACTCCAAAACACAAACACACCAACACACACCCACACCAAAACACACACAAGAACACACACACCACTAAACACAAACACACACTCACCCACAAAAACGTACTAACACAACAACACAACAATACAACAAACACAAACAACAACACACCAACAAACACACACAAAGACACACCGACAAACTTTTACCAAAACACACACATCCCAGCACACACAACACACCAACACACACACACAGACACACTAACACGAAACAACACACACCAACACACACTTCAACACACCAATATACACACACCAACACAGACACACACCAGCACACACATACACTAACACATTAAAACACAAAACAACCCACACACAGACAATCACACACACCAACACACCAGGACACAAACACCAACACACACCAACAAACACACCAAGAGACACGTACCAAAACACAAAACAACAAAACACCCACACCAACACACAAACAAGAGAGCAACACTTATCAACACGCAAACAAACGACCGACACACGAACACACAACACAAAAACACACAAAACAGGCCTACACATAAACACACACATACTCTAACACCAAAAAACCTACCAACACACATTAATACACTACAACACACACACAGCAACACACTCACTGACAAACAATCATATACACAACAACACAGCAACACACTCCAACACAGACACACCAACACACACAGCAACACACCCACACAAACACACGCACCAAAACACACACCAACACACACAGCAACAAACACAAACACCCACTCACACACGAAAACGTGCTAACACACCAACAGCAACACAAACACAGACACACAGAAACAAAGACACTAACACACACACACATCGCGCACATAGACAGAGAGACACACCAACACACAACACAACAGCAAACACCCAACTCACACACACACATAAACACACACATATACTAACACTTCACCACACATACCAACACACATTAATACACTACAACACACACACCGACACACACCAACACACGCACACAGACACACAAACATACACACGCCAACACATACAACACAGCAACACACACCAACACACACACCAAAACACACACCAACACGCTCCAAAACACAAACACACCAACACACACCCACACCAAAACACTCACAAGAACACACACACCACTAAACACAAACACCCACTCACCCACAAAAACGTACTAACACAACAACACAACAAACACAAACACAAACACACCAACAAACACACACAAAGACACACCGACAAACATTTACCTAAACACACACATCCCAGCACACACAACACACCAACACACACACAGACACACTAACACGAAACAACACACACCAACACACACTTCAACACACCAATATACACACACCAACACAGACACACACCAGCACACACATACACTAACACATTAAAACAAAAAACAACCCACACCAAGACAATCAAACACACCAACACACCAGGACACAAACACTAACACACACCAACAAACACACCAACACACACACACCAAGAGACACGTACCAAAACACAAAACAACAAAACACCCACACCAACACACAAACAAGAAAGCAACACTTCTCAACACGCAAACAAACGACCGACACACCAACACACAACACAAAAACACACAAAACAGGCCCACACATAAACAGACACATACTCTAACACCAAAGAAGCTACCAACACACATTAATACACTACAACACACACACAGCAACACACTCACTGACAAACAATCATATACACAACAACACAGCAACACACTCCAACACAGACACACCCACACACACAGCAACACACCCACGCAAACACGCGCACCAAAACACAAACAAACACACACACACCACCAAACACAAACACCCACTCACACACGAAAACGTACTAACACACCAACAGCAACACAAACACAGAAACACAAAAACAAAGACACTCATACACACACACATCGCGCACATAGACAGAGAGACACACCAACACACAACACAACAGCAAACACCCAACTCACACACACACATAAACACACGCATATACTAACACTCCACCACACATACCAACACACATTAATACACTACAACACACACACCGACACACAAACATACACACGCCAACACATACAACACAGCAACACACACCAACACACACACCAAAACACACACCAACACACTCCAAAACACAAACACACCAACACACACCCACACCAAAACACACACAAGAACACACACACCACTAAACACAAACACACACTCACCCACAAAAACGTACTAACACAACAACACAACAATACAACAAACACAAACAACAACACACCAACAAACACACACAAAGACACACCGACAAACTTTTACCAAAACACACACATCCCAGCACACACAACACACCAACACACACACACAGACACACTAACACGAAACAACACACACCAACACACACTTCAACACACCAATATACACACACCAACACAGACACACACCAGCACACACATACACTAACACATTAAAACACAAAACAACCCACACACAGACAATCACACACACCAACACACCAGGACACAAACACCAACACACACCAACAAACACACCAAGAGACACGTACCAAAACACAAAACAACAAAACACCCACACCAACACACAAACAAGAGAGCAACACTTATCAACACGCAAACAAACGACCGACACACGAACACACAACACAAAAACACACAAAACAGGCCTACACATAAACACACACATACTCTAACACCAAAAAACCTACCAACACACATTAATACACTACAACACACACACAGCAACACACTCACTGACAAACAATCATATACACAACAACACAGCAACACACTCCAACACAGACACACCAACACACACAGCAACACACCCACACAAACACACGCACCAAAACACACACCAACACACACAGCAACAAACACAAACACCCACTCACACACGAAAACGTACTAACACACCAACAGCAACACAAACACAGAAACACAGAAACAAAGACACTAACACACACACACATCGCGCACATAGACAGAGAGACACACCAACACACAACACAACAGCAAACACCCAACTCACACACACACATAAACACACACATATACTAACACTTCACCACACATACCAACACACATTAATACACTACAACACACACACCGACACACACCAACACACGCACACAGACACACAAACATACACACGCCAACACATACAACACAGCAACACACACCAACACACACACCAAAACACACACCAACACGCTCCAAAACACAAACACACCAACACACACCCACACCAAAACACTCACAAGAACACACACACCACTAAACACAAACACCCACTCACCCACAAAAACGTACTAACACAACAACACAACAAACACAAACACAAACACACCAACAAACACACACAAAGACACACCGACAAACATTTACCTAAACACACACACATCCCAGCACACACAACACACCAACACACACACACAGACACACTAACACGAAACAACACACACCAACACACACTTCAACACACCAATATACACACACCAACACAGACACACACCAGCACACACATACACTAACACATTAAAACACAAAACAACCCACACCAAGACAATCAAACACACCAACACACCAGGACACAAACACCAACACACACCAACAAACACACCAACACACACACACCAAGAGACACGTACCAAAACACAAAACAACAAAACACAAACACCAACACACAAACAAGAAAGCAACACTTCTCAACACGCAAACAAACGACAGACACACCAACACACAACACAAAAACACACAAAACAGGCCCACACATAAACACACACATACTCTAACACCAAAGAACCTACCAACACACATTAATACACTACAACACACACACAGCAACACACTCACTGACAAACAATCATATACACAACAACACAGCAACACACTCCAACACAGACACACCAACACACACAGCAACACACCCACGCAAACACACGCACCAAAACACACACAAACACACACACACCACCAAGCACAAACACCCACTCACACACGAAAACGTACTAACACACCAACAGCAACACAAACACAGACACACAAAAACAAAGACACTCATAGACACACACATCGCGCACATAGACAGAGAGACACACCAACACACAACACAACAGCAAACACCCAACTCACACACACACATAAACACACGCATACACTAACACTCCACCACACATACCAACACACATTAATACACTACAACACACACACCGACACACACCTACACACGCACACAGACACACAAACATACACACGCCAACACATACAACACAGCAACACACACCAACACACACACCAAAACACACTCCAAAACACAAACACACCAACACACACCCACACCAAAACACACACAAGAACACACACACCACTAAACACAAACACCCACTCACCTACAAAAACGTACTAACACACCAATACAACAACACAACAAACACAAACAACAACACAACAACAAACACACACAAAGACACACCGACAAACATTTACCTAAACACACACATCCCAGCACACACAACACACCAACACACACACACAGACACACTAACACGAAACAACACACACCAACACACACTTCAACACACCAATATACACACACCAACACAGACACACACCAGCACACACATACACTAACACATTAAAACACAAAACAACCCACACCAAGACAATCAAACACACCAACACACCAGGACACAAACACCAACACACACCAACAAACACACCAACACACACACACCAAGAGACACGTACCAAAACACAAAACAACAAAACACAAACACCAACACACAAACAAGAAAGCAACACTTCTCAACACGCAAACAAACGACAGACACACCAACACACAACACAAAAACACACAAAACAGGCCCACACATAAACACACACATACTCTAACACCAAAGAACCTACCAACACACATTAATACACTACAACACACACACAGCAACACACTCACTGACAAACAATCATATACACAACAACACAGCAACACACTCCAACACAGACACACCAACACACACAGCAAAACACCCACGCAAACACACGCACCAAAACACACACAAACACACACACACCACCAAACACAAACACCCACTCACACACGAAAACGTACTAACACACCAACAGCAACACAAACACAGAAACACAAAAACAAAGACACTCATACACACACACATCGCGCACATAGACAGAGAGACACACCAACACACAACACAACAGCAAACACCCAACTCACACACACACATAAACACACGCATATACTAACACTCCACCACACATACCAACACACATTAATACACTACAACACACACACCGACACACAAACATACACACGCCAACACATACAACACAGCAACACACACCAACACACACACCAAAACACACACCAACACACTCCAAAACACAAACACACCAACACACACCCACACCAAAACACACACAAGAACACACACACCACTAAACACAAACACACACTCACCCACAAAAACGTACTAACACAACAACACAACAATACAACAAACACAAACAACAACACACCAACAAACACACACAAAGACACACCGACAAACTTTTACCAAAACACACACATCCCAGCACACACAACACACCAACACACACACACAGACACACTAACACGAAACAACACACACCAACACACACTTCAACACACCAATATACACACACCAACACAGACACACACCAGCACACACATACACTAACACATTAAAACACAAAACAACCCACACACAGACAATCACACACACCAACACACCAGGACACAAACACCAACACACACCAACAAACACACCAAGAGACACGTACCAAAACACAAAACAACAAAACACCCACACCAACACACAAACAAGAGAGCAACACTTATCAACACGCAAACAAACGACCGACACACGAACACACAACACAAAAACACACAAAACAGGCCTACACATAAACACACACATACTCTAACACCAAAAAACCTACCAACACACATTAATACACTACAACACACACACAGCAACACACTCACTGACAAACAATCATATACACAACAACACAGCAACACACTCCAACACAGACACACCAACACACACAGCAACACACCCACACAAACACACGCACCAAAACACACACCAACACACACAGCAACAAACACAAACACCCACTCACACACGAAAACGTGCTAACACACCAACAGCAACACAAACACAGACACACAGAAACAAAGACACTAACACACACACACATCGCGCACATAGACAGAGAGACACACCAACACACAACACAACAGCAAACACCCAACTCACACACACACATAAACACACACATATACTAACACTTCACCACACATACCAACACACATTAATACACTACAACACACACACCGACACACACCAACACACGCACACAGACACACAAACATACACACGCCAACACATACAACACAGCAACACACACCAACACACACACCAAAACACACACCAACACGCTCCAAAACACAAACACACCAACACACACCCACACCAAAACACTCACAAGAACACACACACCACTAAACACAAACACCCACTCACCCACAAAAACGTACTAACACAACAACACAACAAACACAAACACAAACACACCAACAAACACACACAAAGACACACCGACAAACATTTACCTAAACACACACATCCCAGCACACACAGCACACCAACACACACACAGACACACTAACACGAAACAACACACACCAACACACACTTCAACACACCAATATACACACACCAACACAGACACACACCAGCACACACATACACTAACACATTAAAACAAAAAACAACCCACACCAAGACAATCAAACACACCAACACACCAGGACACAAACACTAACACACACCAACAAACACACCAACACACACACACCAAGAGACACGTACCAAAACACAAAACAACAAAACACCCACACCAACACACAAACAAGAAAGCAACACTTCTCAACACGCAAACAAACGACCGACACACGAACACACAACACAAAAACACACAAAACAGGCCCACACATAAACACACACATACTCTAACACCAAAGAAGCTACCAACACACATTAATACACTACAACACACACACAGCAACACACTCACTGACAAACAATCATATACACAACAACACAGCAACACACTCCAACACAGACACACCCACACACACAGCAACACACCCACGCAAACACGCGCACCAAAACACACACAAACACACACACACCACCAAACACAAACACCCACTCACACACGAAAACGTACTAACACACCAACAGCAACACAAACACAGAAACACAAAAACAAAGACACTCATACACACACACATCGCGCACATAGACAGAGAGACACACCAACACACAACACAACAGCAAACACCCAACTCACACACACACATAAACACACGCATATACTAACACTCCACCACACATACCAACACACATTAATACACTACAACACACACACCGACACACACCTACACACGCACACAGACACACAAACATACACACGCCAACACATACAACACAGCAACACACACCAACACACACACCAAAACACACTCCAAAACACAAACACACCAACACACACCCACAACAAAACACACACAAGAACACACACACCACTAAACACAAACACCCACTCACCCACAAAAAAGTACTAACACACCAATACAACAACACAACAAACACAAACAACAACACAACAACAAACACACACAATGACACACCGACAAACATTTACCTAAACACACACATCCCAGCACACACAACACACCAACACACACACACAGACACACTAACACGAAACAACACACACCAACACACACTTCAACACACCAATATACACACACCAACACAGACACACACCAGCACACACATACACTAACACATTAAAACACAAAACAACCCACACCAAGACAATCAAACACACCAACACACCAGGACACAAACACCAACACACACCAACAAACACACCAACACACACACACCTAGAGACACGTACCAAAACACAAAACAACAAAACACCCACACCAACACACAAACAAGAAAGCAACACTTTTCAACACGCAAACAAACGACAGACACACCAACACACAACACAAAAACACACAAAACAGGCCCACACATAAACACACACATACTCTAACACCAAAGAACCTACCAACACACATTAATACACTACAACACACACACAGCAACACACTCACTGACAAACAATCATATGCACAAAAACACAGCAACACACTCCAACACAGACACACCAACACACACAGAAACACACCCACACAAACACACGCACCAAAACACACACAAACACACACACCACCAAACACAAACACTCACTCACACACGAAAACGTCCTAACACACCAACAGCAACACAAACACAGACACACAAAAACAAAGACACTCATACACACACACATCGCGCACATAGACAGAGAGACACACCAACACACAACACAACAGCAAACACCCAACTCACACACACACATAAACACACGCATATACTGACACTCCACCACAAATACCAACACACATTAATACACTACAACACACACACCGACACACACCAACACACGCACACAGACACACAAACATACACACGCCAACACATACAACACAGCAACACACACCAACACACACACCAAAACACACTCCAAAACACAAACACACCAACACACACCCACACCAAAACACACACAAGAACACACACACCACTAAACACAAACACCCACTCACCTACAAAAACGTACTAACACACCAATACAACAACACAACAAACACAAACAACAACACAACAACAAACACACACAAAGACACACCGACAAACATTTACCTACACACACACATCCCAGCACACACAACACACCAACACACACACACAGACACACTAACACGAAACAACACACACCAACACACACTTCAACACACCAATATACACACACCAACACAGACACACACCAGCACACACATACACTAACACATTAAAACACAAAACAACCCACACCAAGACAATCAAACACACCAACACACCAGGACACAAACACCAACACACACCAACAAACACACCAACACACACACACCTAGAGACACGTACCAAAACACAAAACAACAAAACACCCACACCAACACACAAACAAGAAAGCAACACTTCTCAACACGCAAACAAACGACAGACACACCAGCACACAACACAAAAACACACAAAACAGGCCCACACATAAACACACACATACTCTAACACCAAAGAACCTACCAACACACATTAATACACTAAAACACACACACAGCAACACACTCACTGACAAACAATCATATACACAACAACACAGCAACACACTCCAACACAGACACACCAACACACACAGCAACACACCCACACAAACACACGCACCAAAACACACACAAACACACACACCACCAAACACAAACACTCACTCACACACGAAAACGTACCAACACACCAACAGCAACACAAACACAGACACACAAAAACAAAGACACTCATACACACACACATCGCGCACATAGACAGAGAGACACACCAACACACAACACAACAGCAAACACCCAACTCACACACACAAATAAACACACGCATATACTAACACTCCACCACACATACCAACACACATTCATACACTACAACACACACACCGACACACACCTACACGCGCACACAGACACACAAACATACACACGCCAACACATACAACACAGCAACACACACCAACACACACACCAAAACACTCACCAACACACTCCAAAACACAAACACACCAACACACACCCACACCAAAACACACACAAGAACACACACACCACTAAACACAAACACCCACTCACCTACAAAAACGTACTAACACACCAATACAACAACACAACCAACACAAACAACAACACAACAACAAACACACACAAAGACACACCGACAAACATTTACCTAAACACACACATCCCAGCACACACAACACACCAACACACACACACAGACACACTAACACGAAACAACACACACCAACACACACTTCAACACACCAATATACACACACCAACACAGACACACACCAGCACACACATACACTAACACATTAAAACACAAAACAACCCACACCAAGACAATCAAACACACCAACACACCAGGACACAAACACCAACACACACCAACAAACACACCAACACACACACGCCAAGAGACACGTACCAAAACACAAAACAACAAAACACCCACACCAACACACAAACAAGAAAGCAACACTTCTCAACACGCAAACAAACGACCGACACACGAACACACAACACAAAAACACACAAAACAGGCCCACACATAAAGACACACATACTCTAACACCAAAGAACCTACCAACACACATTAATACACTACAACACACACACAGCAACACACTCACTGACAAACAATCATATACACAACAACACAGCAACACACTCCAACACAGACACACCAACACACACAGAAACACACTCACACAAACACACGCACCAAAACACACACAAACACACACACCACCAAACACAAACACCCACTCACACACGAAAACGTACTAACACACCAACAGCAACACAAAAACAGACACACAAAAACAAAGACACTCATACACACACACATCGCGCACATAGACATAGAGACACACCAACACACAACACAACAGCAAACACCCAACTCACACACACATAAACACACACATATACTAACACTCCACCACACATACCAACACACATTAATACACTACAACACACACACCGACACACACCAACACACGCACACAGACACACAAACATACACACGCCAACACATACACCAAAACACACTCCAAAACACACCCACACCAAAACACACACAAGAACACACACACCACTATACACAAACACCCACTCACCTACAAAAACGTACTAACACACCAATACAACACAACAAACACAAACAACAACACACCAACAAACACACACAAAGACACACCGACAAACATTTACCTAAACACACACATCCCAGCACACACAACACACCAACACACACACACAGACACACTAACACGAAACAACACACACCAACACACACTTCAACACACCAATATACACACACCAACACAGACACACACCAGCACACACATACACTAACACATTAAAACACAAAACAACCCAAACCAAGACAATCAAACACACCAACACACCAGGACACAAACACCAACACAAACCAACAAACACACCAACACACACACACCAAGAGACACGTACCAAAACACAAAACAACAAAACACCCACACCAACACACAAACAAGAAAGCAACACTTCTCAACACGCAAACAAACGACCGACACACGAACACACAACACAAAAACACACAAAACAGGCCCACACATAAACACACACATACTCTAACACCAAAGAACCTACCAACACACATTAATACACTACAACACACACACAGCAACACACTCACTGACAAACAATCATATACACAACAACACAGCAACACACTCCAACACAGACACACCAACACACACAGAAACACACTCACACAAACACACGCACCAAAACACACACAAACACACACACCACCAAACACAAACACCCACTCACACACGAAAACGTACTAACACACCAACAGCAACACAAAAACAGACACACAAAAACAAAGACACTCATACACACACACATCGCGCACATAGACATAGAGACACACCAACACACAACACAACAGCAAACAGCCAACTCACACACACATAAACACACACATATACTAACACTCCACCACACATACCAACACACATTAATACACTACAACACACACACCGACACACACCAACACACGCACACAGACACACAAACATACACACGCCAACACATACAACACAGCAACACACACCAACACACACACCAAAACACACACCAACACACTCCAAAACACAAACACACCAACACACACCCACACCAAAACACACACAAGAACACACACACCACTAAACACAAACACCCACTCACCCACAAAAACGTACTAACACAACAACACAACAACACAACAAACACAAACAACAACACACCAACAAACACACACAAAGAAACACCGACAAACATTTACCTAAACACACACATCCCAGCACACACAACACACCAACACACACACACAGACACACTAACACGAAACAACACACACCAACACACACTTCAACACACCAATATACACACACCAACACAGACACACACCAGCACACACATACACTAACACATTAAAACACAAAACAACCCACACCAAGACAATCAAACACACCAACACACCAGGACACAAACACCAACACACACCAACAAACACACCAACACACACACACCAAGAGACACGTACCAAAACACAAAACAACAAAACACCCACACCAACACACAAACAAGAAAGCAACACTTCTCAACACGCAAACAAACGACAGACACACCAACACACAACACAAAAACACACAAAACAGGCCCACACATAAACACACACATACTCTAACACCAAAGAAACTACCAACACACATTAATACACTACAACACACACACAGCAACACACTCACTGACAAACAATCATATACACAACAACACAGCAACACACTCCAACACAGACACACCAACACACACAGCAACACACCCACACAAACACACGCACCAAAACACACACAAACACACACACCACCAAACACAAACACTCACTCACACACGAAAACGTACTAACACACCAACAGCAACACAAACACAGACACACAAAAACAAAGACACTCATACACACACACATCGCGCACATAGACAGAGAGACACACCAACACACAACACAACAGCAAACACCCAACTCACACACACACATAAACACACACATATACTAACACTCCACCATACATACCAACACACATTAATACACTACAACACACACACCGACACACACCAACACACGCACACAGACACACAAACATACACACGCCAACACATACAACACAGCAACACACACCAACACACAAACCAAAACACACACCAACACACTCCAAAACACAAACACACCAACACACACCTACACCAAAACACACACAAGAACACACACACCACTAAACACAAACACCCACTCACCCACAAAAACGTACTAACTAAAACAACACAACAAAACAACAAACACAAACAACAACACACCAACAAACACACACAAAGACACACCGACAAACATTTACCTAAACACACACATCCCAGCACACACAACACACCAACACACACACACACAGACACACTAACACGAAACAACACACACCAACACACACTTCAACACACCAATATACACACACCAACACAGACACACACCAGCACACACATACACTAACACATTAAAACACAAAACAACCCACACCAAGACAATCAAACACACCAACACACCAGGACACAAACACCAACACACACCAACAAACACACCAACACACACACACCAAGAGACACGTACCAAAACACAAAACAACAAAACACCCACACCAACACACAAACAAGAAAGCAACACTTCTCAACACGCAAACAAACGACCGACACACGAACACACAACACAAAAACACACAAAACAGACCCACACATAAACAAAAAAAAAATACTCTAACACCAAAAAACCTACCAACACACATTAATACACTACAACACACACACAGCAACACACTCACTGACAAACAATCATATACACAACAACACAGCAACACACTCCAACACAGACACACCAACACACACAGCAACACACCCACACAAACACACGCACCAAAACACACACCAACACACACACACACAGCAACACACCCACGCAAACACACGCACCAAAACACACACAAACACACACACCACCAAACACAAACACCCACTCACACACGAAAACGTACTAAGACACCAACAGCAACACAAACACAGACACAAAAAAACAAAGACACTCATACACACACACATCGCGCACATAGACAGAGAGACACACCAACACACAACACAACAGCAAACACCCAACTCACACACACACATAAACACACACATATACTAACACTCCACCACACATACCAACACACATTAATACACTACAACACACACACCGACACACACCAACACACGCACACAGACACACAAACATACACACGCCAACACATACACCAAAACACACTCCAAAACACACCCACACCAAAACACACACAAGAACACACACACCACTATACACAAACACCCACTCACCTACAAAAACGTACTAACACACCAATACAACACAACAAACACAAACAACAACACACCAACAAACACACACAAAGACACACCGACAAACATTTACCTAAACACACACATCCCAGCACACACAACACACCAACACACACACACAGACACACTAACACGAAACAACACACACCAACACACACTTCAACACACCAATATACACACACCAACACAGACACACACCAGCACACACATACACTAACACATTAAAACACAAAACAACCCAAACCAAGACAATCAAACACACCAACACACCAGGACACAAACACCAACACAAACCAACAAACACACCAACACACACACACCAAGAGACACGTACCAAAACACAAAACAACAAAACACCCACACCAACACACAAACAAGAAAGCAACACTTCTCAACACGCAAACAAACGACCGACACACGAACACACAACACAAAAACACACAAAACAGGCCCACACATAAACACACACATACTCTAACACCAAAGAACCTACCAACACACATTAATACACTACAACACACACACAGCAACACACTCACTGACAAACAATCATATACACAACAACACAGCAACACACTCCAACACAGACACACCAACACACACAGAAACACACTCACACAAACACACGCACCAAAACACACACAAACACACACACCACCAAACACAAACACCCACTCACACACGAAAACGTACTAACACACCAACAGCAACACAAAAACAGACACACAAAAACAAAGACACTCATACACACACACATCGCGCACATAGACATAGAGACACACCAACACACAACACAACAGCAAACACCCAACTCACACACACATAAACACACACATATACTAACACTCCACCACACATACCAACACACATTAATACACTACAACACACACACCGACACACACCAACACACGCACACAGACACACAAACATACACACGCCAACACATACACCAAAACACACTCCAAAACACACCCACACCAAAACACACACAAGAACACACACACCACTATACACAAACACCCACTCACCTACAAAAACGTACTAACACACCAATACAACACAACAAACACAAACAACAACACACCAACAAACACACACAAAGACACACCGACAAACATTTACCTAAACACACACATCCCAGCACACACAACACACCAACACACACACACAGACACACTAACACGAAACAACACACACCAACACACACTTCAACACACCAATATACACACACCAACACAGACACACACCAGCACACACATACACTAACACATTAAAACACAAAACAACCCAAACCAAGACAATCAAACACACCAACACACCAGGACACAAACACCAACACAAACCAACAAACACACCAACACACACACACCAAGAGACACGTACCAAAACACAAAACAACAAAACACCCACACCAACACACAAACAAGAAAGCAACACTTCTCAACACGCAAACAAACGACCGACACACGAACACACAACACAAAAACACACAAAACAGGCCCACACATAAACACACACATACTCTAACACCAAAGAACCTACCAACACACATTAATACACTACAACACACACACAGCAACACACTCACTGACAAACAATCATATACACAACAACACAGCAACACACTCCAACACAGACACACCAACACACACAGAAACACACTCACACAAACACACGCACCAAAACACACACAAACACACACACCACCAAACACAAACACCCACTCACACACGAAAACGTACTAACACACCAACAGCAACACAAAAACAGACACACAAAAACAAAGACACTCATACACACACACATCGCGCACATAGACATAGAGACACACCAACACACAACACAACAGCAAACAGCCAACTCACACACACATAAACACACACATATACTAACACTCCACCACACATACCAACACACATTAATACACTACAACACACACACCGACACACACCAACACACGCACACAGACACACAAACATACACACGCCAACACATACAACAAAGCAACACACACCAACACACACACCAAAACACACACCAACACACTCCAAAACACAAACACACCAACACACACCCACACCAAAACACACACAAGAACACACACACCACTAAACACAAACACCCACTCACCCACAAAAACGTACTAACACAACAACACAACAACACAACAAACACAAACAACAACACACCAACAAACACACACAAAGAAACACCGACAAACATTTACCTAAACACACACATCCCAGCACACACAACACACCAACACACACACACAGACACACTAACACGAAACAACACACACCAACACACACTTCAACACACCAATATACACACACCAACACAGACACACACCAGCACACACATACACTAACACATTAAAACACAAAACAACCCACACCAAGACAATCAAACACACCAACACACCAGGACACAAACACCAACACACACCAACAAACACACCAACACACACACACCAAGAGACACGTACCAAAACACAAAACAACAAAACACCCACACCAACACACAAACAAGAAAGCAACACTTCTCAACACGCAAACAAACGACAGACACACCAACACACAACACAAAAACACACAAAACAGGCCCACACATAAACACACACATACTCTAACACCAAAGAAACTACCAACACACATTAATACACTACAACACACACACAGCAACACACTCACTGACAAACAATCATATACACAACAACACAGCAACACACTCCAACACAGACACACCAACACACACAGCAACACACCCACACAAACACACGCACCAAAACACACACAAACACACACACCACCAAACACAAACACTCACTCACACACGAAAACGTACTAACACACCAACAGCAACACAAACACAGACACACAAAAACAAAGACACTCATACACACACACATCGCGCACATAGACAGAGAGACACACCAACACACAACACAACAGCAAACACCCAACTCACACACACACATAAACACACACATATACTAACACTCCACCATACATACCAACACACATTAATACACTACAACACACACACCGACACACACCAACACACGCACACAGACACACAAACATACACACGCCAACACATACAACACAGCAACACACACCAACACACAAACCAAAACACACACCAACACACTCCAAAACACAAACACACCAACACACACCTACACCAAAACACACACAAGAACACACACACCACTAAACACAAACACCCACTCACCCACAAAAACGTACTAACTAAAACAACACAACAAAACAACAAACACAAACAACAACACACCAACAAACACACACAAAGACACACCGACAAACATTTACCTAAACACACACATCCCAGCACACACAACACACCAACACACACACACACAGACACACTAACACGAAACAACACACACCAACACACACTTCAACACACCAATATACACACACCAACACAGACACACACCAGCACACACATACACTAACACATTAAAACACAAAACAACCCACACCAAGACAATCAAACACACCAACACACCAGGACACAAACACCAACACACACCAACAAACACACCAACACACACACACCAAGAGACACGTACCAAAACACAAAACAACAAAACACCCACACCAACACACAAACAAGAAAGCAACACTTCTCAACACGCAAACAAACGACCGACACACGAACACACAACACAAAAACACACAAAACAGACCCACACATAAACAAAAAAAAAATACTCTAACACCAAAAAACCTACCAACACACATTAATACACTACAACACACACACAGCAACACACTCACTGACAAACAATCATATACACAACAACACAGCAACACACTCCAACACAGACACACCAACACACACAGAAACACACCCACACAAACACACGCACCAAAACACACACCAACACACACACCAAACACAAACACCCACTCACACACGAAAACGTACTAACACACCAACAGCAACACAAACACAGAAACACAAAAACAAAGACACCCATACACACACACATCGCGCACATAGACAGAGAGACACACCAACACAACACAACAGCAAACACCCAACTCACACACACATAAACACACACATATACTAACACTCCACCACACATACCAACACACATTAATACACTACAACACACACACCGACACACACCAACACACGCACACAGACACACAAACATACACACGCCAACACATACAACACAGCAACACACAGCAACACACACCAAAACAAACACCAACACACTCCAAAACACAAACACACCAAAACACACACAAGAACACACACACCACTAAACACAAACACCCACTCACCCACAAAAACGTACTAACACAACAACACAACAACACAACAAACACAAACACCAACACACAAACAAACACACACAAAGACACACCGACAAACATTTACCTAAACACACACATCCCAGCACACACAACACACCAACACTCACACACAGACACACTAACACGAAACAAGACACACCAACACACACTTCAACACACAAATATACACACACCAACACAGACACACACCAGCACACACATACACTAACACATTAAAACACAAAACAACCCACACCAAGACAATCAAACACACCAACACACCAGGACACAAACACCAACACACACCAACAAACACACCAACACACACACACAAAGAGACACGTACCAAAACACAAAACAACAAAACACCCACACCAACACACAAACAAGAAAGCAACACTTATCAACACGCAAACAAACGACCGACACACGAACACACAACACAAAAACACACAAAACAGGCCCACACATAAACACACACATACTCTAACACCAAAGAACCTACCAACACACATTAATACACTACAACACACACACAGCAACACACTCACTGACAAACAATCATATACACAACAACACAGCAACACACTCCAACACAGACACACCAACACACACAGCAACACACCCACACAAACACACGCACCAAAACACACACCAACACACACACACCACCAAACACAAAAACCCATTCACACACAAAAACGTACTAACACACCAACAGCAACACAAACACAGACACACAAAAACAAAGACACTCACACACACACATCGCGCACATAGACAGAGAGACACACCAACACACAACACAACAGCAAACACCCAACTCACACACACACATAAACACACACATATACTAACACTCCACCACACATACCAACACACATTAATACACTACAACACACACACCGACACACACCAACACACGCACACAGACACACAAACATACACACGCCAACACATACAACACAGCAACACACACCAACACACACACCAAAACAAACACCAACACACTCCAAAACACAAACACACCAACACACACCCACACCAAAACACACACAAGAACACACACACCACTAAACACAAACACCCACTCACCCACAAAAACGTACTAACACAACAACACAACAACACAACAAACACAAACACCAACACACCAACAAACACACACAAAGACACACCGACAAACATTTACCTAAACACACACATCCCAGCACACACAACACACCAACACACACACACACAGACACACTAACACGAAACAACACACACCAACACACACTTCAACACACCAATATACACACACCAACACAGACACACACCAGCACACACATACACTAACACATTAAAACACAAAACAACCCACACCAAGACAATCAAACACACCAACACACCAGGACACAAACACCAACACACACCAACAAACACACCAACACACACACACCAAGAGACACGTACCAAAACACAAAACAACAAAACACCCACACCAACACACAAACAAGAAAGCAACACTTCTCAACACGCAAACAAACGACCGACACACGAACACACAACACAAAAACACACAAAACAGACCCACACATAAACAAAAAAAAATACTCTAACACCAAAAAACCTACCAACACACATTAATACACTACAACACACACACAGCAACACACTCACTGACAAACAATCATATACACAACAACACAGCAACACACTCCAACACAGACACACCAACACACACAGCAACACACCCACACAAACACACGCACCAAAACACACACCAACACACACACCAAACACAAACACCCACTCACACACGAAAACGTACTAACACACCAACAGCAACACAAACACAGAAACACAAAAACAAAGACACCCATACACACACACATCGCGCACATAGACAGAGAGACACACCAACACAACACAACAGCAAACACCCAACTCACACACACATAAACACACACATATACTAACACTCCACCACACATACCAACACACATTAATACACTACAACACACACACCGACACACACCAACACACGCACACAGACACACAAACATACACACGCCAACACATACAACACAGCAACACACACCAACACACTCCAAAACACAAACACACCAACACACACCCACACCAAAACACACACAAGAACACACACACCACTAAACACAAACAGACACTCACCCACAAAAACGTACTAACACAACAACACAACAGCACAACAAACACAAACACCAACACACTCCAAAACACACACAAAGACACACCGACAAACATTTACCTAAACACACACATCCCAGCACACACAACACACCAACACTCACACACAGACACACTAACACGAAACAAGACACACCAACACACACTTCAACACACCAATATACACACACCAACACAGACACACACCAGCACACACATACACTAACACATTAAAACACAAAACAACCCACACCAAGACAATCAAACACACCAACACACCAGGACACAAACACCAACACACACCAACAAACACACCAACACACACACACCAAGAGACACGTACCAAAACACAAAACAACAAAACACCCACACCAACACACAAACAAGAAAGCAACACTTTTCAACACGCAAACAAACGACCGACACACGAACACACAACACAAAAACACACAAAACAGGCCCACACATAAACACACACATACTCTAACACCAAAAAACCTACCAACACACATTAATACACTACAACACACACACAGCAACACACTCACTGACAAACAATCATATACACAACAACACAGCAACACACTCCAACACAGACACACCAACACACACAGCAACACACCCACACAAACACACGCACCAAAACACACACCAACACAGACACACAACAAACACAAACACCCACTCACACACGAAAACGTACTAACACACCGACAGCAACACAAACACAGACACACAAAAACAAAGACACTCACACACACACATCGCGCACATAGACAGAGAGACACACCAACACACAACACAACAGCAAACACCCAACTCACACACACACATAAACACACACATATACTAACACTCCACCACACATACCAACACACATTAATACACTACAACACACACACCGACACACACCAACACACGCACACAGACACATAAACATACACACGCCAACACATACAACACAGCAACACACACCAACACACACACCAAAACACACACCAACACACTCCAAAACACAAACACACCAACACACACCCACACCAAAACACTCACAAGAACACACACACCACTAAACACAAACACCCACTCACCCACAAAAACCTACTAACACAACAACACAACAAACACAAACTAAAATACACCAACAAACACACACAAAGACACACCGACAAACATTTACCTAAACACACACATCCCAGCACACACAGAACACCAACACACACACACAGACACACTAACACGAAACAACACACACCAACACACACTTCAACACACCAATATACACACACCAACACAGACACACACCAGCACACACATACACAAACACATTAAAACACAAAACAACCCACACCAAGACAATCACACACACCAACACACCAGGACACAAACACCAACATACACCAACAAACACACCAACACACACACACCAAGAGACACGTACCAAAACACAAAACAACAAAACACCCACACCAACACACAAACAAGAAAGCAACACTTCTCAACACGCAAACAAACGACCGACACACGAACACACAACACAAAAACACACAAAACACGCCCACACATAAACACACACATACTCTAACACCAAAGAACCTACCAACACACATTAATACACTACAACACACACACAGCAACACACTCACTGACAAACAATCATATACACAACAACACAGCAACACACTCCAACACAGACACACCAACACACACAGCAACACACCCACACAAACACACGCACCAAAACACACACCAACACACACACACCAGCAAACACAAACACCCATTCACACACAAAAACGTACTAACACACCAACAGCAACACAAACACAGACACACAAAAACAAAGACACTCACACACACACATCGCGCACATAGACAGAGAGACACACCAACACACAACACAACAGCAAACACCCAACTCACACACACACATAAACACACACATATACTAACACTCCACCACACATACCAACACACATTAATACACTACAACACACACCCCGACACACACCAACACACGCACACAGACACACAAACATACACACGCCAACACATACAACACAGCAACACACACCAACACACACACCAAAACACACACCAACACACTCCAAAACACAAACACACCAACACACACCCACACCAAAACACTCACAAGAACACACACACCACTAAACACAAACACCCACTCACCCACAAAAACCTACTAACACAACAACACAACAAACACAAACACAAACACACCAACAAACACACACAAAGACACACCGACAAACATTTACCTAAACACACACATCCCAGCACACACAGCACACCAACACACACACACAGACACACTAACACGAAACAACACACACCAACACACACTTCAACACACCAATATACACACACCAACACAGACACACACCAGCACACACATACACTAACACATTAAAACACAAAACAACCCACACCAAGACAATCAAACACACCAACACACCAGGACACAAACACCAACACACACCAACAAACACACCAACACACACACACCAAGAGACACGTACCAAAACACAAAACAACAAAACACCCACACCAACACACAAACAAGAAAGCAACACTTCTCAACACGCAAACAAACGACCGACACACGAACACACAACACAAAAACACACAAAACACGCCCACACATAAACACACACATACTCTAACACCAAAGAACCTACCAACACACATTAATACACTACAACACACACACAGCAACACACTCACTGACAAACAATCATATACACAACAACACAGCAACACACTCCAACACAGACACACCAACACACACAGCAACACACCCACACAAACACACGCACCAAAACACACACCAACACACACACACCACCAAACACAAACACCCATTCACACACAAAAACGTACTAACACACCAACAGCAACACAAACACAGACACACAAAAACAAAGACACTCACACACACACATCGCGCACATAGACAGAGAGACACACCAACACACAACACAACAGCAAACACCCAACTCACACACACACATAAACACACACATATACTAACACTCCACCACACATACCAACACACATTAATACACTACAACACACACACCGACACACACCAACACACGCACACAGACACACAAACATACACACGCCAACACATACAACACAGCAACACACACCAACACACACACCAAAACACACACCAACACACTCCAAAACACAAACACACCAACACACACCCACACCAAAACACTCACAAGAACACACACACCACTAAACACAAACACCCACTCACCCACAAAAACCTACTAACACAACAACACAACAAACACAAACACAAACACACCAACAAACACACACAAAGACACACCGACAAACATTTACCTAAACACACACATCCCAGCACACACAACACACCAACACACACACACAGACACACTAACACGAAACAACACACACCAACGCACACTTCAACACACCAATATACACACACCAACACAGACACACACCAGCACACACATACACTAACACATTAAAACACAAAACACAAACACCCACACCAAGACAATCACACACACCAACACACCAGGACACAAACACCAACAAACACACCAACAAACACACCAAGAGACACGTACCAAAACACAAAACAACAAAACACCCACACCAACACACAAACAAGAAAGCAACACTTCTCAACACGCAAACAAACGACCGACACACGAACACACAACACAAAAACACACAAAACACGCCCACACATAAACACACACATACTCTAACACCAAAGAACCTACCAACACACATTAATACACTACAACACACACACAGCAACACACTCACTGACAAACAATCATATACACAACAACACAGCAACACACTCCAACACAGACACACCAACACACACAGCAACACACCCACACAAACACACGCACCAAAACACACACCAACACACACACACCAGCAAACACAAACACCCATTCACACACAAAAACGTACTAACACACCAACAGCAACACAAACACAGACACACAAAAACAAAGACACTCACACACACACATCGCGCACATAGACAGAGAGACACACCAACACACAACACAACAGCAAACACCCAACTCACACACACACATAAACACACACATATACTAACACTCCACCACACATACCAACACACATTAATACACTACAACACACACACCGACACACACCAACACACGCACACAGACACACAAACATACACACGCCAACACATACAACACAGCAACACACACCAACACACACACCAAAACACACACCAACACACTCCAAAACACAAACACACCAACACACACCCACACCAAAACACTCACAAGAACACACACACCACTAAACACAAACACCCACTCACCCACAAAAACCTACTAACACAACAACACAACAAACACAAACTAAAATACACCAACAAACACACACAAAGACACACCGACAAACATTTACCTAAACACACACATCCCAGCACACACAGCACACCAACACACACACACAGACACACTAACACGAAACAACACACACCAACACACACTTCAACACACCAATATACACACACCAACACAGACACACACCAGCACACACATACACAAACACATTAAAACACAAAACAACCCACACCAAGACAATCAAACACACCAACACACCAGGACACAAACACCAACACACACCAACAAACACACCAACACACACACACCAAGAGACACGTACCAAAACACAAAACAACAAAACACCCACACCAACACACAAACAAGAAAGCAACACTTCTCAACACGCAAACAAACGACCGACACACGAACACACAACACAAAAACACACAAAACACGCCCACACATAAACACACACATACTCTAACACCAAAGAACCTACCAACACACATTAATACACTACAACACACACACAGCAACACACTCACCGACAAACAATCATATACACAACAACACAGCAACACACTCCAACACAGACACACCAACACACACAGCAACACACCCACACAAACACACGCACCAAAACACACACCAACACACACACACCAGCAAACACAAACACCCATTCACACACAAAAACGTACTAACACACCAACAGCAACACAAACACAGACACACAAAAACAAAGACACTCACACACACACATCGCGCACATAGACAGAGAGACACACCAACACACAACACAACAGCAAACACCCAACTCACACACACACATAAACACACACATATACTAACACTCCACCACACATACCAACACACATTAATACACTACAACACACACACCGACACACACCAACACACGCACACAGACACACAAACATACACACGCCAACACATACAACACAGCAACACACACCAACACACACACCAAAACACACACCAACACACTCCAAAACACAAACACACCAACACACACCCACACCAAAACACTCACAAGAACACACACACCACTAAACACAAACACCCACTCACCCACAAAAACCTACTAACACAACAACACAACAAACACAAACACAAACACACCAACAAACACACACAAAGACACACCGACAAACATTTACCTAAACACACACATCCCAGCACACACAGCACACCAACACACACACACAGACACACTAACACGAAACAACACACACCAACACACACTTCAACACACCAATATACACACACCAACACAGACACACACCAGCACACACATACACTAACACATTAAAACACAAAACAACCCACACCAAGACAATCAAACACACCAACACACCAGGACACAAACACCAACACACACCAACAAACACACCAACACACACACACCAAGAGACACGTACCAAAACACAAAACAACAAAACACCCACACCAACACACAAACAAGAAAGCAACACTTCTCAACACGCAAACAAACGACCGACACACGAACACACAACACAAAAACACACAAAACACGCCCACACATAAACACACACATACTCTAACACCAAAGAACCTACCAACACACATTAATACACTACAACACACACACAGCAACACACTCACTGACAAACAATCATATACACAACAACACAGCAACACACTCCAACACAGACACACCAACACACACAGCAACACACCCACACAAACACACGCACCAAAACACACACCAACACACACACACCACCAAACACAAACACCCATTCACACACAAAAACGTACTAACACACCAACAGCAACACAAACGCAGACACACAAAAACAAAGACACTCACACACACACATCGCGCACATAGACAGAGAGACACACCAACACACAACACAACAGCAAACACCCAACTCACACACACACATAAACACACACATATACTAACACTCCACCACACATACCAACACACATTAATACACTACAACACACACCCCGACACACACCAACACACGCACACAGACACACAAACATACACACGCCAACACATACAACACAGCAACACACACCAACACACACACCAAAACACACACCAACACACTCCAAAAAACAAACACACCAACACACACCCACACCAAAACACTCACAAGAACACACACACCACTAAACACAAACACCCACTCACCCACAAAAACCTACTAACACAACAACACAACAAACACAAACACAAACACACCAACAAACACACACAAAGACACACCGACAAACATTTACCTAAACACACACATCCCAGCACACACAACACACCAACACACACACACAGACACACTAACACGAAACAACACACACCAACGCACACTTCAACACACCAATATACACACACCAACACAGACACACACCAGCACACACATACACTAACACATTAAAACACAAAACACAAACACCCACACCAAGACAATCACACACACCAACACACCAGGACACAAACACCAACAAACACACCAACAAACACACCAAGAGACACGTACCAAAACACAAAACAACAAAACACCCACACCAACACACAAACAAGAAAGCAACACTTCTCAACACGCAAACAAACGACCGACACACGAACACACAACACAAAAACACACAAAACACGCCCACACATAAACACACACATACTCTAACACCAAAAAACCTACCAACACACATTAATACACTACAACACACACACAGCAACACACTCACTGACAAACAATCATATACACAACAACACAGCAACACACTCCAACACAGACACACCAACACACACAGCAACACACCCACACAAACACACGCACCAAAACACACACCAACACACACACACCAGCAAACACAAACACCCATTCACACACAAAAACGTACTAACACACCAACAGCAACACAAACACAGACACACAAAAACAAAGACACTCACACACACACATCGCGCACATAGACAGAGAGACACACCAACACACAACACAACAGCAAACACCCAACTCACACACACACATAAACACACACATATACTAACACTCCACCACACATACCAACACACATTAATACACTACAACACACACACCGACACACACCAACACACGCACACAGACACACAAACATACACACGCCAACACATACAACACAGCAACACACACCAACACACACACCAAAACACACACCAACACACTCCAAAACACAAACACACCAACACACACCCACACCAAAACACTCACAAGAACACACACACCACTAAACACAAACACCCACTCACCCACAAAAACCTACTAACACAACAACACAACAAACACAAACACAAACACACCAACAAACACACACAAAGACACACCGACAAACATTTACCTAAACACACACATCCCAGCACACACAGCACACCAACACACACACACAGACACACTAACACGAAACAACACACACCAACACACACTTCAACACACCAATATACACACACCAACACAGACACACACCAGCACACACATACACTAACACATTAAAACACAAAACAACCCACACCAAGACAATCAAACACACCAACACACCAGGACACAAACACCAACACACACCAACAAACACACCAACACACACACACCAAGAGACACGTACCAAAACACAAAACAACAAAACACCCACACCAACACACAAACAAGAAAGCAACACTTCTCAACACGCAAACAAACGACCGACACACGAACACACAACACAAAAACACACAAAACACGCCCACACATAAACACACACATACTCTAACACCAAAGAACCTACCAACACACATTAATACACTACAACACACACACAGCAACACACTCACTGACAAACAATCATATACACAACAACACAGCAACACACTCCAACACAGACACACCAACACACACAGCAACACACCCACACAAACACACGCACCAAAACACACACCAACACACACACACCACCAAACACAAACACCCATTCACACACAAAAACGTACTAACACACCAACAGCAACACAAACGCAGACACACAAAAACAAAGACACTCACACACACACATCGCGCACATAGACAGAGAGACACACCAACACACAACACAACAGCAAACACCCAACTCACACACACACATAAACACACACATATACTAACACTCCACCACACATACCAACACACATTAATACACTACAACACACACCCCGACACACACCAACACACGCACACAGACACACAAACATACACACGCCAACACATACAACACAGCAACACACACCAACACACACACCAAAACACACACCAACACACTCCAAAAAACAAACACACCAACACACACCCACACCAAAACACTCACAAGAACACACACACCACTAAACACAAACACCCACTCACCCACAAAAACCTACTAACACAACAACACAACAAACACAAACACCAACACACCAACAAACACACACAAAGACACACCGACAAACATTTACCTAAACACACACATCCCAGCACACACAACACACCAACACACACACACAGACACACTAACACGAAACAACACACACCAACGCACACTTCAACACACCAATATACACACACCAACACAGACACACACCAGCACACACATACACTAACACATTGAAACACAAAACACAAACACCCACACCAAGACAATCACACACACCAACACACCAGGACACAAACACCAACAAACACACCAACAAACACACCAAGAGACACGTACCAAAACACAAAACAACAAAACACCCACACCAACACACAAACAAGAAAGCAACACTTCTCAACACGCAAACAAACGACCGACACACGAACACACAACACAAAAACACACAAAACAGGCCCACACATAAACACACACATACTCTAACACCAAAAAACCTACCAACACACATTAATACACTACAACACACACACAGCAACACACTCACTGACAAACAATCATATACACAACAACACAGCAACACACTCCAACACAGACACACCAACACACACAGCAACACACCCACACAAACACACGCACCAAAACACACACCAACACAGACACACAACAAACACAAACACCCACTCACACACGAAAACGTACTAACACACCAACAGCAACACAAACAGAGACACACAGAAACAAAGACACTCACACACACACATCGCGCACATAGACAGAGAGACACACCAACACACAACACAACAGCAAACACCCAACTCACACACACACATAAACACACACATATACTAACACTCCACCACACATACCAACACACATTAATACACTACAACACACACACCGACACACACCAACACACGCACACAGACACACAAACATACACACGCCAACACATACAACACAGCAACACACACCAACACACACACCAAAACACACACCAACACACTCCAAAACACAAACACACCAACACACACCCACACCAAAACACTCACAAGAACACACACACCACTAAACACAAACACCCACTCACCCACAAAAACCTACTAACACAACAACACAACAAACACAAACACAAACACACCAACAAACACACACAAAGACACACCGACAAACATTTACCTAAACACACACATCCCAGCAGACACAGCACACCAACACACACACACAGACACACTAACACGAAACAACATACACCAACACACACTTCAACACACCAATATACACACACCAACACAGACACACACCAGCACACACATACACTAACACATTAAAACACAAAACAACCCACACCAAGACAATCAAACACACCAACACACCAGGACACAAACACCAACACAAACCAACAAACACACCAACACACACACACCAAGAGACACGTACCAAAACACAAAACAACAAAACACAAACACCAACACACAAACAAGAAAGCAACACTTCTCAACACGCAAACAAACGACAGACACACCAACACACAACACAAAAACACACAAAACAGGCCCACACATAAACACACACATACTCTAACACCAAAGAACCTACTAACACACATTAATACACTACAACACACACACAGCAACACACTCACTGACAAACAATCATATACACAACAACACAGCAACACACTCCAACACAGACACACCAACACACACAGCAACACACCCACACAAACACACGCACCAAAACACACACCAACACAGACACACCACCAAACACAAACACCCATTCACACACAAAAACGTACTAACACACCAACAGCAACACAAACACAGACACACAAAAACAAAGACACTCACACACACACATCGCGCACATAGACAGAGAGACACACCAACACACAACACAACAGCAAACACCCAACTCACACACACACATAAACACACACAAATACTAACACTCCACCACACATACCAACACACAATAATACACTACAACACACACACCGACACACACCAACACACGCACACAGACACACAAACATACACACGCCAACACATACAACACAGCAACACACACCAACACACACACCAAAACACACACCAACACACTCCAAAACACAAACACACCAACACACACCCACACCAAAACACACACAAGAACACACACACCACTAAACACAAACACCCACTCACCCACAAAAACGTACTAACACAACAACACAACAATACAACAAACACAAACAACAACACACCAACAAACACACACAAAGACACACCGACAAACTTTTACCAAAACACACACATCCCAGCACACACAACACACCAACACACACACACAGACACACTAACACGAAACAACACACACCAACACACACTTCAACACACCAATATACACACACCAACACAGACACACACCAGCACACACATACACTAACACATTAAAACACAAAACAACCCACACACAGAAAATCACACACACCAACACACCAGGACACAAACACCAACACACACCAACAAACACACCAAGAGACACGTACCAAAACACAAAACAACAAAACACCCACACCAACACACAAACAAGAGAGCAACACTTATCAACACGCAAACAAACGACCGACACACGAACACACAACACAAAAACACACAAAACAGGCCTACACATAAACACACACATACTCTAACACCAAAAAACCTACCAACACACATTAATACACTACAACACACACACAGCAACACACTCACTGACAAACAATCATATACACAACAACACAGCTACACACTCCAACACAGACACACCAACACACACAGCAACACACCCACACAAACACACGCACCAAAACACACACCAACACAGACACACAACAAACACAAACACCCACTCACACACGAAAACGTGCTAACACACCAACAGCAGCACAGACACAGACACACAGAAACAAAGACACTAACACACACACACATCGCGCACATAGACAGAGAGACACACCAACACACAACACAACAGCAAACACCCAACTCACACACACATAAACACACACATATACTAACACTTCACCACACATACCAACACACATTAATACACTACAACACACACACCGACACACACCAACACACGCACACAGACACACAAACATACACACGCCAACACATACAACACAGCAACACACACCAACACACACACCAAAACACACACCAACACACTCCAAAACACAAACACACCAACACACACCCACACCAAAACACTCACAAGAACACACACACCACTAAACACAAACACCCACTCACCCACAAAAACGTACTAACACAACAACACAACAAACACAAACACACCAACAAACACACACAAAGACACACCGACAAACATTTACCTAAACACACACATCCCAGCACACACAGCACACCAACACACACACAGACACACTAACACGAAACAACACACACCAACACACACTTCAACACACCAATATACACATACCAACACAGACACACACCAGCACACACATACACTAACACATTAAAACACAAAACAACCCACACCAAGACAATCAAACACACCAACACACCAGGACACAAACACCAACACACACCAACAAACACACCAACACACACACACCAAGAGACACGTACCAAAACACAAAACAACAAAACACACACAACAACACACAAACAAGAAAGCAACACTTATCAACACGCAAACAAACGACCGACACACGAACACACAACACAAAAACACACAAAACACGCCCACACATAAACACACACATACTCTAACACCAAAAAACCTACCAACACACATTAATACACTACAACACACACACAGCAACACACTCACTGACAAACAATCACATACACAACAACACAGCAACACACTCCAACACAGACACACCAACACACACAGCAACACACCCACACAAACACACGCACCAAAACACACACCAACACAGACACACCACCAAACACAAACACCCATTCACACACAAAAACGTACTAACACACCAACAGCAACACAAACACAGACACACAAAAACAAAGACACTCACACACACACACATCGCGCACATAGACAGAGAGACACACCAACACACAACACAACAGCAAACACCCAACTCACACACACACATAAACACACACATATACTAACACTCCACCACACATACCAACACACATTAATACACTACAACACACACACCGACACACACCAACACACGCACACAGACACACAAACATACACACGCCAACACATACAACACAGCAACACACACCAACACACACACCAAAACACACACCAACACACTCCAAAACACAAACACACCAACACACACCCACACCAAAACACACACAAGAACACACACACCACTAAACACAAACACCCACTCACCCACAAAAACGTACTAACACAACAACACAACAACACAACAAACACAAACACCAACACACCAACAAACACACACAAAGACACACCGACAAACATTTACCTAAACACACACATCCCAGCACACACAACACACCAACACACACACACAGACACACTAACACGAAACAACACACACCAACACACACTTCAACACCCCAATATACACACAACAACACAGACACACACCAGCACACACATACACTAACACATTAAAACACAAAACAACCCACACACAGACAATCACACACACCAACACACCAGGACACAAACACCAACACACACCAACAAACACACCAAGAGACACGTACCAAAACACAAAACAACAAAACACCCACACCAACACACAAACAAGAAAGCAACACTTCTCAACACGCAAACAAACGACCGACACACGAACACACAACACAAAAACACACAAAACACGCCCACACATAAACACACACATACTCTAACACCAAAAAACCTACCAACACACATTAATACACTACAACACACACACAGCAACACACTCACTGACAAACAATCATATACACAACAACACAGCAACACACTCCAACACAGACACACCAACACACATAGCAACACACCCACACAAACACACGCACCAAAACACACACCAAAACAGACACACCACCAAACACAAACACCCATTCACACACAAAAACGTACTAACACACCAACAGCAACACAAACACAGACACACAAAAACAAAGACACTCATACACACACACATCGCGCACATAGACAGAGAGACACACCAACACACAACACAACAGCATACACCCAACTCACACACACATAAACACACACATATACTAACACTCCACCACACATACCAACACACATTAATACACTACAACACACACACCGACACACACCAACACACGCACACAGACACACAAACATACACACGCCAACACATACAACACAGCAACACACACCAACACACACACCAAAACACTCACCAACACACTCCAAAACACAAACACACCAACACACACCCACACCAAAACACACACAAGAACACACACACCACTAAACACAAACACCCACTCACCCACAAAAACGTACTAACACAGCAACACAACAACACAACAAACACAAACAACAACACACCAACAAACACACACAAAGAACACACCGACAAACATTTACCTAAACACACACATCCCAGCACACACAACACACCAACACACACACACAGACACACTAACACGAAACAACACACACCAACACACACTTCAACACACCAATATACACACACCAACACAGACACACACCAGCACACACATACACTAACACATTAAAACACAAAACAACCCACACCAAGACAATCAAACACACCAACACACCAGGACACAAACACCAACACACACCAACAAACACACCAACACACACACACCAAGAGACACGTACCAAAACACAAAACAACAAAACACCCACACCAACACACAAACAAGAAAGCAACACTTCTCAACACGCAAACAAACGACCGACACACGAACACACAACACAAAAACACACAAAACAGGCCCACACATAAACACACACATACTCTAAAACCAAAGAACCTACCAACACACATTAATACACTACAACACACACACAGCAACACACTCACTGACAAACAATCATATACACAACAACACAGCAACACACTCCAACACAGACACACCAACACACACAGCAACACACCCACGCAAACACACGCACCAAAACACACACAAACACACACACCACCAAACACAAACACCCACTCATACACGAAAACGTACTAACACACCAACAGCAACACAAACACAGACACACAAAAACAAAGACACTCATACACACACACATCGCGCACATAGACAGAGAGACACACCAACACACAACACAACAGCAAACACCCAACTCACACACACACATAAACACACACATATACTAACACTCCACCACACATACCAACACACATTAATACACTACAACACACACACCGACACACACCTACACACGCACACAGACACACAAACATACACACGCCAACACATACACCAAAACACACTCCAAAACACACCCACACCAAAACACACACAAGAACACACACACCACTAAACACAAACACCCACTCACCTACAAAAACGTACTAACACACCAATACAACAACACAACAAACACAAACAACAACACAACAACAAACACACACAAAGACACACCGACAAACATTTACCTAAACACACACATCCCAGCACACACAACACACCAACACACACACACAGACACACTAACACGAAACAACACACACCAACACACACTTCAACACACCAATATACACACACCAACACAGACACACACCAGCACACACATACACTAACACATTAAAACACAAAACAACCCACACCAAGACAATCAAACACACCAACACACCAGGACACAAACACCAACACACACCAACAAACACACCAACACACACACACCAAGAGACACGTACCAAAACACAAAACAACAAAACACCCACACCAACACACAAACAAGAAAGCAACACTTCTCAACACGCAAACAAACGACCGACACACGAACACACAACACAAAAACACACAAAACAGGCCCACACATAAACACACACATACTCTAACACCAAAGAACCTACCAACACACATTAATACACTACAACACACACACAGCAACACACTCACTGACAAACAAACATATACACAACAACACAGCAACACACTCCAACACAGACACACCAACACACACAGCAACACACCCACGCAAACACACGCACCAAAACACACACAAACACACACACCACCAAACACAAACACCCACTCACACACGAAAACGTACTAACACACCAACAGCAACACAAACACAGAAACACAAAAACAAAGACACTCATACACACACACATCGCGCACATAGACAGAGAGACACACCAACACAACACAACAGCAAACACCCAACTCACACACACACATAAACACACACATATACTAACACTCCACCACACATACCAACACACATTAATACACTACAACACACACACCGACACACACCAACACACGCACACAGACACACAAACATACACACGCCAACACATACAACACAGCAACACACACCAACACACACACCAAAACACTCACCAACACACTCCAAAACACAAACACACCAACACACACCCACACCAAAACACACACAAGAACACACACACCACTAAACACAAACACCCACTCACCCACAAAAACGTACTAACACAACAACACAACAACACAACAAACACAAACAACAACACACCAACAAACACACACAAAGACACACCGACAAACATTTACCTAAACACACACATCCCAGCACACACAACACACCAACACACACACACAGACACACTAACACGAAACAACACACACCAACACACACTTCAACACACCAATATACACACACCAACACAGACACACACCAGCACACACATACACTAACACATTAAAACACAAAACAACCCACACCAAGACAATCAAACACACCAACACACCAGGACACAAACACCAACACACACCAACAAACACACCAACACACACACACCAAGAGACACGTACCAAAACACAAAACAACAAAACACCCACACCAACACACAAACAAGAAAGCAACACTTCTCAACACGCAAACAAACGACCGACACACGAACACACAACACAAAAACACACAAAACAGGCCCACACATAAACACACACATACTCTAACACCAAAGAACCTACCAACACACATTAATACACTACAACACACACACAGCAACACACTCACTGACAAACAATCATATACACAACAACACAGCAACACACTCCAACACAGACACACCAACACACACAGCAACACACCCACGCAAACACACGCACCAAAACACACACAAACACACACACCACCAAACACAAACACCCACTCACACACGAAAACGTACTAACACACCAACAGCAACACAAACACAGAAACACAAAAACAAAGACACTCATACACACACACATCGCGCACATAGACAGAGAGACACACCAACACACAACACAACAGCAAACACCCAACTCACACACACACATAAACACACACATATACTAACACTCCACCACACATACCAACACACATTAATACACTACAACACACACCCCGACACACACCTACACACGCACACAGACACACAAACATACACACGCCAACACATACAACACAGCAACACACACCAACACACACACCAAAACACACACCAACACACTCCAAAAAACAAACACACCAACACACACCCACACCAAAACACTCACAAGAACACACACACCACTAAACACAAACACCCACTCACCCACAAAAACCTACTAACACAACAACACAACAAACACAAACACAAACACACCAACAAACACACACAAAGACACACCGACAAACATTTACCTAAACACACACATCCCAGCACACACAACACACCAACACACACACACAGACACACTAACACGAAACAACACACACCAACGCACACTTCAACACACCAATATACACACACCAACACAGACACACACCAGCACACACATACACTAACACATTGAAACACAAAACACAAACACCCACACCAAGACAATCACACACACCAACACACCAGGACACAAACACCAACAAACACACCAACAAACACACCAAGAGACACGTACCAAAACACAAAACAACAAAACACCCACACCAACACACAAACAAGAAAGCAACACTTCTCAACACGCAAACAAACGACCGACACACGAACACACAACACAAAAACACACAAAACAGGCCCACACATAAACACACACATACTCTAACACCAAAAAACCTACCAACACACATTAATACACTACAACACACACACAGCAACACACTCACTGACAAACAATCATATACACAACAACACAGCAACACACTCCAACACAGACACACCAACACACACAGCAACACACCCACACAAACACACGCACCAAAACACACACCAACACAGACACACAACAAACACAAACACCCACTCACACACGAAAACGTACTAACACACCAACAGCAACACAAACACAGACACACAGAAACAAAGACACTCACACACACACATCGCGCACATAGACAGAGAGACACACCAACACACAACACAACAGCAAACACCCAACTCACACACACACATAAACACACACATATACTAACACTCCACCACACATACCAACACACATTAATACACTACAACACACACACCGACACACACCAACACACGCACACAGACACACAAACATACACACGCCAACACATACAACACAGCAACACACACCAACACACACACCAAAACACACACCAACACACTCCAAAACACAAACACACCAACACACACCCACACCAAAACACTCACAAGAACACACACACCACTAAACACAAACACCCACTCACCCACAAAAACCTACTAACACAACAACACAACAAACACAAACACAAACACACCAACAAACACACACAAAGACACACCGACAAACATTTACCTAAACACACACATCCCAGCAGACACAGCACACCAACACACACACACAGACACACTAACACGAAACAACATACACCAACACACACTTCAACACACCAATATACACACACCAACACAGACACACACCAGCACACACATACACTAACACATTAAAACACAAAACAACCCACACCAAGACAATCAAACACACCAACACACCAGGACACAAACACCAACACAAACCAACAAACACACCAACACACACACACCAAGAGACACGTACCAAAACACAAAACAACAAAACACAAACACCAACACACAAACAAGAAAGCAACACTTCTCAACACGCAAACAAACGACAGACACACCAACACACAACACAAAAACACACAAAACAGGCCCACACATAAACACACACATACTCTAACACCAAAGAACCTACCAACACACATTAATACACTACAACACACACACAGCAACACACTCACTGACAAACAATCATATACACAACAACACAGCAACACACTCCAACACAGACACACCAACACACACAGCAACACACCCACACAAACACACGCACCAAAACACACACCAACACAGACACACCACCAAACACAAACACCCATTCACACACAAAAACGTACTAACACACCAACAGCAACACAAACACAGACACACAAAAACAAAGACACTCACACACACACATCGCGCACATAGACAGAGAGACACACCAACACACAACACAACAGCAAATACCCAACTCACACACACACATAAACACACACAAATACTAACACTCCACCACACATACCAACACACAATAATACACTACAACACACACACCGACACACACCAACACACGCACACAGACACACAAACATACACACGCCAACACATACAACACAGCAACACACACCAACACACACACCAAAACACACACCAACACACTCCAAAACACAAACACACCAACACACACCCACACCAAAACACACACAAGAACACACACACCACTAAACACAAACACCCACTCACCCACAAAAACGTACTAACACAACAACACAACAATACAACAAACACAAACAACAACACACCAACAAACACACACAAAGACACACCGACAAACTTTTACCTAAACACACACATCCCAGCACACACAACACACCAACACACACACACAGACACACTAACACGAAACAACACACACCAACACACACTTCAACACACCAATATACACACACCAACACAGACACACACCAGCACACACATACACTAACACATTAAAACACAAAACAACCCACACACAGAAAATCACACACACCAACACACCAGGACACAAACACCAACACACACCAACAAACACACCAAGAGACACGTACCAAAACACAAAACAACAAAACACCCACACCAACACACAAACAAGAGAGCAACACTTATCAACACGCAAACAAACGACCGACACACGAACACACAACACAAAAACACACAAAACAGGCCTACACATAAACACACACATACTCTAACACCAAAAAACCTACCAACACACATTAATACACTACAACACACACACAGCAACACACTCACTGACAAACAATCATATACACAACAACACAGCTACACACTCCAACACAGACACACCAACACACACAGCAACACACCCACACAAACACACGCACCAAAACACACACCAACACAGACACACAACAAACACAAACACCCACTCACACACGAAAACGTGCTAACACACCAACAGCAGCACAGACACAGACACACAGAAACAAAGACACTAACACACACACACATCGCGCACATAGACAGAGAGACACACCAACACACAACACAACAGCAAACACCCAACTCACACACACATAAACACACACATATACTAACACTTCACCACACATACCAACACACATTAATACACTACAACACACACACCGACACACACCAACACACGCACACAGACACACAAACATACACACGCCAACACATACAACACAGCAACACACACCAACACACACACCAAAACACACACCAACACACTCCAAAACACAAACACACCAACACACACCCACACCAAAACACTCACAAGAACACACACACCACTAAACACAAACACCCACTCACCCACAAAAACGTACTAACACAACAACACAACAAACACAAACACACCAACAAACACACACAAAGACACACCGACAAACATTTACCTAAACACACACATCCCAGCACACACAGCACACCAACACACACACAGACACACTAACACGAAACAACACACACCAACACACACTTCAACACACCAATATACACATACCAACACAGACACACACCAGCACACACATACACTAACACATTAAAACACAAAACAACCCACACCAAGACAATCAAACACACCAACACACCAGGACACAAACACCAACACACACCAACAAACACACCAACACACACACACCAAGAGACACGTACCAAAACACAAAACAACAAAACACACACAACAACACACAAACAAGAAAGCAACACTTATCAACACGCAAACAAACGACCGACACACGAACACACAACACAAAAACACACAAAACACGCCCACACATAAACACACACATACTCTAACACCAAAAAACCTACCAACACACATTAATACACTACAACACACACACAGCAACACACTCACTGACAAACAATCACATACACAACAACACAGCAACACACTCCAACACAGACACACCAACACACACAGCAACACACCCACACAAACACACGCACCAAAACACACACCAACACAGACACACCACCAAACACAAACACCCATTCACACACAAAAACGTACTAACACACCAACAGCAACACAAACACAGACACACAAAAACAAAGACACTCACACACACACACATCGCGCACATAGACAGAGAGACACACCAACACACAACACAACAGCAAACACCCAACTCACACACACACATAAACACACACATATACTAACACTCCACCACACATACCAACACACATTAATACACTACAACACACACACCGACACACACCAACACACGCACACAGACACACAAACATACACACGCCAACACATACAACACAGCAACACACACCAACACACACACCAAAACACACACCAACACACTCCAAAACACAAACACACCAACACACACCCACACCAAAACACACACAAGAACACACACACCACTAAACACAAACACCCACTCACCCACAAAAACGTACTAACACAACAACACAACAACACAACAAACACAAACACCAACACACCAACAAACACACACAAAGACACACCGACAAACATTTACCTAAACACACACATCCCAGCACACACAACACACCAACACACACACACAGACACACTAACACGAAACAACACACACCAACACACACTTCAACACCCCAATATACACACACCAACACAGACACACACCAGCACACACATACACTAACACATTAAAACACAAAACAACCCACACACAGACAATCACACACACCAACACACCAGGACACAAACACCAACACACACCAACAAACACACCAAGAGACACGTACCAAAACACAAAACAACAAAACACCCACACCAACACACAAACAAGAAAGCAACACTTCTCAACACGCAAACAAACGACCGACACACGAACACACAACACAAAAACACACAAAACACGCCCACACATAAACACACACATACTCTAACACCAAAAAACCTACCAACACACATTAATACACTACAACACACACACAGCAACACACTCACTGACAAACAATCATATACACAACAACACAGCAACACACTCCAACACAGACACACCAACACACATAGCAACACACCCACACAAACACACGCACCAAAACACACACCAAAACAGACACACCACCAAACACAAACACCCATTCACACACAAAAACGTACTAACACACCAACAGCAACACAAACACAGACACACAAAAACAAAGACACTCATACACACACACATCGCGCACATAGACAGAGAGACACACCAACACACAACACAACAGCATACACCCAACTCACACACACATAAACACACACATATACTAACACTCCACCACACATACCAACACACATTAATACACTACAACACACACACCGACACACACCAACACACGCACACAGACACACAAACATACACACGCCAACACATACAACACAGCAACACACACCAACACACACACCAAAACACTCACCAACACACTCCAAAACACAAACACACCAACACACACCCACACCAAAACACACACAAGAACACACACACCACTAAACACAAACACCCACTCACCCACAAAAACGTACTAACACAGCAACACAACAACACAACAAACACAAACAACAACACACCAACAAACACACACAAAGAACACACCGACAAACATTTACCTAAACACACACATCCCAGCACACACAACACACCAACACACACACACAGACACACTAACACGAAACAACACACACCAACACACACTTCAACACACCAATATACACACACCAACACAGACACACACCAGCACACACATACACTAACACATTAAAACACAAAACAACCCACACCAAGACAATCAAACACACCAACACACCAGGACACAAACACCAACACACACCAACAAACACACCAACACACACACACCAAGAGACACGTACCAAAACACAAAACAACAAAACACCCACACCAACACACAAACAAGAAAGCAACACTTCTCAACACGCAAACAAACGACCGACACACGAACACACAACACAAAAACACACAAAACAGGCCCACACATAAACACACACATACTCTAAAACCAAAGAACCTACCAACACACATTAATACACTACAACACACACACAGCAACACACTCACTGACAAACAATCATATACACAACAACACAGCAACACACTCCAACACAGACACACCAACACACACAGCAACACACCCACGCAAACACACGCACCAAAACACACACAAACACACACACCACCAAACACAAACACCCACTCATACACGAAAACGTACTAACACACCAACAGCAACACAAACACAGACACACAAAAACAAAGACACTCATACACACACACATCGCGCACATAGACAGAGAGACACACCAACACACAACACAACAGCAAACACCCAACTCACACACACACATAAACACACACATATACTAACACTCCACCACACATACCAACACACATTAATACACTACAACACACACACCGACACACACCTACACACGCACACAGACACACAAACATACACACGCCAACACATACACCAAAACACACTCCAAAACACACCCACACCAAAACACACACAAGAACACACACACCACTAAACACAAACACCCACTCACCTACAAAAACGTACTAACACACCAATACAACAACACAACAAACACAAACAACAACACAACAACAAACACACACAAAGACACACCGACAAACATTTACCTAAACACACACATCCCAGCACACACAACACACCAACACACACACACAGACACACTAACACGAAACAACACACACCAACACACACTTCAACACACCAATATACACACACCAACACAGACACACACCAGCACACACATACACTAACACATTAAAACACAAAACAACCCACACCAAGACAATCAAACACACCAACACACCAGGACACAAACACCAACACACACCAACAAACACACCAACACACACACACCAAGAGACACGTACCAAAACACAAAACAACAAAACACCCACACCAACACACAAACAAGAAAGCAACACTTCTCAACACGCAAACAAACGACCGACACACGAACACACAACACAAAAACACACAAAACAGGCCCACACATAAACACACACATACTCTAACACCAAAGAACCTACCAACACACATTAATACACTACAACACACACACAGCAACACACTCACTGACAAACAAACATATACACAACAACACAGCAACACACTCCAACACAGACACACCAACACACACAGCAACACACCCACGCAAACACACGCACCAAAACACACACCAACACACACACCACCAAACACAAACACCCACTCACACACGAAAACGTACTAACACACCAACAGCAACACAAACACAGAAACACAAAAACAAAGACACTCATACACACACACATCGCGCACATAGACAGAGAGACACACCAACACAACACAACAGCAAACACCCAACTCACACACACACATAAACACACACATATACTAACACTCCACCACACATACCAACACACATTAATACACTACAACACACACACCGACACACACCAACACACGCACACAGACACACAAACATACACACGCCAACACATACAACACAGCAACACACACCAACACACACACCAAAACACTCACCAACACACTCCAAAACACAAACACACCAACACACACCCACACCAAAACACACACAAGAACACACACACCACTAAACACAAACACCCACTCACCCACAAAAACGTACTAACACAACAACACAACAACACAACAAACACAAACAACAACACACCAACAAACACACACAAAGACACACCGACAAACATTTACCTAAACACACACATCCCAGCACACACAACACACCAACACACACACACAGACACACTAACACGAAACAACACACACCAACACACACTTCAACACACCAATATACACACACCAACACAGACACACACCAGCACACACATACACTAACACATTAAAACACAAAACAACCCACACCAAGACAATCAAACACACCAACACACCAGGACACAAACACCAACACACACCAACAAACACACCAACACACACACACCAAGAGACACGTACCAAAACACAAAACAACAAAACACCCACACCAACACACAAACAAGAAAGCAACACTTCTCAACACGCAAACAAACGACCGACACACGAACACACAACACAAAAACACACAAAACAGGCCTACACATAAACACACACATACTCTAACACCAAAAAACCTACCAACACACATTAATACACTACAACACACACACAGCAACACACTCACTGACAAACAATCATATACACAACAACACAGCTACACACTCCAACACAGACACACCAACACACACAGCAACACACCCACACAAACACACGCACCAAAACACACACCAACACAGACACACAACAAACACAAACACCCACTCACACACGAAAACGTGCTAACACACCAACAGCAGCACAGACACAGACACACAGAAACAAAGACACTAACACACACACACATCGCGCACATAGACAGAGAGACACACCAACACACAACACAACAGCAAACACCCAACTCACACACACATAAACACACACATATACTAACACTTCACCACACATACCAACACACATTATTACACTACAACACACACACCGACACACACCAACACACGCACACAGACACACAAACATACACACGCCAACACATACAACACAGCAACACACACCAACACACACACCAAAACACACACCAACACACTCCAAAACACAAACACACCAACACACACCCACACCAAAACACTCACAAGAACACACACACCACTAAACACAAACACCCACTCACCCACAAAAACGTACTAACACAACAACACAACAAACACAAACACACCAACAAACACACACAAAGACACACCGACAAACATTTACCTAAACACACACATCCCAGCACACACAGCACACCAACACACACACAGACACACTAACACGAAACAACACACACCAACACACACTTCAACACACCAATATACACATACCAACACAGACACACACCAGCACACACATACACTAACACATTAAAACACAAAACAACCCACACCAAGACAATCAAACACACCAACACACCAGGACACAAACACCAACACACACCAACAAACACACCAACACACACACACCAAGAGACACGTACCAAAACACAAAACAACAAAACACACACAACAACACACAAACAAGAAAGCAACACTTATCAACACGCAAACAAACGACCGACACACGAACACACAACACAAAAACACACAAAACACGCCCACACATAAACACACACATACTCTAACACCAAAAAACCTACCAACACACATTAATACACTACAACACACACACAGCAACACACTCACTGACAAACAATCACATACACAACAACACAGCAACACACTCCAACACAGACACACCAACACACACAGCAACACACCCACACAAACACACGCACCAAAACACACACCAACACAGACACACCACCAAACACAAACACCCATTCACACACAAAAACGTACTAACACACCAACAGCAACACAAACACAGACACACAAAAACAAAGACACTCACACACACACACATCGCGCACATAGACAGAGAGACACACCAACACACAACACAACAGCAAACACCCAACTCACACACACACATAAACACACACATATACTAACACTCCACCACACATACCAACACACATTAATACACTACAACACACACACCGACACACACCAACACACGCACACAGACACACAAACATACACACGCCAACACATACAACACAGCAACACACACCAACACACACACCAAAACACACACCAACACACTCCAAAACACAAACACACCAACACACACCCACACCAAAACACACACAAGAACACACACACCACTAAACACAAACACCCACTCACCCACAAAAACGTACTAACACAACAACACAACAACACAACAAACACAAACACCAACACACCAACAAACACACACAAAGACACACCGACAAACATTTACCTAAACACACACATCCCAGCACACACAACACACCAACACACACACACAGACACACTAACACGAAACAACACACACCAACACACACTTCAACACCCCAATATACACACACCAACACAGACACACACCAGCACACACATACACTAACACATTAAAACACAAAACAACCCACACACAGACAATCACACACACCAACACACCAGGACACAAACACCAACACACACCAACAAACACACCAAGAGACACGTACCAAAACACAAAACAACAAAACACCCACACCAACACACAAACAAGAAAGCAACACTTCTCAACACGCAAACAAACGACCGACACACGAACACACAACACAAAAACACACAAAACACGCCCACACATAAACACACACATACTCTAACACCAAAAAACCTACCAACACACATTAATACACTACAACACACACACAGCAACACACTCACTGACAAACAATCATATACACAACAACACAGCAACACACTCCAACACAGACACACCAACACACATAGCAACACACCCACACAAACACACGCACCAAAACACACACCAAAACAGACACACCACCAAACACAAACACCCATTCACACACAAAAACGTACTAACACACCAACAGCAACACAAACACAGACACACAAAAACAAAGACACTCATACACACACACATCGCGCACATAGACAGAGAGACACACCAACACACAACACAACAGCATACACCCAACTCACACACACATAAACACACACATATACTAACACTCCACCACACATACCAACACACATTAATACACTACAACACACACACCGACACACACCAACACACGCACACAGACACACAAACATACACACGCCAACACATACAACACAGCAACACACACCAACACACACACCAAAACACTCACCAACACACTCCAAAACACAAACACACCAACACACACCCACACCAAAACACACACAAGAACACACACACCACTAAACACAAACACCCACTCACCCACAAAAACGTACTAACACAGCAACACAACAACACAACAAACACAAACAACAACACACCAACAAACACACACAAAGAACACACCGACAAACATTTACCTAAACACACACATCCCAGCACACACAACACACCAACACACACACACAGACACACTAACACGAAACAACACACACCAACACACACTTCAACACACCAATATACACACACCAACACAGACACACACCAGCACACACATACACTAACACATTAAAACACAAAACAACCCACACCAAGACAATCAAACACACCAACACACCAGGACACAAACACCAACACACACCAACAAACACACCAACACACACACACCAAGAGACACGTACCAAAACACAAAACAACAAAACACCCACACCAACACACAAACAAGAAAGCAACACTTCTCAACACGCAAACAAACGACCGACACACGAACACACAACACAAAAACACACAAAACAGGCCCACACATAAACACACACATACTCTAAAACCAAAGAACCTACCAACACACATTAATACACTACAACACACACACAGCAACACACTCACTGACAAACAATCATATACACAACAACACAGCAACACACTCCAACACAGACACACCAACACACACAGCAACACACCCACGCAAACACACGCACCAAAACACACACAAACACACACACCACCAAACACAAACACCCACTCATACACGAAAACGTACTAACACACCAACAGCAACACAAACACAGACACACAAAAACAAAGACACTCATACACACACACATCGCGCACATAGACAGAGAGACACACCAACACACAACACAACAGCAAACACCCAACTCACACACACACATAAACACACACATATACTAACACTCCACCACACATACCAACACACATTAATACACTACAACACACACACCGACACACACCTACACACGCACACAGACACACAAACATACACACGCCAACACATACACCAAAACACACTCCAAAACACACCCACACCAAAACACACACAAGAACACACACACCACTAAACACAAACACCCACTCACCTACAAAAACGTACTAACACACCAATACAACAACACAACAAACACAAACAACAACACAACAACAAACACACACAAAGACACACCGACAAACATTTACCTAAACACACACATCCCAGCACACACAACACACCAACACACACACACAGACACACTAACACGAAACAACACACACCAACACACACTTCAACACACCAATATACACACACCAACACAGACACACACCAGCACACACATACACTAACACATTAAAACACAAAACAACCCACACCAAGACAATCAAACACACCAACACACCAGGACACAAACACCAACACACACCAACAAACACACCAACACACACACACCAAGAGACACGTACCAAAACACAAAACAACAAAACACCCACACCAACACACAAACAAGAAAGCAACACTTCTCAACACGCAAACAAACGACCGACACACGAACACACAACACAAAAACACACAAAACAGGCCCACACATAAACACACACATACTCTAACACCAAAGAACCTACCAACACACATTAATACACTACAACACACACACAGCAACACACTCACTGACAAACAAACATATACACAACAACACAGCAACACACTCCAACACAGACACACCAACACACACAGCAACACACCCACGCAAACACACGCACCAAAACACACACCAACACACACACCACCAAACACAAACACCCACTCACACACGAAAACGTACTAACACACCAACAGCAACACAAACACAGAAACACAAAAACAAAGACACTCATACACACACACATCGCGCACATAGACAGAGAGACACACCAACACAACACAACAGCAAACACCCAACTCACACACACACATAAACACACACATATACTAACACTCCACCACACATACCAACACACATTAATACACTACAACACACACACCGACACACACCAACACACGCACACAGACACACAAACATACACACGCCAACACATACAACACAGCAACACACACCAACACACACACCAAAACACTCACCAACACACTCCAAAACACAAACACACCAACACACACCCACACCAAAACACACACAAGAACACACACACCACTAAACACAAACACCCACTCACCCACAAAAACGTACTAACACAACAACACAACAACACAACAAACACAAACAACAACACACCAACAAACACACACAAAGACACACCGACAAACATTTACCTAAACACACACATCCCAGCACACACAACACACCAACACACACACACAGACACACTAACACGAAACAACACACACCAACACACACTTCAACACACCAATATACACACACCAACACAGACACACACCAGCACACACATACACTAACACATTAAAACACAAAACAACCCACACCAAGACAATCAAACACACCAACACACCAGGACACAAACACCAACACACACCAACAAACACACCAACACACACACACCAAGAGACACGTACCAAAACACAAAACAACAAAACACCCACACCAACACACAAACAAGAAAGCAACACTTCTCAACACGCAAACAAACGACCGACACACGAACACACAACACAAAAACACACAAAACAGGCCTACACATAAACACACACATACTCTAACACCAAAAAACCTACCAACACACATTAATACACTACAACACACACACAGCAACACACTCACTGACAAACAATCATATACACAACAACACAGCTACACACTCCAACACAGACACACCAACACACACAGCAACACACCCACACAAACACACGCACCAAAACACACACCAACACAGACACACAACAAACACAAACACCCACTCACACACGAAAACGTGCTAACACACCAACAGCAGCACAGACACAGACACACAGAAACAAAGACACTAACACACACACACATCGCGCACATAGACAGAGAGACACACCAACACACAACACAACAGCAAACACCCAACTCACACACACATAAACACACACATATACTAACACTTCACCACACATACCAACACACATTAATACACTACAACACACACACCGACACACACCAACACACGCACACAGACACACAAACATACACACGCCAACACATACAACACAGCAACACACACCAACACACACACCAAAACACACACCAACACACTCCAAAACACAAACACACCAACACACACCCACACCAAAACACTCACAAGAACACACACACCACTAAACACAAACACCCACTCACCCACAAAAACGTACTAACACAACAACACAACAAACACAAACACACCAACAAACACACACAAAGACACACCGACAAACATTTACCTAAACACACACATCCCAGCACACACAGCACACCAACACACACACAGACACACTAACACGAAACAACACACACCAACACACACTTCAACACACCAATATACACATACCAACACAGACACACACCAGCACACACATACACTAACACATTAAAACACAAAACAACCCACACCAAGACAATCAAACACACCAACACACCAGGACACAAACACCAACACACACCAACAAACACACCAACACACACACACCAAGAGACACGTACCAAAACACAAAACAACAAAACACACACAACAACACACAAACAAGAAAGCAACACTTATCAACACGCAAACAAACGACCGACACACGAACACACAACACAAAAACACACAAAACACGCCCACACATAAACACACACATACTCTAACACCAAAAAACCTACCAACACACATTAATACACTACAACACACACACAGCAACACACTCACTGACAAACAATCACATACACAACAACACAGCAACACACTCCAACACAGACACACCAACACACACAGCAACACACCCACACAAACACACGCACCAAAACACACACCAACACAGACACACCACCAAACACAAACACCCATTCACACACAAAAACGTACTAACACACCAACAGCAACACAAACACAGACACACAAAAACAAAGACACTCACACACACACACATCGCGCACATAGACAGAGAGACACACCAACACACAACACAACAGCAAACACCCAACTCACACACACACATAAACACACACATATACTAACACTCCACCACACATACCAACACACATTAATACACTACAACACACACACCGACACACACCAACACACGCACACAGACACACAAACATACACACGCCAACACATACAACACAGCAACACACACCAACACACACACCAAAACACACACCAACACACTCCAAAACACAAACACACCAACACACACCCACACCAAAACACACACAAGAACACACACACCACTAAACACAAACACCCACTCACCCACAAAAACGTACTAACACAACAACACAACAACACAACAAACACAAACACCAACACACCAACAAACACACACAAAGACACACCGACAAACATTTACCTAAACACACACATCCCAGCACACACAACACACCAACACACACACACAGACACACTAACACGAAACAACACACACCAACACACACTTCAACACCCCAATATACACACACCAACACAGACACACACCAGCACACACATACACTAACACATTAAAACACAAAACAACCCACACACAGACAATCACACACACCAACACACCAGGACACAAACACCAACACACACCAACAAACACACCAAGAGACACGTACCAAAACACAAAACAACAAAACACCCACACCAACACACAAACAAGAAAGCAACACTTCTCAACACGCAAACAAACGACCGACACACGAACACACAACACAAAAACACACAAAACACGCCCACACATAAACACACACATACTCTAACACCAAAAAACCTACCAACACACATTAATACACTACAACACACACACAGCAACACACTCACTGACAAACAATCATATACACAACAACACAGCAACACACTCCAACACAGACACACCAACACACATAGCAACACACCCACACAAACACACGCACCAAAACACACACCAAAACAGACACACCACCAAACACAAACACCCATTCACACACAAAAACGTACTAACACACCAACAGCAACACAAACACAGACACACAAAAACAAAGACACTCATACACACACACATCGCGCACATAGACAGAGAGACACACCAACACACAACACAACAGCATACACCCAACTCACACACACATAAACACACACATATACTAACACTCCACCACACATACCAACACACATTAATACACTACAACACACACACCGACACACACCAACACACGCACACAGACACACAAACATACACACGCCAACACATACAACACAGCAACACACACCAACACACACACCAAAACACTCACCAACACACTCCAAAACACAAACACACCAACACACACCCACACCAAAACACACACAAGAACACACACACCACTAAACACAAACACCCACTCACCCACAAAAACGTACTAACACAGCAACACAACAACACAACAAACACAAACAACAACACACCAACAAACACACACAAAGAACACACCGACAAACATTTACCTAAACACACACATCCCAGCACACACAACACACCAACACACACACACAGACACACTAACACGAAACAACACACACCAACACACACTTCAACACACCAATATACACACACCAACACAGACACACACCAGCACACACATACACTAACACATTAAAACACAAAACAACCCACACCAAGACAATCAAACACACCAACACACCAGGACACAAACACCAACACAAACCAACAAACACACCAACACACACACACCAAGAGACACGTACCAAAACACAAAACAACAAAACACAAACACCAACACACAAACAAGAAAGCAACACTTCTCAACACGCAAACAAACGACAGACACACCAACACACAACACAAAAACACACAAAACAGGCCCACACATAAACACACACATACTCTAACACCAAAGAACCTACCAACACACATTAATACACTACAACACACACACAGCAACACACTCACTGACAAACAATCATATACACAACAACACAGCAACACACTCCAACACAGACACACCAACACACACAGCAACACACCCACACAAACACACGCACCAAAACACACACCAACACAGACACACCACCAAACACAAACACCCATTCACACACAAAAACGTACTAACACACCAACAGCAACACAAACACAGACACACAAAAACAAAGACACTCACACACACACATCGCGCACATAGACAGAGAGACACACCAACACACAACACAACAGCAAACACCCAACTCACACACACACATAAACACACACAAATACTAACACTCCACCACACATACCAACACACAATAATACACTACAACACACACACCGACACACACCAACACACGCACACAGACACACAAACATACACACGCCAACACATACAACACAGCAACACACACCAACACACACACCAAAACACACACCAACACACTCCAAAACACAAACACACCAACACACACCCACACCAAAACACACACAAGAACACACACACCACTAAACACAAACACCCACTCACCCACAAAAACGTACTAACACAACAACACAACAATACAACAAACACAAACAACAACACACCAACAAACACACACAAAGACACACCGACAAACTTTTACCAAAACACACACATCCCAGCACACACAACACACCAACACACACACACAGACACACTAACACGAAACAACACACACCAACACACACTTCAACACACCAATATACACACACCAACACAGACACACACCAGCACACACATACACTAACACATTAAAACACAAAACAACCCACACACAGAAAATCACACACACCAACACACCAGGACACAAACACCAACACACACCAACAAACACACCAAGAGACACGTACCAAAACACAAAACAACAAAACACCCACACCAACACACAAACAAGAGAGCAACACTTATCAACACGCAAACAAACGACCGACACACGAACACACAACACAAAAACACACAAAACAGGCCTACACATAAACACACACATACTCTAACACCAAAAAACCTACCAACACACATTAATACACTACAACACACACACAGCAACACACTCACTGACAAACAATCATATACACAACAACACAGCTACACACTCCAACACAGACACACCAACACACACAGCAACACACCCACACAAACACACGCACCAAAACACACACCAACACAGACACACAACAAACACAAACACCCACTCACACACGAAAACGTGCTAACACACCAACAGCAGCACAGACACAGACACACAGAAACAAAGACACTCACACACACACATCGCGCACATAGACAGAGAGACACACCAACACACAACACAACAGCAAACACCCAACTCACACACACATAAACACACACATATACTAACACTTCACCACACATACCAACACACATTAATACACTACAACACACACACCGACACACACCAACACACGCACACAGACACACAAACATACACACGCCAACACATACAACACAGCAACACACACCAACACACACACCAAAACACACACCAACACACTCCAAAACACAAACACACCAACACACACCCACACCAAAACACTCACAAGAACACACACACCACTAAACACAAACACCCACTCACCCACAAAAACGTACTAACACAACAACACAACAAACACAAACACACCAACAAACACACACAAAGACACACCGACAAACATTTACCTAAACACACACATCCCAGCACACACAGCACACCAACACACACACAGACACACTAACACGAAACAACACACACCAACACACACTTCAACACACCAATATACACATACCAACACAGACACACACCAGCACACACATACACTAACACATTAAAACACAAAACAACCCACACCAAGACAATCAAACACACCAACACACCAGGACACAAACACCAACACACACCAACAAACACACCAACACACACACACCAAGAGACACGTACCAAAACACAAAACAACAAAACACACACAACAACACACAAACAAGAAAGCAACACTTATCAACACGCAAACAAACGACCGACACACGAACACACAACACAAAAACACACAAAACACGCCCACACATAAACACACACATACTCTAACACCAAAAAACCTACCAACACACATTAATACACTACAACACACACACAGCAACACACTCACTGACAAACAATCACATACACAACAACACAGCAACACACTCCAACACAGACACACCAACACACACAGCAACACACCCACACAAACACACGCACCAAAACACACACCAACACAGACACACCACCAAACACAAACACCCATTCACACACAAAAACGTACTAACACACCAACAGCAACACAAACACAGACACACAAAAACAAAGACACTCACACACACACACATCGCGCACATAGACAGAGAGACACACCAACACACAACACAACAGCAAACACCCAACTCACACACACACATAAACACACACATATACTAACACTCCACCACACATACCAACACACATTAATACACTACAACACACACACCGACACACACCAACACACGCACACAGACACACAAACATACACACGCCAACACATACAACACAGCAACACACACCAACACACACACCAAAACACACACCAACACACTCCAAAACACAAACACACCAACACACACCCACACCAAAACACACACAAGAACACACACACCACTAAACACAAACACCCACTCACCCACAAAAACGTACTAACACAACAACACAACAACACAACAAACACAAACACCAACACACCAACAAACACACACAAAGACACACCGACAAACATTTACCTAAACACACACATCCCAGCACACACAACACACCAACACACACACACAGACACACTAACACGAAACAACACACACCAACACACACTTCAACACCCCAATATACACACACCAACACAGACACACACCAGCACACACATACACTAACACATTAAAACACAAAACAACCCACACACAGACAATCACACACACCAACACACCAGGACACAAACACCAACACACACCAACAAACACACCAAGAGACACGTACCAAAACACAAAACAACAAAACACCCACACCAACACACAAACAAGAAAGCAACACTTCTCAACACGCAAACAAACGACCGACACACGAACACACAACACAAAAACACACAAAACACGCCCACACATAAACACACACATACTCTAACACCAAAAAACCTACCAACACACATTAATACACTACAACACACACACAGCAACACACTCACTGACAAACAATCATATACACAACAACACAGCAACACACTCCAACACAGACACACCAACACACATAGCAACACACCCACACAAACACACGCACCAAAACACACACCAAAACAGACACACCACCAAACACAAACACCCATTCACACACAAAAACGTACTAACACACCAACAGCAACACAAACACAGACACACAAAAACAAAGACACTCATACACACACACATCGCGCACATAGACAGAGAGACACACCAACACACAACACAACAGCATACACCCAACTCACACACACATAAACACACACATATACTAACACTCCACCACACATACCAACACACATTAATACACTACAACACACACACCGACACACACCAACACACGCACACAGACACACAAACATACACACGCCAACACATACAACACAGCAACACACACCAACACACACACCAAAACACTCACCAACACACTCCAAAACACAAACACACCAACACACACCCACACCAAAACACACACAAGAACACACACACCACTAAACACAAACACCCACTCACCCACAAAAACGTACTAACACAGCAACACAACAACACAACAAACACAAACAACAACACACCAACAAACACACACAAAGAACACACCGACAAACATTTACCTAAACACACACATCCCAGCACACACAACACACCAACACACACACACAGACACACTAACACGAAACAACACACACCAACACACACTTCAACACACCAATATACACACACCAACACAGACACACACCAGCACACACATACACTAACACATTAAAACACAAAACAACCCACACCAAGACAATCAAACACACCAACACACCAGGACACAAACACCAACACACACCAACAAACACACCAACACACACACACCAAGAGACACGTACCAAAACACAAAACAACAAAACACCCACACCAACACACAAACAAGAAAGCAACACTTCTCAACACGCAAACAAACGACCGACACACGAACACACAACACAAAAACACACAAAACAGGCCCACACATAAACACACACATACTCTAAAACCAAAGAACCTACCAACACACATTAATACACTACAACACACACACAGCAACACACTCACTGACAAACAATCATATACACAACAACACAGCAACACACTCCAACACAGACACACCAACACACACAGCAACACACCCACGCAAACACACGCACCAAAACACACACAAACACACACACCACCAAACACAAACACCCACTCATACACGAAAACGTACTAACACACCAACAGCAACACAAACACAGACACACAAAAACAAAGACACTCATACACACACACATCGCGCACATAGACAGAGAGACACACCAACACACAACACAACAGCAAACACCCAACTCACACACACACATAAACACACACATATACTAACACTCCACCACACATACCAACACACATTAATACACTACAACACACACACCGACACACACCTACACACGCACACAGACACACAAACATACACACGCCAACACATACACCAAAACACACTCCAAAACACACCCACACCAAAACACACACAAGAACACACACACCACTAAACACAAACACCCACTCACCTACAAAAACGTACTAACACACCAATACAACAACACAACAAACACAAACAACAACACAACAACAAACACACACAAAGACACACCGACAAACATTTACCTAAACACACACATCCCAGCACACACAACACACCAACACACACACACAGACACACTAACACGAAACAACACACACCAACACACACTTCAACACACCAATATACACACACCAACACAGACACACACCAGCACACACATACACTAACACATTAAAACACAAAACAACCCACACCAAGACAATCAAACACACCAACACACCAGGACACAAACACCAACACACACCAACAAACACACCAACACACACACACCAAGAGACACGTACCAAAACACAAAACAACAAAACACCCACACCAACACACAAACAAGAAAGCAACACTTCTCAACACGCAAACAAACGACCGACACACGAACACACAACACAAAAACACACAAAACAGGCCCACACATAAACACACACATACTCTAACACCAAAGAACCTACCAACACACATTAATACACTACAACACACACACAGCAACACACTCACTGACAAACAAACATATACACAACAACACAGCAACACACTCCAACACAGACACACCAACACACACAGCAACACACCCACGCAAACACACGCACCAAAACACACACAAACACACACACCACCAAACACAAACACCCACTCACACACGAAAACGTACTAACACACCAACAGCAACACAAACACAGAAACACAAAAACAAAGACACTCATACACACACACATCGCGCACATAGACAGAGAGACACACCAACACAACACAACAGCAAACACCCAACTCACACACACACATAAACACACACATATACTAACACTCCACCACACATACCAACACACATTAATACACTACAACACACACACCGACACACACCAACACACGCACACAGACACACAAACATACACACGCCAACACATACAACACAGCAACACACACCAACACACACACCAAAACACTCACCAACACACTCCAAAACACAAACACACCAACACACACCCACACCAAAACACACACAAGAACACACACACCACTAAACACAAACACCCACTCACCCACAAAAACGTACTAACACAACAACACAACAACACAACAAACACAAACAACAACACACCAACAAACACACACAAAGACACACCGACAAACATTTACCTAAACACACACATCCCAGCACACACAACACACCAACACACACACACAGACACACTAACACGAAACAACACACACCAACACACACTTCAACACACCAATATACACACACCAACACAGACACACACCAGCACACACATACACTAACACATTAAAACACAAAACAACCCACACCAAGACAATCAAACACACCAACACACCAGGACACAAACACCAACACACACCAACAAACACACCAACACACACACACCAAGAGACACGTACCAAAACACAAAACAACAAAACACCCACACCAACACACAAACAAGAAAGCAACACTTCTCAACACGCAAACAAACGACCGACACACGAACACACAACACAAAAACACACAAAACAGGCCTACACATAAACACACACATACTCTAACACCAAAAAACCTACCAACACACATTAATACACTACAACACACACACAGCAACACACTCACTGACAAACAATCATATACACAACAACACAGCTACACACTCCAACACAGACACACCAACACACACAGCAACACACCCACACAAACACACGCACCAAAACACACACCAACACAGACACACAACAAACACAAACACCCACTCACACACGAAAACGTGCTAACACACCAACAGCAGCACAGACACAGACACACAGAAACAAAGACACTAACACACACACACATCGCGCACATAGACAGAGAGACACACCAACACACAACACAACAGCAAACACCCAACTCACACACACATAAACACACACATATACTAACACTTCACCACACATACCAACACACATTAATACACTACAACACACACACCGACACACACCAACACACGCACACAGACACACAAACATACACACGCCAACACATACAACACAGCAACACACACCAACACACACACCAAAACACACACCAACACACTCCAAAACACAAACACACCAACACACACCCACACCAAAACACTCACAAGAACACACACACCACTAAACACAAACACCCACTCACCCACAAAAACGTACTAACACAACAACACAACAAACACAAACACACCAACAAACACACACAAAGACACACCGACAAACATTTACCTAAACACACACATCCCAGCACACACAGCACACCAACACACACACAGACACACTAACACGAAACAACACACACCAACACACACTTCAACACACCAATATACACATACCAACACAGACACACACCAGCACACACATACACTAACACATTAAAACACAAAACAACCCACACCAAGACAATCAAACACACCAACACACCAGGACACAAACACCAACACACACCAACAAACACACCAACACACACACACCAAGAGACACGTACCAAAACACAAAACAACAAAACACACACAACAACACACAAACAAGAAAGCAACACTTATCAACACGCAAACAAACGACCGACACACGAACACACAACACAAAAACACACAAAACACGCCCACACATAAACACACACATACTCTAACACCAAAAAACCTACCAACACACATTAATACACTACAACACACACACAGCAACACACTCACTGACAAACAATCACATACACAACAACACAGCAACACACTCCAACACAGACACACCAACACACACAGCAACACACCCACACAAACACACGCACCAAAACACACACCAACACAGACACACCACCAAACACAAACACCCATTCACACACAAAAACGTACTAACACACCAACAGCAACACAAACACAGACACACAAAAACAAAGACACTCACACACACACACATCGCGCACATAGACAGAGAGACACACCAACACACAACACAACAGCAAACACCCAACTCACACACACACATAAACACACACATATACTAACACTCCACCACACATACCAACACACATTAATACACTACAACACACACACCGACACACACCAACACACGCACACAGACACACAAACATACACACGCCAACACATACAACACAGCAACACACACCAACACACACACCAAAACACTCACCAACACACTCCAAAACACAAACACACCAACACACACCCACACCAAAACACACACAAGAACACACACACCACTAAACACAAACACCCACTCACCCACAAAAACGTACTAACACAGCAACACAACAACACAACAAACACAAACAACAACACACCAACAAACACACACAAAGAACACACCGACAAACATTTACCTAAACACACACATCCCAGCACACACAACACACCAACACACACACACAGACACACTAACACGAAACAACACACACCAACACACACTTCAACACACCAATATACACACACCAACACAGACACACACCAGCACACACATACACTAACACATTAAAACACAAAACAACCCACACCAAGACAATCAAACACACCAACACACCAGGACACAAACACCAACACACACCAACAAACACACCAACACACACACACCAAGAGACACGTACCAAAACACAAAACAACAAAACACCCACACCAACACACAAACAAGAAAGCAACACTTCTCAACACGCAAACAAACGACCGACACACGAACACACAACACAAAAACACACAAAACAGGCCCACACATAAACACACACATACTCTAAAACCAAAGAACCTACCAACACACATTAATACACTACAACACACACACAGCAACACACTCACTGACAAACAATCATATACACAACAACACAGCAACACACTCCAACACAGACACACCAACACACACAGCAACACACCCACGCAAACACACGCACCAAAACACACACAAACACACACACCACCAAACACAAACACCCACTCATACACGAAAACGTACTAACACACCAACAGCAACACAAACACAGACACACAAAAACAAAGACACTCATACACACACACATCGCGCACATAGACAGAGAGACACACCAACACACAACACAACAGCAAACACCCAACTCACACACACACATAAACACACACATATACTAACACTCCACCACACATACCAACACACATTAATACACTACAACACACACACCGACACACACCTACACACGCACACAGACACACAAACATACACACGCCAACACATACACCAAAACACACTCCAAAACACACCCACACCAAAACACACACAAGAACACACACACCACTAAACACAAACACCCACTCACCTACAAAAACGTACTAACACACCAATACAACAACACAACAAACACAAACAACAACACAACAACAAACACACACAAAGACACACCGACAAACATTTACCTAAACACACACATCCCAGCACACACAACACACCAACACACACACACAGACACACTAACACGAAACAACACACACCAACACACACTTCAACACACCAATATACACACACCAACACAGACACACACCAGCACACACATACACTAACACATTAAAACACAAAACAACCCACACCAAGACAATCAAACACACCAACACACCAGGACACAAACACCAACACACACCAACAAACACACCAACACACACACACCAAGAGACACGTACCAAAACACAAAACAACAAAACACCCACACCAACACACAAACAAGAAAGCAACACTTCTCAACACGCAAACAAACGACCGACACACGAACACACAACACAAAAACACACAAAACAGGCCCACACATAAACACACACATACTCTAACACCAAAGAACCTACCAACACACATTAATACACTACAACACACACACAGCAACACACTCACTGACAAACAAACATATACACAACAACACAGCAACACACTCCAACACAGACACACCAACACACACAGCAACACACCCACGCAAACACACGCACCAAAACACACACAAACACACACACCACCAAACACAAACACCCACTCACACACGAAAACGTACTAACACACCAACAGCAACACAAACACAGAAACACAAAAACAAAGACACTCATACACACACACATCGCGCACATAGACAGAGAGACACACCAACACAACACAACAGCAAACACCCAACTCACACACACACATAAACACACACATATACTAACACTCCACCACACATACCAACACACATTAATACACTACAACACACACACCGACACACACCAACACACGCACACAGACACACAAACATACACACGCCAACACATACAACACAGCAACACACACCAACACACACACCAAAACACTCACCAACACACTCCAAAACACAAACACACCAACACACACCCACACCAAAACACACACAAGAACACACACACCACTAAACACAAACACCCACTCACCCACAAAAACGTACTAACACAACAACACAACAACACAACAAACACAAACAACAACACACCAACAAACACACACAAAGACACACCGACAAACATTTACCTAAACACACACATCCCAGCACACACAACACACCAACACACACACACAGACACACTAACACGAAACAACACACACCAACACACACTTCAACACACCAATATACACACACCAACACAGACACACACCAGCACACACATACACTAACACATTAAAACACAAAACAACCCACACCAAGACAATCAAACACACCAACACACCAGGACACAAACACCAACACACACCAACAAACACACCAACACACACACACCAAGAGACACGTACCAAAACACAAAACAACAAAACACCCACACCAACACACAAACAAGAAAGCAACACTTCTCAACACGCAAACAAACGACCGACACACGAACACACAACACAAAAACACACAAAACAGGCCTACACATAAACACACACATACTCTAACACCAAAAAACCTACCAACACACATTAATACACTACAACACACACACAGCAACACACTCACTGACAAACAATCATATACACAACAACACAGCTACACACTCCAACACAGACACACCAACACACACAGCAACACACCCACACAAACACACGCACCAAAACACACACCAACACAGACACACAACAAACACAAACACCCACTCACACACGAAAACGTGCTAACACACCAACAGCAGCACAGACACAGACACACAGAAACAAAGACACTAACACACACACACATCGCGCACATAGACAGAGAGACACACCAACACACAACACAACAGCAAACACCCAACTCACACACACATAAACACACACATATACTAACACTTCACCACACATACCAACACACATTAATACACTACAACACACACACCGACACACACCAACACACGCACACAGACACACAAACATACACACGCCAACACATACAACACAGCAACACACACCAACACACACACCAAAACACACACCAACACACTCCAAAACACAAACACACCAACACACACCCACACCAAAACACACACAAGAACACACACACCACTAAACACAAACACCCACTCACCCACAAAAACGTACTAACACAACAACACAACAACACAACAAACACAAACAACAACACACCAACAAACACACACAAAGACACACCGACAAACATTTACCTAAACACACACATCCCAGCACACACAACACACCAACACACACACACAGACACACTAACACGAAACAACACACACCAACACACACTTCAACACCCCAATATACACACACCAACACAGACACACACCAGCACACACATACACTAACACATTAAAACACAAAACAACCCACACACAGACAATCACACACACCAACACACCAGGACACAAACACCAACACACACCAACAAACACACCAAGAGACACGTACCAAAACACAAAACAACAAAACACCCACACCAACACACAAACAAGAAAGCAACACTTCTCAACACGCAAACAAACGACCGACACACGAACACACAACACAAAAACACACAAAACACGCCCACACATAAACACACACATACTCTAACACCAAAAAACCTACCAACACACATTAATACACTACAACACACACACAGCAACACACTCACTGACAAACAATCATATACACAACAACACAGCAACACACTCCAACACAGACACACCAACACACATAGCAACACACCCACACAAACACACGCACCAAAACACACACCAAAACAGACACACCACCAAACACAAACACCCATTCACACACAAAAACGTACTAACACACCAACAGCAACACAAACACAGACACACAAAAACAAAGACACTCATACACACACACATCGCGCACATAGACAGAGAGACACACCAACACACAACACAACAGCATACACCCAACTCACACACACATAAACACACACATATACTAACACTCCACCACACATACCAACACACATTAATACACTACAACACACACACCGACACACACCAACACACGCACACAGACACACAAACATACACACGCCAACACATACAACACAGCAACACACACCAACACACACACCAAAACACTCACCAACACACTCCAAAACACAAACACACCAACACACACCCACACCAAAACACACACAAGAACACACACACCACTAAACACAAACACCCACTCACCCACAAAAACGTACTAACACAGCAACACAACAACACAACAAACACAAACAACAACACACCAACAAACACACACAAAGAACACACCGACAAACATTTACCTAAACACACACATCCCAGCACACACAACACACCAACACACACACACAGACACACTAACACGAAACAACACACACCAACACACACTTCAACACACCAATATACACACACCAACACAGACACACACCAGCACACACATACACTAACACATTAAAACACAAAACAACCCACACCAAGACAATCAAACACACCAACACACCAGGACACAAACACCAACACACACCAACAAACACACCAACACACACACACCAAGAGACACGTACCAAAACACAAAACAACAAAACACCCACACCAACACACAAACAAGAAAGCAACACTTCTCAACACGCAAACAAACGACCGACACACGAACACACAACACAAAAACACACAAAACAGGCCCACACATAAACACACACATACTCTAACACCAAAGAACCTACCAACACACATTAATACACTACAACACACACACAGCAACACACTCACTGACAAACAATCATATACACAACAACACAGCAACACACTCCAACACAGACACACCAACACACACAGCAACACACCCACGCAAACACACGCACCAAAACACACACAAACACACACACCACCAAACACAAACACCCACTCATACACGAAAACGTACTAACACACCAACAGCAACACAAACACAGACACACAAAAACAAAGACACTCATACACACACACATCGCGCACATAGACAGAGAGACACACCAACACACAACACAACAGCAAACACCCAACTCACACACACACATAAACACACACATATACTAACACTCCACCACACATACCAACACACATTAATACACTACAACACACACACCGACACACACCTACACACGCACACAGACACACAAACATACACACGCCAACACATACACCAAAACACACTCCAAAACACACCCACACCAAAACACACACAAGAACACACACACCACTAAACACAAACACCCACTCACCTACAAAAACGTACTAACACACCAATACAACAACACAACAAACACAAACAACAACACAACAACAAACACACACAAAGACACACCGACAAACATTTACCTAAACACACACATCCCAGCACACACAACACACCAACACACACACACAGACACACTAACACGAAACAACACACACCAACACACACTTCAACACACCAATATACACACACCAACACAGACACACACCAGCACACACATACACTAACACATTAAAACACAAAACAACCCACACCAAGACAATCAAACACACCAACACACCAGGACACAAACACCAACACACACCAACAAACACACCAACACACACACACCAAGAGACACGTACCAAAACACAAAACAACAAAACACCCACACCAACACACAAACAAGAAAGCAACACTTCTCAACACGCAAACAAACGACCGACACACGAACACACAACACAAAAACACACAAAACAGGCCCACACATAAACACACACATACTCTAACACCAAAGAACCTACCAACACACATTAATACACTACAACACACACACAGCAACACACTCACTGACAAACAAACATATACACAACAACACAGCAACACACTCCAACACAGACACACCAACACACACAGCAACACACCCACGCAAACACACGCACCAAAACACACACAAACACACACACCACCAAACACAAACACCCACTCATACACGAAAACGTACTAACACACCAACAGCAACACAAACACAGACACACAAAAACAAAGACACTCATACACACACACATCGCGCACATAGACAGAGAGACACACCAACACACAACACAACAGCAAACACCCAACTCACACACACACATAAACACACACATATACTAACACTCCACCACACATACCAACACACATTAATACACTACAACACACACACCGACACACACCTACACACGCACACAGACACACAAACATACACACGCCAACACATACACCAAAACACACTCCAAAACACACCCACACCAAAACACACACAAGAACACACACACCACTAAACACAAACACCCACTCACCTACAAAAACGTACTAACACACCAATACAACAACACAACAAACACAAACAACAACACAACAACAAACACACACAAAGACACACCGACAAACATTTACCTAAACACACACATCCCAGCACACACAACACACCAACACACACACACAGACACACTAACACGAAACAACACACACCAACACACACTTCAACACACCAATATACACACACCAACACAGACACACACCAGCACACACATACACTAACACATTAAAACACAAAACAACCCACACCAAGACAATCAAACACACCAACACACCAGGACACAAACACCAACACACACCAACAAACACACCAACACACACACACCAAGAGACACGTACCAAAACACAAAACAACAAAACACCCACACCAACACACAAACAAGAAAGCAACACTTCTCAACACGCAAACAAACGACCGACACACGAACACACAACACAAAAACACACAAAACAGGCCCACACATAAACACACACATACTCTAACACCAAAGAACCTACCAACACACATTAATACACTACAACACACACACAGCAACACACTCACTGACAAACAAACATATACACAACAACACAGCAACACACTCCAACACAGACACACCAACACACACAGCAACACACCCACGCAAACACACGCACCAAAACACACACAAACACACACACCACCAAACACAAACACCCACTCACACACGAAAACGTACTAACACACCAACAGCAACACAAACACAGAAACACAAAAACAAAGACACTCATACACACACACATCGCGCACATAGACAGAGAGACACACCAACACAACACAACAGCAAACACCCAACTCACACACACACATAAACACACACATATACTAACACTCCACCACACATACCAACACACATTAATACACTACAACACACACACCGACACACACCAACACACGCACACAGACACACAAACATACACACGCCAACACATACAACACAGCAACACACACCAACACACACACCAAAACACTCACCAACACACTCCAAAACACAAACACACCAACACACACCCACACCAAAACACACACAAGAACACACACACCACTAAACACAAACACCCACTCACCCACAAAAACGTACTAACACAACAACACAACAACACAACAAACACAAACAACAACACACCAACAAACACACACAAAGACACACCGACAAACATTTACCTAAACACACACATCCCAGCACACACAACACACCAACACACACACACAGACACACTAACACGAAACAACACACACCAACACACACTTCAACACACCAATATACACACACCAACACAGACACACACCAGCACACACATACACTAACACATTAAAACACAAAACAACCCACACCAAGACAATCAAACACACCAACACACCAGGACACAAACACCAACACACACCAACAAACACACCAACACACACACACCAAGAGACACGTACCAAAACACAAAACAACAAAACACCCACACCAACACACAAACAAGAAAGCAACACTTCTCAACACGCAAACAAACGACCGACACACGAACACACAACACAAAAACACACAAAACAGGCCCACACATAAACACACACATACTCTAACACCAAAGAACCTACCAACACACATTAATACACTACATCACACACACAGCAACACACTCACTGACAAACAATCATATACACAACAACACAGCAACACACTCCAACACAGACACACCAACACACACAGCAACACACCCACGCAAACACACGCACCAAAACACACACAAACACACACACCACCAAACACAAACACCCACTCACACACGAAAACGTACCAACACACCAACAGCAACACAAACACAGACACACAAAAACAAAGACACTCATACACACACACATCGCGCACATAGACAGAGAGACACACCAACACACAACACAACAGCAAACACCCAACTCACACACACACATAAACACACACATATACTAACACTCCACCACACAAACCAAAACACATTAATACACTACAACACACACACCGACACACACCTACACACGCACACAGACACACAAACATACACACGCCAACACATACACCAAAACACACTCCAAAACACACCCACACCAAAACACACACAAGAACACACACACCACTAAACACAAACACCCACTCACCTACAAAAACGTACTAACACACCAATACAACAACACAACAAACACAAACAACAACACACCAACAAACACACACAAAGACACACCGACAAACATTTACCTAAACACACACATCCCAGCACACACAACACACCAACACACACACACAGACACACTAACACGAAACAACACACACCAACACACACTTCAACACACCAATATACACACACCAACACAGACACACACCAGCACACACATACACTAACACATTAAAACACAAAACAACCCACACCAAGACAATCAAACACACCAACACACCAGGACACAAACACCAACACACACCAACAAACACACCAACACACACACACCAAGAGACACGTACCAAAACACAAAACAACAAAACACCCACACCAACACACAAACAAGAAAGCAACACTTCTCAACACGCAAACAAACGACCGACACACGAACACACAACACAAAAACACACAAAACAGGCCCACACATAAACACACACATACTCTAACACCAAAGAACCTACCAACACACATTAATACACTACAACACACACACAGCAACACACTCACTGACAAACAATCATATACACAACAACACAGCAACACACTCCAACACAGACACACCAACACACACAGCAACACACCCACGCAAACACACGCACCAAAACACACACAAACACACACACCACCAAACACAAACACCCACTCACACACGAAAACGTACTAACACACCAACAGCAACACAAACACAGAAACACAAAAACAAAGACACTCATACACACACACATCGCGCACATAGACAGAGAGACACACCAACACACAACACAACAGCAAACACCCAACTCACACACACACATAAACACACACATATACTAACACTCCACCACACATACCAACACACATTAATACACTACAACACACACCCCGACACACACCTACACACGCACACAGACACACAAACATACACACGCCAACACATACAACACAGCAACACACACCAACACACACACCAAAACACACTCCAAAACACATACACACCAAAACACACACAAACACACACACCACTAAACACAAACACCCACTCACACACGAAAACGTACTAACACACCAACAGCAACACAAACACAGAAACACAAAAACAAAGACACTCATACACACACACATCGCGCACATAGACAGAGAGACACACCAACACACAACACAACAGCAAACACCCAACTCACACACACACATAAACACACACATATACTAACACTCCACCACACATACCAACACACATTAATACACTACAACACACACACCGACACACACCTACACACGCACACAGACACACAAACATACACACGCCAACACATACACCAAAACACACTCCAAAACACACCCACACCAAAACACACACAAGAACACACACACCACTAAACACAAACACCCACTCACCTACAAAAACGTACTAACACACCAATACAACAACACAACAAACACAAACAACAACACAACAACAAACACACACAAAGACACACCGACAAACATTTACCTAAACACACACATCCCAGCACACACAACACACCAACACACACACACAGACACACTAACACGAAACAACATAAACCAACACACACTTCAACACACCAATATACACACACCAACACAGACACACACCAGCACACACATACACTAACACATTAAAACACAAAACAACCCACACCAAGACAATCAAACACACCAACACACCAGGACACAAACACCAACACACACCAACAAACACACCAACACACACACACCAAGAGACACGTACCAAAACACAAAACAACAAAACACCCACACCAACACACAAACAAGAAAGCAACACTTCTCAACACGCAAACAAACGACCGACACACGAACACACAACACAAAAACACACAAAACAGGCCCACACATAAACACACACATACTCTAACACCAAAGAACCTACCAACACACATTAATACACTACAACACACACACAGCAACACACTCACTGACAAACAATCATATACACAACAACACAGCAACACACTCCAACACAGACACACCAACACACACAGCAACACACCCACGCAAACACACGCACCAAAACACACACAAACACACACACCACCAAACACAAACACCCACTCACACACGAAAACGTACTAACACACCAACAGCAACACAAACACAGAAACACAAAAACAAAGACACTCATACACACACACATCGCGCACATAGACAGAGAGACACACCAACACACAACACAACAGCAAACACCCAACTCACACACACACATAAACACACACATATACTAACACTCCACCACACATACCAACACACATTAATACACTACAACACACACACCGACACACACCAACACACGCACACAGACACACAAACATACACACGCCAACACATACAACACAGCAACACACACCAACACACACACCAAAACACTCACCAACACACTCCAAAACACAAACACACCAACACACACCCACACCAAAACACACACAAGAACACACACACCACTAAACACAAACACCCACTCACCCACAAAAACGTACTAACAGAACAACACAACAACACAACAAACACAAACAACAACACACCAACAAACACACACAAAGACACACCGACAAACATTTACCTAAACACACACATCCCAGCACACACAACACACCAACACACACACACAGACACACTAACACGAAACAACACACACCAACACACACTTCAACACACCAATATACACACACCAACACAGACACACACCAGCACACACATACACTAACACATTAAAACACAAAACAACCCACACCAAGACAATCAAACACACCAACACACCAGGACACAAACACCAACACACACCAACAAACACACCAACACACACACACCAAGAGACACGTACCAAAACACAAAACAACAAAACACCCACACCAACACACAAACAAGAAAGCAACACTTCTCAACACGCAAACAAACGACCGACACACGAACACACAACACAAAAACACACAAAACAGGCCCACACATAAACACACACATACTCTAACACCAAAGAACCTACCAACACACATTAATACACTACAACACACACACAGCAACACACTCACTGACAAACAATCATATACACAACAACACAGCAACACACTCCAACACAGACACACCAACACACACAGCAACACACCCACGCAAACACACGCACCAAAACACACACAAACACACACACCACCAAACACAAACACCCACTCACACACGAAAACGTACTAACACACCAACAGCAACACAAACACAGACACACAAAAACAAAGACACTCATACACACACACATCGCGCACATAGACAGAGAGACACACCAACACACAATACAACAGCAAACACCCAACTCACACACACACATAAACACACACATATACTAACACTCCACCACACATACCAACACACATTAATACACTACAACACACACACCGACACACACCTACACACGCACACAGACACACAAACATACACACGCCAACACATACACCAAAACACACTCCAAAACACACCCACACCAAAACACACACAAGAACACACACACCACTAAACACAAACACCCACTCACCTACAAAAACGTACTAACACACCAATACAACAACACAACAAACACAAACAACAACACAACAACAAACACACACAAAGACACACCGACAAACATTTACCTAAACACACACATCCCAGCACACACAACACACCAACACACACACACAGACACACTAACACGAAACAACACACACCAACACACACTTCAACACACCAATATACACACACCAACACAGACACACACCAGCACACACATACACTAACACATTAAAACACAAAACAACCCACACCAAGACAATCAAACACACCAACACACCAGGACACAAACACCAACACACACCAACAAACACACCAACACACACACACCAAGAGACACGTACCAAAACACAAAACAACAAAACACCCACACCAACACACAAACAAGAAAGCAACACTTATCAACACGCAAACAAACGACCGACACACGAGCACACAACACAAAAACACACAAAACACGCCCACACATAAACACACACATACTCTAACACCAAAGAACCTACCAACACACATTAATACACTACAACACACACACAGCAACACACTCACTGACAAACAATCATATACACAACAACACAGCAACACACTCCAACACAGACACACCAACACACACAGCAACACACCCACGCAAACACACGCACCAAAACACACACCAACACACACACACCACCAAACACAAACACCCACTCACACACGAAAACGTACTAACACACCAACAGCAACACAAACACAGACACACAAAAACAAAGACACTCACACACACACATCGCGCACATAGACAGAGAGACACACCAACACACAACACAACAGCAAACACCCAACTCACACACACACATAAACACACACATATACTAACACTCCACCACACATACCAACACACATTAATACACTACAACACACACACCGACACACACCTACACACGCACACAGACACACAAACATACAAACGCCAACACATACAACACAGCAACACACACCAACACACACACCAAAACACACTCCAAAACACAAACACACCAACACACACCCACACCAAAACACACACAAGAACACACACACCACTAAACACAAACACCCACTCACCTACAAAAACGTACTAACACACCAATACAACAACACAACAAACACAAACAACAACACAACAACAAACACACACAAAGACACACCGACAAACATTTACCTAAACACACACATCCCAGCACACACAACACACCAACACACACACACAGACACACTAACACGAAACAACACACACCAACACACACTTCAACACACCAATATACACACACCAACACAGACACACACCAGCACACACATACACTAACACATTAAAACACAAAACAACCCACACCAAGACAATCAAACACACCAACACACCAGGACACAAACACCAACACACACCAACAAACACACCAACACACACACACCAAGAGACACGTACCAAAACACAAAACAACAAAACACCCACACCAACACACAAACAAGAAAGCAACACTTCTCAACACGCAAACAAACGACCGACACACGAACACACAACACAAAAACACACAAAACAGGCCCACACATAAACACACACATACTCTAACACCAAAGAACCTACCAACACACATTAATACACTACAACACACACACAGCAACACACTCACTGACAAACAATCATATACACAACAACACAGCAACACACTCCAACACAGACACACCAACACACACAGCAACACACCCACGCAAACACGCGCACCAAAACACACACAAACACACACACCACCAAACACAAACACCCACTCACACACGAAAACGTACTAACACACCAACAGCAACACAAACACAGAAACACAAAAACAAAGACACTCATACACACACACATCGCGCACATAGACAGAGAGACACACCAACACACAACACAACAGCAAACACCCAACTCACACACACACATAAACACACACATATACTAACACTCCACCACACATACCAACACACATTAATACACTACAACACACACACCGACACACACCAACACACGCACACAGACACACAAACATACACACGCCAACACATACAACACAGCAACACACACCAACACACACACCAAAACACTCACCAACACACTCCAAAACACAAACACACCAACACACACCCACACCAAAACACACACAAGAACACACACACCACTAAACACAAACACCCACTCACCCACAAAAACGTACTAACAGAACAACACAACAACACAACAAACACAAACAACAACACACCAACAAACACACACAAAGACACACCGACAAACATTTACCTAAACACACACATCCCAGCACACACAACACACCAACACACACACACAGACACACTAACACGAAACAACACACACCAACACACACTTCAACACACCAATATACACACACCAACACAGACACACACCAGCACACACATACACTAACACATTAAAACACAAAACAACCCACACCAAGACAATCAAACACACCAACACACCAGGACACAAACACCAACACACACCAACAAACACACCAACACACACACACCAAGAGACACGTACCAAAACACAAAACAACAAAACACCCACACCAACACACAAACAAGAAAGCAACACTTCTCAACACGCAAACAAACGACCGACACACGAACACACAACACAAAAACACACAAAACAGGCCCACACATAAACACACACATACTCTAACACCAAAGAACCTACCAACACACATTAATACACTACAACACACACACAGCAACACACTCACTGACAAACAATCATATACACAACAACACAGCAACACACTCCAACACAGACACACCAACACACACAGCAACACACCCACGCAAACACACGCACCAAAACACACACAAACACACACACCACCAAACACAAACACCCACTCACACACGAAAACGTACTAACACACCAACAGCAACACAAACACAGACACACAAAAACAAAGACACTCATACACACACACATCGCGCACATAGACAGAGAGACACACCAACACACAATACAACAGCAAACACCCAACTCACACACACACATAAACACACACATATACTAACACTCCACCACACATACCAACACACATTAATACACTACAACACACACACCGACACACACCTACACACGCACACAGACACACAAACATACACACGCCAACACATACACCAAAACACACTCCAAAACACACCCACACCAAAACACACACAAGAACACACACACCACTAAACACAAACACCCACTCACCTACAAAAACGTACTAACACACCAATACAACAACACAACAAACACAAACAACAACACAACAACAAACACACACAAAGACACACCGACAAACATTTACCTAAACACACACATCCCAGCACACACAACACACCAACACACACACACAGACACACTAACACGAAACAACACACACCAACACACACTTCAACACACCAATATACACACACCAACACAGACACACACCAGCACACACATACACTAACACATTAAAACACAAAACAACCCACACCAAGACAATCAAACACACCAACACACCAGGACACAAACACCAACACACACCAACAAACACACCAACACACACACACCAAGAGACACGTACCAAAACACAAAACAACAAAACACCCACACCAACACACAAACAAGAAAGCAACACTTATCAACACGCAAACAAACGACCGACACACGAGCACACAACACAAAAACACACAAAACACGCCCACACATAAACACACACATACTCTAACACCAAAGAACCTACCAACACACATTAATACACTACAACACACACACAGCAACACACTCACTGACAAACAATCATATACACAACAACACAGCAACACACTCCAACACAGACACACCAACACACACAGCAACACACCCACACAAACACACGCACCAAAACACACACCAACACACACACACCACCAAACACAAACACCCACTCACACACGAAAACGTACTAACACACCAACAGCAACACAAACACAGACACACAAAAACAAAGACACTCACACACACACATCGCGCACATAGACAGAGAGACACACCAACACACAACACAACAGCAAACACCCAACTCACACACACACATAAACACACACATATACTAACACTCCACCACACATACCAACACACATTAATACACTACAACACACACACCGACACACACCTACACACGCACACAGACACACAAACATACAAACGCCAACACATACAACACAGCAACACACACCAACACACACACCAAAACACACTCCAACACACTCCAAAACACAAACACACCAACACACACCCACACCAAAACACACACAAGAACACACACACCACTAAACACAAACACCCACTCACCCACAAAAACGTACTAACACACCAATACAACAAAACAACAAACACAAACAACAACACAACAACAAACACACACAAAGACACACCGACAAACATTTACCTAAACACACACATCCCAGCACACACAACACACCAACACACACACACAGACACACTAACACGAAACAACACACACCAACACACACTTCAACACACCAATATACACACACCAACACAGACACACACCAGCACACACATACACTAACACATTAAAACACAAAACAACCCACACCAAGACAATCAAACACACCAACACACCAGGACACAAACACCAACACACACCAACAAACACACCAACACACACACACCAAGAGACACGTACCAAAACACAAAACAACAAAACACCCACACCAACACACAAACAAGAAAGCAACACTTCTCAACACGCAAACAAACGACCGACACACGAACACACAACACAAAAACACACAAAACAGGCCCACACATAAACACACACATACTCTAACACCAAAGAACCTACCAACACACATTAATACACTACAACACACACACAGCAACACACTCACTGACAAACAATCATATACACAACAACACAGCAACACACTCCAACACAGACACACCAACACACACAGCAACACACCCACGCAAACACACGCACCAAAACACACACAAACACACACACCACCAAACACAAACACCCACTCACACACGAAAACGTACTAACACACCAACAGCAACACAAACACAGACACACAAAAACAAAGACACTCATACACACACACATCGCGCACATAGACAGAGAGACACACCAACACACAATACAACAGCAAACACCCAACTCACACACACACATAAACACACACATATACTAACACTCCACCACACATACCAACACACATTAATACACTACAACACACACACCGACACACACCTACACACGCACACAGACACACAAACATACACACGCCAACACATACACCAAAACACACTCCAAAACACACCCACACCAAAACACACACAAGAACACACACACCACTAAACACAAACACCCACTCACCTACAAAAACGTACTAACACACCAATACAACAACACAACAAACACAAACAACAACACAACAACAAACACACACAAAGACACACCGACAAACATTTACCTAAACACACACATCCCAGCACACACAACACACCAACACACACACACAGACACACTAACACGAAACAACACACACCAACACACACTTCAACACACCAATATACACACACCAACACAGACACACACCAGCACACACATACACTAACACATTAAAACACAAAACAACCCACACCAAGACAATCAAACACACCAACACACCAGGACACAAACACCAACACACACCAACAAACACACCAACACACACACACCAAGAGACACGTACCAAAACACAAAACAACAAAACACCCACACCAACACACAAACAAGAAAGCAACACTTCTCAACACGCAAACAAACGACCGACACACGAACACACAACACAAAAACACACAAAACAGGCCCACACATAAACACACACATACTCTAACACCAAAGAACCTACCAACACACATTAATACACTACAACACACACACAGCAACACACTCACTGACAAACAATCATATACACAACAACACAGCAACACACTCCAACACAGACACACCAACACACACAGCAACACACCCACGCAAACACGCGCACCAAAACACACACAAACACACACACCACCAAACACAAACACCCACTCACACACGAAAACGTACTAACACACCAACAGCAACACAAACACAGAAACACAAAAACAAAGACACTCATACACACACACATCGCGCACATAGACAGAGAGACACACCAACACACAACACAACAGCAAACACCCAACTCACACACACACATAAACACACACATATACTAACACTCCACCACACATACCAACACACATTAATACACTACAACACACACACCGACACACACCAACACACGCACACAGACACACAAACATACACACGCCAACACATACAACACAGCAACACACACCAACACACACACCAAAACACTCACCAACACACTCCAAAACACAAACACACCAACACACACCCACACCAAAACACACACAAGAACACACACACCACTAAACACAAACACCCACTCACCCACAAAAACGTACTAACAGAACAACACAACAACACAACAAACACAAACAACAACACACCAACAAACACACACAAAGACACACCGACAAACATTTACCTAAACACACACATCCCAGCACACACAACACACCAACACACACACACAGACACACTAACACGAAACAACACACACCAACACACACTTCAACACACCAATATACACACACCAACACAGACACACACCAGCACACACATACACTAACACATTAAAACACAAAACAACCCACACCAAGACAATCAAACACACCAACACACCAGGACACAAACACCAACACACACCAACAAACACACCAACACACACACACCAAGAGACACGTACCAAAACACAAAACAACAAAACACCCACACCAACACACAAACAAGAAAGCAACACTTCTCAACACGCAAACAAACGACCGACACACGAACACACAACACAAAAACACACAAAACAGGCCCACACATAAACACACACATACTCTAACACCAAAGAACCTACCAACACACATTAATACACTACAACACACACACAGCAACACACTCACTGACAAACAATCATATACACAACAACACAGCAACACACTCCAACACAGACACACCAACACACACAGCAACACACCCACGCAAACACACGCACCAAAACACACACAAACACACACACCACCAAACACAAACACCCACTCACACACGAAAACGTACTAACACACCAACAGCAACACAAACACAGACACACAAAAACAAAGACACTCATACACACACACATCGCGCACATAGACAGAGAGACACACCAACACACAATACAACAGCAAACACCCAACTCACACACACACATAAACACACACATATACTAACACTCCACCACACATACCAACACACATTAATACACTACAACACACACACCGACACACACCTACACACGCACACAGACACACAAACATACACACGCCAACACATACACCAAAACACACTCCAAAACACACCCACACCAAAACACACACAAGAACACACACACCACTAAACACAAACACCCACTCACCTACAAAAACGTACTAACACACCAATACAACAACACAACAAACACAAACAACAACACAACAACAAACACACACAAAGACACACCGACAAACATTTACCTAAACACACACATCCCAGCACACACAACACACCAACACACACACACAGACACACTAACACGAAACAACACACACCAACACACACTTCAACACACCAATATACACACACCAACACAGACACACACCAGCACACACATACACTAACACATTAAAACACAAAACAACCCACACCAAGACAATCAAACACACCAACACACCAGGACACAAACACCAACACACACCAACAAACACACCAACACACACACACCAAGAGACACGTACCAAAACACAAAACAACAAAACACCCACACCAACACACAAACAAGAAAGCAACACTTATCAACACGCAAACAAACGACCGACACACGAGCACACAACACAAAAACACACAAAACACGCCCACACATAAACACACACATACTCTAACACCAAAGAACCTACCAACACACATTAATACACTACAACACACACACAGCAACACACTCACTGACAAACAATCATATACACAACAACACAGCAACACACTCCAACACAGACACACCAACACACACAGCAACACACCCACACAAACACACGCACCAAAACACACACCAACACACACACACCACCAAACACAAACACCCACTCACACACGAAAACGTACTAACACACCAACAGCAACACAAACACAGACACACAAAAACAAAGACACTCACACACACACATCGCGCACATAGACAGAGAGACACACCAACACACAACACAACAGCAAACACCCAACTCACACACACACATAAACACACACATATACTAACACTCCACCACACATACCAACACACATTAATACACTACAACACACACACCGACACACACCTACACACGCACACAGACACACAAACATACAAACGCCAACACATACAACACAGCAACACACACCAACACACACACCAAAACACACTCCAACACACTCCAAAACACAAACACACCAACACACACCCACACCAAAACACACACAAGAACACACACACCACTAAACACAAACACCCACTCACCCACAAAAACGTACTAACACACCAATACAACAAAACAACAAACACAAACAACAACACAACAACAAACACACACAAAGACACACCGACAAACATTTACCTAAACACACACATCCCAGCACACACAACACACCAACACACACACACAGACACACTAACACGAAACAACACACACCAACACACACTTCAACACACCAATATACACACACCAACACAGACACACACCAGCACACACATACACTAACACATTAAAACACAAAACAACCCACACCAAGACAATCAAACACACCAACACACCAGGACACAAACACCAACACACACCAACAAACACACCAACACACACACACCAAGAGACACGTACCAAAACACAAAACAACAAAACACCCACACCAACACACAAACAAGAAAGCAACACTTCTCAACACGCAAACAAACGACCGACACACGAACACACCACACAAAAACACACAAAACAGGCCCACACATAAACACACACATACTCTAACACCAAAGAACCTACCAACACACATTAATACACTACAACACACACACAGCAACACACTCACTGACAAACAATCATATACACAACAACACAGCAACACACTCCAACACAGACACACCAACACACACAGCAACACACCCACACAAACACACGCACCAAAACACACACCAACACACACACACCACCAAACACAAACACCCACTCACACACGAAAACGTACTAACACACCAACAGCAACACAAACACAGACACACAAAAACAAAGACACTCACACACACACATCGCGCACATAGACAGAGAGACACACCAACACACAACACAACAGCAAACACCCAACTCACACACACACATAAACACACACATATACTAACACTCCACCACACATACCAACACACATTAATACACTACAACACACACACCGACACACACCTACACACGCACACAGACACACAAACATACAAACGCCAACACATACAACACAGCAACACACACCAACACACACACCAAAACACACTCCAACACACTCCAAAACACAAACACACCAACACACACCCACACCAAAACACACACAAGAACACACACACCACTAAACACAAACACCCACTCACCCACAAAAACGTACTAACACACCAATACAACAAAACAACAAACACAAACAACAACACAACAACAAACACACACAAAGACACACCGACAAACATTTACCTAAACACACACATCCCAGCACACACAACACACCAACACACACACACAGACACACTAACACGAAACAACACACACCAACACACACTTCAACACACCAATATACACACACCAACACAGACACACACCAGCACACACATACACTAACACATTAAAACACAAAACAACCCACACCAAGACAATCAAACACACCAACACACCAGGACACAAACACCAACACACACCAACAAACACACCAACACACACACACCAAGAGACACGTACCAAAACACAAAACAACAAAACACCCACACCAACACACAAACAAGAAAGCAACACTTCTCAACACGCAAACAAACGACCGACACACGAACACACCACACAAAAACACACAAAACAGGCCCACACATAAACACACACATACTCTAACACCAAAGAACCTACCAACACACATTAATACACTACAACACACACACAGCAACACACTCACTGACAAACAATCATATACACAACAACACAGCAACACACTCCAACACAGACACACCAACACACACAGCAACACACCCACGCAAACACACGCACCAAAACACACACAAACACACACACCACCAAACACAAACACCCACTCACACACGAAAACGTACCAACACACCAACAGCAACACAAACACAGACACACAAAAACAAAGACACTCATACACACACACATCGCGCACATAGACAGAGAGACACACCAACACACAACACAACAGCAAACACCCAACTCACACACACACATAAACACACACATATACTAACACTCCACCACACATACCAACACACATTAATACACTACAACACACACCCCGACACACACCTACACACGCACACAGACACACAAACATACACACGCCAACACATACAACACAGCAACACACACCAACACACACACCAAAACACACTCCAAAACACATACACACCAAAACACACACAAACACACACACCACCAAACACAAACACCCACTCACACACGAAAACGTACTAACACACCAACAGCAACACAAACACAGAAACACAAAAACAAAGACACTCATACACACACACATCGCGCACATAGACAGAGAGACACACCAACACACAACACAACAGCAAACACCCAACTCACACACACACATAAACACACACATATACTAACACTCCACCACACATACCAACACACATTAATACACTACAACACACACACCGACACACACCTACACACGCACACAGACACACAAACATACACACGCCAACACATACACCAAAACACACTCCAAAACACACCCACACCAAAACACACACAAGAACACACACACCACTAAACACAAACACCCACTCACCTACAAAAACGTACTAACACACCAATACAACAACACAACAAACACAAACAACAACACAACAACAAACACACACAAAGACACACCGACAAACATTTACCTAAACACACACATCCCAGCACACACAACACACCAACACACACACACAGACACACTAACACGAAACAACACACACCAACACACACTTCAACACACCAATATACACACACCAACACAGACACACACCAGCACACACATACACTAACACATTAAAACACAAAACAACCCACACCAAGACAATCAAACACACCAACACACCAGGACACAAACACCAACACACACCAACAAACACACCAACACACACACACCAAGAGACACGTACCAAAACACAAAACAACAAAACACCCACACCAACACACAAACAAGAAAGCAACACTTCTCAACACGCAAACAAACGACCGACACACGAACACACAACACAAAAACACACAAAACAGGCCCACACATAAACACACACATACTCTAACACCAAAGAACCCACCAACACACATTAATACACTACAACACACACACAGCAACACACTCACTGACAAACAATCATATACACAACAACACAGCAACACACTCCAACACAGACACACCAACACACACAGCAACACACCCACGCAAACACACGCACCAAAACACACACAAACACACACACCACCAAACACAAACACCCACTCACACACGAAAACGTACTAACACACCAACAGCAACACAAACACAGAAACACAAAAACAAAGACACTCATACACACACACATCGCGCACATAGACAGAGAGACACACCAACACACAACACAACAGCAAACACCCAACTCACACACACACAAAAACACACACATATACTAACACTCCACCACACATACCAACACACATTAATACACTACAACACACACCCCGACACACACCTACACACGCACACAGACACACAAACATACACACGCCAACACATACAACACAGCAACATACACCAACACACACACCAAAACACACTCCAAAACACATACACACCAAAACACACACAAACACACACACCACCAAACACAAACACCCACTCACACACGAAAACGTACTAACACACCAACAGCAACACAAACACAGAAACACAAAAACAAACACACTCATACACACACACATAGCGCACATAGACAGAGAGACACACCAACACACAACACAACAGCAAACACCCAACTCACACACACACATAAACACACACATATACTAACACTCCACCACACATACCAACACACATTAATACACTACAACACACACACCGACACACACCTACACACGCACACAGACACACAAACATACACACGCCAACACATACAACACAGCAACACACACCAACACACACACCAAAACACACTCCAAAACACAAACACACCAACACACACCCACACCAAAACACACACAAGAACACACACACCACTAAACACAAACACCCACTCACCTACAAAAACGTACTAACACACCAATACAACAACACAACAAACACAAACAACAACACAACAACAAACACACACAAAGACACACCGACAAACATTTACCTAAACACACACATCCCAGCACACACAACACACCAACACACACACACAGACACACTAACACGAAACAACACACACCAACACACACTTCAACACACCAATATACACACACCAACACAGACACACACCAGCACACACATACACTAACACATTAAAACACAAAACAACCCACACCAAGACAATCAAACACACCAACACACCAGGACACAAACACCAACACACACCAACAAACACACCAACACACACACACCAAGAGACACGTACCAAAACACAAAACAACAAAACACACACACCAACACACAAACAAGAAAGCAACACTTCTCAACACGCAAACAAACGACCGACACACGAACACACAACACAAAAACACACAAAACAGGCCCACACATAAACACACACATACTCTAACACCAAAGAACCTACCAACACACATTAATACACTACAACACATACACAGCAACACACTCACTGACAAACAATCATATACACAACAACACAGCAACACACTCCAACACAGACACACCAACACACACAGCAACACACCCACGCAAACACACGCACCAAAACACACACAAACACACACACCACCAAACACAAACACCCACTCACACACGAAAACGTACTAACACACCAACAGCAACACAAACACAGACACACAAAAACAAAGACACTCATACACACACACATCGCGCACATAGACAGAGAGACACACCAACACACAAGACAACAGCAAACACCCAACTCACACACACACATAAACACACACATATACTAACACTCCACCACACATACCAACACACATTAATACACTACAACACACACACCGACACACACCTACACACGCACACAGACACACAAACATACACACGCCAACACATACAACACAGCAACACACACCAACACACACACCAAAACACACTCCAAAACACAAACACACCAACACACACCCACACCAAAACACACACAAGAACACACACACCACTAAACACAAACACCCACTCACCTACAAAAACGTACTAACACACCAATACAACAACACAACAAACACAAACAACAACACAACAACAAACACACACAAAGACACACCGACAAACATTTACCTAAACACACACATCCCAGCACACACAACACACCAACACACACACGGAGACACACTAACACGAAACAACACACACCAACACACACTTCAACACACCAATATACACACACCAACACAGACACACACCAGCACACACATACACTAACACATTAAAACACAAAACAACCCACACCAAGACAATCAAACACACCAACACACCAGGACACAAACACCAACACACACCAACAAACACACCAACACACACACACCAAGAGACACGTACCAAAACACAAAACAACAAAACACCCACACCAACACACAAACAAGAAAGCAACACTTCTCAACACGCAAACAAACGACCGACACACGAACACACAACACAAAAACACACAAAACAGGCCCACACATAAACACACACATACTCTAACACCAAAGAACCTACCAACACACATTAATACACTACAACACACACACAGCAACACACTCACTGACAAACAATCATATACACAACAACACAGCAACACACTCCAACACAGACACACCAACACACACAGCAACACACCCACGCAAACACACGCACCAAAACACACACAAACACACACACCACCAAACACAAACACCCACTCACACACGAAAACGTACTAACACACCAACAGCAACACAAACACAGAAACACAAAAACAAACACACTCATACACACACACATAGCGCACATAGACAGAGAGACACACCAACACACAAGACAACAGCAAACACCCAACTCACACACACACATAAACACACACATATACTAACACTCCACCACACATACCAACACACATTAATACACTACAACACACACACCGACACACACCTACACACGCACACAGACACACAAACATACACACGCCAACACATACAACACAGCAACACACACCAACACACACACCAAAACACACTCCAAAACACAAACACACCAACACACACCCACACCAAAACACACACAAGAACACACACACCACTAAACACAAACACCCACTCACCTACAAAAACGTACTAACACACCAATACAACAACACAACAAACACAAACAACAACACAACAACAAACACACACAAAGACACACCGACAAACATTTACCTAAACACACACATCCCAGCACACACAACACACCAACACACACACACAGACACACTAACACGAAACAACACACACCAACACACACTTCAACACACCAATATACACACACCAACACAGACACACACCAGCACACACATACACTAACACATTAAAACACAAAACAACCCACACCAAGACAATCAAACACACCAACACACCAGGACACAAACACCAACACACACCAACAAACACACCAACACACACACACCAAGAGACACGTACCAAAACACAAAACAACAAAACACCCACACCAACACACAAACAAGAAAGCAACACTTCTCAACACGCAAACAAACGACCGACACACGAACACACAACACAAAAACACACAAAACAGGCCCACACATAAACACACACATACTCTAACACCAAAGAACCCACCAACACACATTAATACACTACAACACACACACAGCAACACACTCACTGACAAACAATCATATACACAACAACACAGCAACACACTCCAACACAGACACACCAACACACACAGCAACACACCCACGCAAACACACGCACCAAAACACACACAAACACACACACCACCAAACACAAACACCCACTCACACACGAAAACGTACTAACACACCAACAGCAACACAAACACAGACACACAAAAACAAAGACACTCATACACACACACATCGCGCACATAGACAGAGAGACACACCAACACACAACACAACAGCAAACACCCAACTCACACACACACATAAACACACACATATACTAACACTCCACCACACATACCAACACACATTAATACACTACAACACACACACCGACACACACCTACACACGCACACAGACACACAAACATACACACGCCAACACATACAACACAGCAACACACACCAACACACACACCAAAACACACTCCAAAACACAAACACTCCAAAACACACCCACACCAAAACACACACAAGAACACACACACCACTAAACACAAACACCCACTCACCTACAAAAACGTACTAACACACCAATACAACAACACAACAAACACAAACAACAACACAACAACAAACACACACAAAGACACACCGACAAACATTTACCTAAACACACACATCCCAGCACACACAACACACCAACACACACACACAGACACACTAACACGAAACAACACACACCAACACACACTTCAACACACCAATATACACACACCAACACAGACACACACCAGCACACACATACACTAACACATTAAAACACAAAACAACCCACACCAAGACAATCAAACACACCAACACACCAGGACACAAACACCAACACACACCAACAAACACACCAACACACACACACCAAGAGACACGTACCAAAACACAAAACAACAAAACACCCACACCAACACACAAACAAGAAAGCAACACTTCTCAACACGCAAACAAACGACCGACACACGAACACACAACACAAAAACACACAAAACAGGCCCACACATAAACACACACATACTCTAACACCAAAGAACCCACCAACACACATTAATACACTACAACACACACACAGCAACACACTCACTGACAAACAATCATATACACAACAACACAGCAACACACTCCAACACAGACACACCAACACACACAGCAACACACCCACGCAAACACACGCACCAAAACACACACAAACACACACACCACCAAACACAAACACCCACTCACACACGAAAACGTACTAACACACCAACAGCAACACAAACACAGAAACACAAAAACAAAGACACTCATACACACACACATCGCGCACATAGACAGAGAGACACACCAACACACAACACAACAGCAAACACCCAACTCACACACACACAAAAACACACACATATACTAACACTCCACCACACATACCAACACACATTAATACACTACAACACACACCCCGACACACACCTACACACGCACACAGACACACAAACATACACACGCCAACACATACAACACAGCAACACACACCAACACACACACCAAAACACACTCCAAAACACATACACACCAAAACACACACAAACACACACACCACCAAACACAAACACCCACTCACACACGAAAACGTACTAACACACCAACAGCAACACAAACACAGAAACACAAAAACAAACACACTCATACACACACACATAGCGCACATAGACAGAGAGACACACCAACACACAACACAACAGCAAACACCCAACTCACACACACACATAAACACACACATATACTAACACTCCACCACACATACCAACACACATTAATACACTACAACACACACACCGACACACACCTACACACGCACACAGACACACAAACATACACACGCCAACACATACAACACAGCAACACACACCAACACACACACCAAAACACACTCCAAAACACAAACACACCAACACACACCCACACCAAAACACACACAAGAACACACACACCACTAAACACAAACACCCACTCACCCACAAAAACGTACTAACACACCAATACAACAACACAACAAACACAAACAACAACACAACAACAAACACACACAAAGACACACCGACAAACATTTACCTAAACACACACATCCCAGCACACACAACACACCAACACACACACACAGACACACTAACACGAAACAACACACACCAACACACACTTCAACACACCAATATACACACACCAACACAGACACACACCAGCACACACATACACTAACACATTAAAACACAAAACAACCCACACCAAGACAATCAAACACACCAACACACCAGGACACAAACACCAACACACACCAACAAACACACCAACACACACACACCAAGAGACACGTACCAAAACACAAAACAACAAAACACCCACACCAACACACAAACAAGAAAGCAACACTTCTCAACACGCAAACAAACGACCGACACACGAACACACAACACAAAAACACACAAAACAGGCCCACACATAAACACACACATACTCTAACACCAAAGAACCTACCAACACACATTAATACACTACAACACATACACAGCAACACACTCACTGACAAACAATCATATACACAACAACACAGCAACACACTCCAACACAGACACACCAACACACACAGCAACACACCCACGCAAACACACGCACCAAAACACACACAAACACACACACCACCAAACACAAACACCCACTCACACACGAAAACGTACTAACACACCAACAGCAACACAAACACAGACACACAAAAACAAAGACACTCATACACACACACATCGCGCACATAGACAGAGAGACACACCAACACACAAGACAACAGCAAACACCCAACTCACACACACACATAAACACACACATATACTAACACTCCACCACACATACCAACACACATTAATACACTACAACACACACACCGACACACACCTACACACGCACACAGACACACAAACATACACACGCCAACACATACAACACAGCAACACACACCAACACACACACCAAAACACACTCCAAAACACAAACACACCAACACACACCCACACCAAAACACACACAAGAACACACACACCACTAAACACAAACACCCACTCACCTACAAAAACGTACTAACACACCAATACAACAACACAACAAACACAAACAACAACACAACAACAAACACACACAAAGACACACCGACAAACATTTACCTAAACACACACATCCCAGCACACACAACACACCAACACACACACACAGACACACTAACACGAAACAACACACACCAACACACACTTCAACACACCAATATACACACACCAACACAGACACACACCAGCACACACATACACTAACACATTAAAACACAAAACAACCCACACCAAGACAATCAAACACACCAACACACCAGGACACAAACACCAACACACACCAACAAACACACCAACACACACACACCAAGAGACACGTACCAAAACACAAAACAACAAAACACCCACACCAACACACAAACAAGAAAGCAACACTTCTCAACACGCAAACAAACGACCGACACACGAACACACAACACAAAAACACACAAAACAGGCCCACACATAAACACACACATACTCTAACACCAAAGAACCCACCAACACACATTAATACACTACAACACACACACAGCAACACACTCACTGACAAACAATCATATACACAACAACACAGCAACACACTCCAACACAGACACACCAACACACACAGCAACACACCCACGCAAACACACGCACCAAAACACACACAAACACACACACCACCAAACACAAACACCCACTCACACACGAAAACGTACTAACACACCAACAGCAACACAAACACAGACACACAAAAACAAAGACACTCATACACACACACATCGCGCACATAGACAGAGAGACACACCAACACACAACACAACAGCAAACACCCAACTCACACACACACATAAACACACACATATACTAACACTCCACCACACATACCAACACACATTAATACACTACAACACACACACCGACACACACCTACACACGCACACAGACACACAAACATACACACGCCAACACATACAACACAGCAACACACACCAACACACACACCAAAACACACTCCAAAACACAAACACACCAACACACACCCACACCAAAACACACACAAGAACACACACACCACTAAACACAAACACCCACTCACCTACAAAAACGTACTAACACACCAATACAACAACACAACAAACACAAACAACAACACAACAACAAACACACACAAAGACACACCGACAAACATTTACCTAAACACACACATCCCAGCACACACAACACACCAACACACACACGGAGACACACTAACACGAAACAACACACACCAACACACACTTCAACACACCAATATACACACACCAACACAGACACACACCAGCACACACATACACTAACACATTAAAACACAAAACAACCCACACCAAGACAATCAAACACACCAACACACCAGGACACAAACACCAACACACACCAACAAACACACCAACACACACACACCAAGAGACACGTACCAAAACACAAAACAACAAAACACCCACACCAACACACAAACAAGAAAGCAACACTTCTCAACACGCAAACAAACGACCGACACACGAACACACAACACAAAAACACACAAAACAGGCCCACACATAAACACACACATACTCTAACACCAAAGAACCTACCAACACACATTAATACACTACAACACACACACAGCAACACACTCACTGACAAACAATCATATACACAACAACACAGCAACACACTCCAACACAGACACACCAACACACACAGCAACACACCCACGCAAACACACGCACCAAAACACACACAAACACACACACCACCAAACACAAACACCCACTCACACACGAAAACGTACTAACACACCAACAGCAACACAAACACAGACACACAAAAACAAAGACACTCATACACACACACATCGCGCACATAGACAGAGAGACACACCAACACACAAGACAACAGCAAACACCCAACTCACACACACACATAAACACACACATATACTAACACTCCACCACACATACCAACACACATTAATACACTACAACACACACACCGACACACACCTACACACGCACACAGACACACAAACATACACACGCCAACACATACAACACAGCAACACACACCAACACACACACCAAAACACACTCCAAAACACAAACACACCAACACACACCCACACCAAAACACACACAAGAACACACACACCACTAAACACAAACACCCACTCACCTACAAAAACGTACTAACACACCAATACAACAACACAACAAACACAAACAACAACACAACAACAAACACACACAAAGACACACCGACAAACATTTACCTAAACACACACATCCCAGCACACACAACACACCAACACACACACACAGACACACTAACACGAAACAACACACACCAACACACACTTCAACACACCAATATACACACACCAACACAGACACACACCAGCACACACATACACTAACACATTAAAACACAAAACAACCCACACCAAGACAATCAAACACACCAACACACCAGGACACAAACACCAACACACACCAACAAACACACCAACACACACACACCAAGAGACACGTACCAAAACACAAAACAACAAAACACCCACACCAACACACAAACAAGAAAGCAACACTTCTCAACACGCAAACAAACGACCGACACACGAACACACAACACAAAAACACACAAAACAGGCCCACACATAAACACACACATACTCTAACACCAAAGAACCCACCAACACACATTAATACACTACAACACACACACAGCAACACACTCACTGACAAACAATCATATACACAACAACACAGCAACACACTCCAACACAGACACACCAACACACACAGCAACACACCCACGCAAACACACGCACCAAAACACACACAAACACACACACCACCAAACACAAACACCCACTCACACACGAAAACGTACTAACACACCAACAGCAACACAAACACAGACACACAAAAACAAAGACACTCATACACACACACATCGCGCACATAGACAGAGAGACACACCAACACACAACACAACAGCAAACACCCAACTCACACACACACATAAACACACACATATACTAACACTCCACCACACATACCAACACACATTAATACACTACAACACACACACCGACACACACCTACACACGCACACAGACACACAAACATACACACGCCAACACATACAACACAGCAACACACACCAACACACACACCAAAACACACTCCAAAACACAAACACACCAACACACACCCACACCAAAACACACACAAGAACACACACACCACTAAACACAAACACCCACTCACCTACAAAAACGTACTAACACACCAATACAACAACACAACAAACACAAACAACAACACAACAACAAACACACACAAAGACACACCGACAAACATTTACCTAAACACACACATCCCAGCACACACAACACACCAACACACACACACAGACACACTAACACGAAACAACACACACCAACACACACTTCAACACACCAATATACACACACCAACACAGACACACACCAGCACACACATACACTAACACATTAAAACACAAAACAACCCACACCAAGACAATCAAACACACCAACACACCAGGACACAAACACCAACACACACCAACAAACACACCAACACACACACACCAAGAGACACGTACCAAAACACAAAACAACAAAACACCCACACCAACACACAAACAAGAAAGCAACACTTCTCAACACGCAAACAAACGACCGACACACGAACACACAACACAAAAACACACAAAACAGGCCCACACATAAACACACACATACTCTAACACCAAAGAACCTACCAACACACATTAATACACTACAACACACACACAGCAACACACTCACTGACAAACAATCATATACACAACAACACAGCAACACACTCCAACACAGACACACCAACACACACAGCAACACACCCACGCAAACACACGCACCAAAACACACACAAACACACACACCACCAAACACAAACACCCACTCACACACGAAAACGTACTAACACACCAACAGCAACACAAACACAGACACACAAAAACAAAGACACTCATACACACACACATCGCGCACATAGACAGAGAGACACACCAACACACAACACAACAGCAAACACCCAACTCACACACACACAAAAACACACACATATACTAACACTCCACCACACATACCAACACACATTAATACACTACAACACACACCCCGACACACACCTACACACGCACACAGACACACAAACATACACACGCCAACACATACAACACAGCAACACACACCAACACACACACCAAAACACACTCCAAAACACATACACACCAAAACACACACAAACACACACACCACCAAACACAAACACCCACTCACACACGAAAACGTACTAACACACCAACAGCAACACAAACACAGAAACACAAAAACAAACACACTCATACACACACACATAGCGCACATAGACAGAGAGACACACCAACACACAACACAACAGCAAACACCCAACTCACACACACACATAAACACACACATATACTAACACTCCACCACACATACCAACACACATTAATACACTACAACACACACACCGACACACACCTACACACGCACACAGACACACAAACATACACACGCCAACACATACAACACAGCAACACACACCAACACACACACCAAAACACACTCCAAAACACAAACACACCAACACACACCCACACCAAAACACACACAAGAACACACACACCACTAAACACAAACACCCACTCACCTACAAAAACGTACTAACACACCAATACAACAACACAACAAACACAAACAACAACACAACAACAAACACACACAAAGACACACCGACAAACATTTACCTAAACACACACATCCCAGCACACACAACACACCAACACACACACACAGACACACTAACACGAAACAACACACACCAACACACACTTCAACACACCAATATACACACACCAACACAGACACACACCAGCACACACATACACTAACACATTAAAACACAAAACAACCCACACCAAGACAATCAAACACACCAACACACCAGGACACAAACACCAACACACACCAACAAACACACCAACACACACACACCAAGAGACACGTACCAAAACACAAAACAACAAAACACCCACACCAACACACAAACAAGAAAGCAACACTTCTCAACACGCAAACAAACGACCGACACACGAACACACAACACAAAAACACACAAAACAGGCCCACACATAAACACACACATACTCTAACACCAAAGAACCTACCAACACACATTAATACACTACAACACACACACAGCAACACACTCACTGACAAACAATCATATACACAACAACACAGCAACACACTCCAACACAGACACACCAACACACACAGCAACACACCCACGCAAACACACGCACCAAAACACACACAAACACACACACCACCAAACACAAACACCCACTCACACACGAAAACGTACTAACACACCAACAGCAACACAAACACAGACACACAAAAACAAAGACACTCATACACACACACATCGCGCACATAGACAGAGAGACACACCAACACACAAGACAACAGCAAACACCCAACTCACACACACACATAAACACACACATATACTAACACTCCACCACACATACCAACACACATTAATACACTACAACACACACACCGACACACACCTACACACGCACACAGACACACAAACATACACACGCCAACACATACAACACAGCAACACACACCAACACACACACCAAAACACACTCCAAAACACAAACACACCAACACACACCCACACCAAAACACACACAAGAACACACACACCACTAAACACAAACACCCACTCACCTACAAAAACGTACTAACACACCAATACAACAACACAACAAACACAAACAACAACACAACAACAAACACACACAAAGACACACCGACAAACATTTACCTAAACACACACATCCCAGCACACACAACACACCAACACACACACACAGACACACTAACACGAAACAACACACACCAACACACACTTCAACACACCAATATACACACACCAACACAGACACACACCAGCACACACATACACTAACACATTAAAACACAAAACAACCCACACCAAGACAATCAAACACACCAACACACCAGGACACAAACACCAACACACACCAACAAACACACCAACACACACACACCAAGAGACACGTACCAAAACACAAAACAACAAAACACCCACACCAACACACAAACAAGAAAGCAACACTTCTCAACACGCAAACAAACGACCGACACACGAACACACAACACAAAAACACACAAAACAGGCCCACACATAAACACACACATACTCTAACACCAAAGAACCCACCAACACACATTAATACACTACAACACACACACAGCAACACACTCACTGACAAACAATCATATACACAACAACACAGCAACACACTCCAACACAGACACACCAACACACACAGCAACACACCCACGCAAACACACGCACCAAAACACACACAAACACACACACCACCAAACACAAACACCCACTCACACACGAAAACGTACTAACACACCAACAGCAACACAAACACAGACACACAAAAACAAAGACACTCATACACACACACATCGCGCACATAGACAGAGAGACACACCAACACACAACACAACAGCAAACACCCAACTCACACACACACATAAACACACACATATACTAACACTCCACCACACATACCAACACACATTAATACACTACAACACACACACCGACACACACCTACACACGCACACAGACACACAAACATACACACGCCAACACATACAACACAGCAACACACACCAACACACACACCAAAACACACTCCAAAACACAAACACACCAACACACACCCACACCAAAACACACACAAGAACACACACACCACTAAACACAAACACCCACTCACCTACAAAAACGTACTAACACACCAATACAACAACACAACAAACACAAACAACAACACAACAACAAACACACACAAAGACACACCGACAAACATTTACCTAAACACACACATCCCAGCACACACAACACACCAACACACACACACAGACACACTAACACGAAACAACACACACCAACACACACTTCAACACACCAATATACACACACCAACACAGACACACACCAGCACACACATACACTAACACATTAAAACACAAAACAACCCACACCAAGACAATCAAACACACCAACACACCAGGACACAAACACCAACACACACCAACAAACACACCAACACACACACACCAAGAGACACGTACCAAAACACAAAACAACAAAACACCCACACCAACACACAAACAAGAAAGCAACACTTCTCAACACGCAAACAAACGACCGACACACGAACACACAACACAAAAACACACAAAACAGGCCCACACATAAACACACACATACTCTAACACCAAAGAACCTACCAACACACATTAATACACTACAACACACACACAGCAACACACTCACTGACAAACAATCATATACACAACAACACAGCAACACACTCCAACACAGACACACCAACACACACAGCAACACACCCACGCAAACACACGCACCAAAACACACACAAACACACACACCACCAAACACAAACACCCACTCACACACGAAAACGTACTAACACACCAACAGCAACACAAACACAGACACACAAAAACAAAGACACTCATACACACACACATCGCGCACATAGACAGAGAGACACACCAACACACAACACAACAGCAAACACCCAACTCACACACACACAAAAACACACACATATACTAACACTCCACCACACATACCAACACACATTAATACACTACAACACACACCCCGACACACACCTACACACGCACACAGACACACAAACATACACACGCCAACACATACAACACAGCAACACACACCAACACACACACCAAAACACACTCCAAAACACATACACACCAAAACACACACAAACACACACACCACCAAACACAAACACCCACTCACACACGAAAACGTACTAACACACCAACAGCAACACAAACACAGAAACACAAAAACAAACACACTCATACACACACACATAGCGCACATAGACAGAGAGACACACCAACACACAACACAACAGCAAACACCCAACTCACACACACACATAAACACACACATATACTAACACTCCACCACACATACCAACACACATTAATACACTACAACACACACACCGACACACACCTACACACGCACACAGACACACAAACATACACACGCCAACACATACAACACAGCAACACACACCAACACACACACCAAAACACACTCCAAAACACAAACACACCAACACACACCCACACCAAAACACACACAAGAACACACACACCACTAAACACAAACACCCACTCACCTACAAAAACGTACTAACACACCAATACAACAACACAACAAACACAAACAACAACACAACAACAAACACACACAAAGACACACCGACAAACATTTACCTAAACACACACATCCCAGCACACACAACACACCAACACACACACACAGACACACTAACACGAAACAACACACACCAACACACACTTCAACACACCAATATACACACACCAACACAGACACACACCAGCACACACATACACTAACACATTAAAACACAAAACAACCCACACCAAGACAATCAAACACACCAACACACCAGGACACAAACACCAACACACACCAACAAACACACCAACACACACACACCAAGAGACACGTACCAAAACACAAAACAACAAAACACACACACCAACACACAAACAAGAAAGCAACACTTCTCAACACGCAAACAAACGACCGACACACGAACACACAACACAAAAACACACAAAACAGGCCCACACATAAACACACACATACTCTAACACCAAAGAACCTACCAACACACATTAATACACTACAACACATACACAGCAACACACTCACTGACAAACAATCATATACACAACAACACAGCAACACACTCCAACACAGACACACCAACACACACAGCAACACACCCACGCAAACACACGCACCAAAACACACACAAACACACACACCACCAAACACAAACACCCACTCACACACGAAAACGTACTAACACACCAACAGCAACACAAACACAGACACACAAAAACAAAGACACTCATACACACACACATCGCGCACATAGACAGAGAGACACACCAACACACAATACAACAGCAAACACCCAACTCACACACACACATAAACACACACATATACTAACACTCCACCACACATACCAACACACATTAATACACTACAACACACACACCGACACACACCTACACACGCACACAGACACACAAACATACACACGCCAACACATACAACACAGCAACACACACCAACACACACACCAAAACACACTCCAAAACACAAACACACCAACACACACCCACACCAAAACACACACAAGAACACACACACCACTAAACACAAACACCCACTCACCTACAAAAACGTACTAACACACCAATACAACAACACAACAAACACAAACAACAACACAACAACAAACACACACAAAGACACACCGACAAACATTTACCTAAACACACACATCCCAGCACACACAACACACCAACACACACACGGAGACACACTAACACGAAACAACACACACCAACACACACTTCAACACACCAATATACACACACCAACACAGACACACACCAGCACACACATACACTAACACATTAAAACACAAAACAACCCACACCAAGACAATCAAACACACCAACACACCAGGACACAAACACCAACACACACCAACAAACACACCAACACACACACACCAAGAGACACGTACCAAAACACAAAACAACAAAACACCCACACCAACACACAAACAAGAAAGCAACACTTCTCAACACGCAAACAAACGACCGACACACGAACACACAACACAAAAACACACAAAACAGGCCCACACATAAACACACACATACTCTAACACCAAAGAACCTACCAACACACATTAATACACTACAACACACACACAGCAACACACTCACTGACAAACAATCATATACACAACAACACAGCAACACACTCCAACACAGACACACCAACACACACAGCAACACACCCACGCAAACACACGCACCAAAACACACACAAACACACACACCACCAAACACAAACACCCACTCACACACGAAAACGTACTAACACACCAATACAACAACACAAACACAGACACACAAAAACAAAGACACTCATACACACACACATCGCGCACATAGACAGAGAGACACACCAACACACAAGACAACAGCAAACACCCAACTCACACACACACATAAACACACACATATACTAACACTCCACCACACATACCAACACACATTAATACACTACAACACACACACCGACACACACCTACACACGCACACAGACACACAAACATACACACGCCAACACATACAACACAGCAACACACACCAACACACACACCAAAACACACTCCAAAACACAAACACACCAACACACACCCACACCAAAACACACACAAGAACACACACACCACTAAACACAAACACCCACTCACCTACAAAAACGTACTAACACACCAATACAACAACACAACAAACACAAACAACAACACAACAACAAACACACACAAAGACACACCGACAAACATTTACCTAAACACACACATCCCAGCACACACAACACACCAACACACACACACAGACACACTAACACGAAACAACACACACCAACACACACTTCAACACACCAATATACACACACCAACACAGACACACACCAGCACACACATACACTAACACATTAAAACACAAAACAACCCACACCAAGACAATCAAACACACCAACACACCAGGACACAAACACCAACACACACCAACAAACACACCAACACACACACACCAAGAGACACGTACCAAAACACAAAACAACAAAACACCCACACCAACACACAAACAAGAAAGCAACACTTCTCAACACGCAAACAAACGACCGACACACGAACACACAACACAAAAACACACAAAACAGGCCCACACATAAACACACACATACTCTAACACCAAAGAACCCACCAACACACATTAATACACTACAACACACACACAGCAACACACTCACTGACAAACAATCATATACACAACAACACAGCAACACACTCCAACACAGACACACCAACACACACAGCAACACACCCACGCAAACACACGCACCAAAACACACACAAACACACACACCACCAAACACAAACACCCACTCACACACGAAAACGTACTAACACACCAACAGCAACACAAACACAGACACACAAAAACAAAGACACTCATACACACACACATCGCGCACATAGACAGAGAGACACACCAACACACAACACAACAGCAAACACCCAACTCACACACACACATAAACACACACATATACTAACACTCCACCACACATACCAACACACATTAATACACTACAACACACACACCGACACACACCTACACACGCACACAGACACACAAACATACACACGCCAACACATACAACACAGCAACACACACCAACACACACACCAAAACACACTCCAAAACACAAACACACCAACACACACCCACACCAAAACACACACAAGAACACACACACCACTAAACACAAACACCCACTCACCTACAAAAACGTACTAACACACCAATACAACAACACAACAAACACAAACAACAACACAACAACAAACACACACAAAGACACACCGACAAACATTTACCTAAACACACACATCCCAGCACACACAACACACCAACACACACACACAGACACACTAACACGAAACAACACACACCAACACACACTTCAACACACCAATATACACACACCAACACAGACATACACCAGCACACACATACACTAACACATTAAAACACAAAACAACCCACACCAAGACAATCAAACACACCAACACACCAGGACACAAACACCAACACACACCAACAAACACACCAACACACACACACCAAGAGACACGTACCAAAACACAAAACAACAAAACACCCACACCAACACACAAACAAGAAAGCAACACTTCTCAACACGCAAACAAACGACCGACACACGAACACACAACACAAAAACACACAAAACAGGCCCACACATAAACACACACATACTCTAACACCAAAGAACCTACCAACACACATTAATACACTACAACACACACACAGCAACACACTCACTGACAAACAATCATATACACAACAACACAGCAACACACTCCAACACAGACACACCAACACACACAGCAACACACCCACGCAAACACACGCACCAAAACACACACAAACACACACACCACCAAACACAAACACCCACTCACACACGAAAACGTACTAACACACCAACAGCAACACAAACACAGACACACAAAAACAAAGACACTCATACACACACACATCGCGCACATAGACAGAGAGACACACCAACACACAACACAACAGCAAACACCCAACTCACACACACACATAAACACACACATATACTAACACTCCACCACACATACCAACACACATTAATACACTACAACACACACACCGACACACACCTACACACGCACACAGACACACAAACATACACACGCCAACACATACAACACAGCAACACACACCAACACACACACCAAAACACACTCCAAAACACAAACACACCAACACACACCCACACCAAAACACACACAAGAACACACACACCACTAAACACAAACACCCACTCACCTACAAAAACGTACTAACACACCAATACAACAACACAACAAACACAAACAACAACACAACAACAAACACACACAAAGACACACCGACAAACATTTACCTAAACACACACATCCCAGCACACACAACACACCAACAAACACACGGAGACACACTAACACGAAACAACACACACCAACACACACTTCAACACACCAATATACACACACCAACACAGACACACACCAGCACACACATACACTAACACATTAAAACACAAAACAACCCACACCAAGACAATCAAACACACCAACACACCAGGACACAAACACCAACACACACCAACAAACACACCAACACACACACACCAAGAGACACGTACCAAAACACAAAACAACAAAACACCCACACCAACACACAAACAAGAAAGCAACACTTCTCAACACGCAAACAAACGACCGACACACGAACACACAACACAAAAACACACAAAACAGGCCCACACATAAACACACACATACTCTAACACCAAAGAACCTACCAACACACATTAATACACTACAACACACACACAGCAACACACTCACTGACAAACAATCATATACACAACAACACAGCAACACACTCCAACACAGACACACCAACACACACAGCAACACACCCACGCAAACACACGCACCAAAACACACACAAACACACACACCACCAAACACAAACACCCACTCACACACGAAAACGTACTAACACACCAACAGCAACACAAACACAGACACACAAAAACAAAGACACTCATACACACACACATCGCGCACATAGACAGAGAGACACACCAACACACAATACAACAGCAAACACCCAACTCACACACACACATAAACACACACATATACTAACACTCCACCACACATACCAACACACATTAATACACTACAACACACACACCGACACACACCTACACACGCACACAGACACACAAACATACACACGCCAACACATACAACACAGCAACACACACCAACACACACACCAAAACACACTCCAAAACACAAACACACCAACACACACCCACACCAAAACACACACAAGAACACACACACCACTAAACACAAACACCCACTCACCTACAAAAACGTACTAACACACCAATACAACAACACAACAAACACAAACAACAACACAACAACAAACACACACAAAGACACACCGACAAACATTTACCTAAACACACACATCCCAGCACACACAACACACCAACACACACACGGAGACACACTAACACGAAACAACACACACCAACACACACTTCAACACACCAATATACACACACCAACACAGACACACACCAGCACACACATACACTAACACATTAAAACACAAAACAACCCACACCAAGACAATCAAACACACCAACACACCAGGACACAAGCACCAACACACACCAACAAACACACCAACACACACACACCAAGAGACACGTACCAAAACACAAAACAACAAAACACCCACACCAACACACAAACAAGAAAGCAACACTTCTCAACACGCAAACAAACGACCGACACACGAACACACAACACAAAAACACACAAAACAGGCCCACACATAAACACACACATACTCTAACACCAAAGAACCTACCAACACACATTAATACACTACAACACACACACAGCAACACACTCACTGACAAACAATCATATACACAACAACACAGCAACACACTCCAACACAGACACACCAACACACACAGCAACACACCCACGCAAACACACGCACCAAAACACACACAAACACACACACCACCAAACACAAACACCCACTCACACACGAAAACGTACTAACACACCAACAGCAACACAAACACAGACACACAAAAACAAAGACACTCATACACACACACATCGCGCACATAGACAGAGAGACACACCAACACACAACACAACAGCAAACACCCAACTCACACACACACATAAACACACACATATACTAACACTCCACCACACATACCAACACACATTAATACACTACAACACACACACCGACACACACCTACACACGCACACAGACACACAAACATACACACGCCAACACATACAACACAGCAACACACACCAACACACACACCAAAACACACTCCAAAACACAAACACACCAACACACACCCACACCAAAACACACACAAGAACACACACACCACTAAACACAAACACCCACTCACCTACAAAAACGTACTAACACACCAATACAACAACACAACAAACACAAACAACAACACAACAACAAACACACACAAAGACACACCGACAAACATTTACCTAAACACACACATCCCAGCACACACAACACACCAACACACACACGGAGACACACTAACACGAAACAACACACACCAACACACACTTCAACACACCAATATACACACACCAACACAGACACACACCAGCACACACATACACTAACACATTAAAACACAAAACAACCCACACCAAGACAATCAAACACACCAACACACCAGGACACAAACACCAACACACACCAACAAACACACCAACACACACACACCAAGAGACACGTACCAAAACACAAAACAACAAAACACCCACACCAACACACAAACAAGAAAGCAACACTTCTCAACACGCAAACAAACGACCGACACACGAACACACAACACAAAAACACACAAAACAGGCCCACACATAAACACACACATACTCTAACACCAAAGAACCTACCAACACACATTAATACACTACAACACACACACAGCAACACACTCACTGACAAACAATCATATACACAACAACACAGCAACACACTCCAACACAGACACACCAACACACACAGCAACACACCCACGCAAACACACGCACCAAAACACACACAAACACACACACCACCAAACACAAACACCCACTCACACACGAAAACGTACTAACACACCAACAGCAACACAAACACAGACACACAAAAACAAAGACACTCATACACACACACATCGCGCACATAGACAGAGAGACACACCAACACACAACACAAGAGCAAACACCCAACTCACACACACACATAAACACACACATATACTAACACTCCACCACACATACCAACACACATTAATACACTACAACACACACCCCGACACACACCTACACACGCACACAGACACACAAACATACACACGCCAACACATACAACACAGCAACACACACCAACACACACACCAAAACACACTCCAAAACACAAACACACCAACACACACCCACACCAAAACACACACAAGAACACACACACCACTAAACACAAACACCCACTCACCTACAAAAACGTACTAACACACCAATACAACAACACAACAAACACAAACAACAACACAACAACAAACACACACAAAGACACACCGACAAACATGTACCTAAACACACACATCCCAGCACACACAACACACCAACACACACACACAGACACACTAACACGAAACAACACACACCAACACACACTTCAACACACCAATATACACACACCAACACAGACACACACCAGCACACACATACACTAACACATTAAAACACAAAACAACCCACACCAAGACAATCAAACACACCAACACACCAGGACACAAACACCAACACACACCAACAAACACACCAACACACACACACCAAGAGACACGTACCAAAACACAAAACAACAAAACACCCACACCAACACACAAACAAGAAAGCAACACTTCTCAACACGCAAACAAACGACCGACACACGAACACACAACACAAAAACACACAAAACAGGCCCACACATAAACACACACATACTCTAACACCAAAGAACCTACCAACACACATTAATACACTACAACACACACACAGCAACACACTCACTGACAAACAATCATATACACAACAACACAGCAACACACTCCAACACAGACACACCAACACACACAGCAACACACCCACGCAAACACACGCACCAAAACACACACAAACACACACACCACCAAACACAAACACCCACTCACACACGAAAACGTACTAACACACCAACAGCAACACAAACACAGACACACAAAAACAAAGACACTCATACACACACACATCGCGCACATAGACAGAGAGACACACCAACACACAACACAAGAGCAAACACCCAACTCACACACACACATAAACACACACATATACTAACACTCCACCACACATACCAACACACATTAATACACTACAACACACACCCCGACACACACCTACACACGCACACAGACACACAAACATACACACGCCAACACATACAACACAGCAACACACACCAACACACACACCAAAACACACTCCAAAACACAAACACACCAACACACACCCACACCAAAACACACACAAGAACACACACACCACTAAACACAAACACCCACTCACCTACAAAAACGTACTAACACACCAATACAACAACACAACAAACACAAACAACAACACAACAACAAACACACACAAAGACACACCGACAAACATGTACCTAAACACACACATCCCAGCACACACAACACACCAACACACACACACAGACACACTAACACGAAACAACACACACCAACACACACTTCAACACACCAATATACACACACCAACACAGACACACACCAGCACACACATACACTAACACATTAAAACACAAAACAACCCACACCAAGACAATCAAACACACCAACACACCAGGACACAAACACCAACACACACCAACAAACACACCAACACACACACACCAAGAGACACGTACCAAAACACAAAACAACAAAACACCCACACCAACACACAAACAAGAAAGCAACACTTCTCAACACGCAAACAAACGACCGACACACGAACACACAACAGAAAAACACACAAAAGAGGCCCACACATAAACACACACATACTCTAACACCAAAGAACCTACCAACACACATTAATACACTACAACACACACACAGCAACACACTCACTGACAAACAATCATATACACAACAACACAGCAACACACTCCAACACAGACACACCAACACACACAGCAACACACCCACGCAAACACACGCACCAAAACACACACAAACACACACACCACCAAACACAAACACCCACTCACACACGAAAACGTACTAACACACCAACAGCAACACAAACACAGACACACAAAAACAAAGACACTCATACACACACACATCGCGCACATAGACAGAGAGACACACCAACACACAACACAAGAGCAAACACCCAACTCACACACACACATAAACACACACATATACTAACACTCCACCACACATACCAACACACATTAATACACTACAACACACACCCCGACACACACCTACACACGCACACAGACACACAAACATACACACGCCAACACATACAACACAGCAACACACACCAACACACACACCAAAACACACTCCAAAACACAAACACACCAACACACACCCACACCAAAACACACACAAGAACACACACACCACTAAACACAAACACCCACTCACCTACAAAAACGTACTAACACACCAATACAACAACACAACAAACACAAACAACAACACAACAACAAACACACACAAAGACACACCGACAAACATTTACCTAAACACACACATCCCAGCACACACAACACACCAACACACACACACAGACACACTAACACGAAACAACACACACCAACACACACTTCAACACACCAATATACACACACCAACACAGACACACACCAGCACACACATACACTAACACATTAAAACACAAAACAACCCACACCAAGACAATCAAACACACCAACACACCAGGACACAAACACCAACACACACCAACAAACACACCAACACACACACACCAAGAGACACGTACCAAAACACAAAACAACAAAACACCCACACCAACACACAAACAAGAAAGCAACACTTCTCAACACGCAAACAAACGACCGACACACGAACACACAACAGAAAAACACACAAAAGAGGCCCACACATAAACACACACATACTCTAACACCAAAGAACCTACCAACACACATTAATACACTACAACACACACACAGCAACACACTCACTGACAAACAATCATATACACAACAACACAGCAACACACTCCAACACAGACACACCAACACACACAGCAACACACCCACGCAAACACACGCACCAAAACACACACAAACACACACACCACCAAACACAAACACCCACTCACACACGAAAACGTACTAACACACCAACAGCAACACAAACACAGACACACAAAAACAAAGACACTCATACACACACACATCGCGCACATAGACAGAGAGACACACCAACACACAACACAACAGCAAACACCCAACTCACACACACACATAAACACACACATATACTAACACTCCACCACACATACCAACACACATTAATACACTACAACACACACACCGACACACACCTACACACGCACACAGACACACAAACATACACACGCCAACACATACAACACAGCAACACACACCAACACACACACCAAAACACACTCCAAAACACAAACACACCAACACACACCCACACCAAAACACACACAAGAACACACACACCACTAAACACAAACACCCACTCACCTACAAAAACGTACTAACACACCAATGCAACAACACAACAAACACAAACAACAACACAACAACAAACACACACAAAGACACACCGACAAACATTTACCTAAACACACACATCCCAGCACACACAACACACCAACACACACACACAGACACACTAACACGAAACAACACACACCAACACACACTTCAACACACCAATATACACACACCAACACAGACACACACCAGCACACACATACACTAACACATTAAAACACAAAACAACCCACACCAAGACAATCAAACACACCAACACACCAGGACACAAACACCAACACACACCAACAAACACACCAACACACACACACCAAGAGACACGTACCAAAACACAAAACAACAAAACACACACACCAACACACAAACAAGAAAGCAACACTTCTCAACACGCAAACAAACGACCGACACACGAACACACAACAGAAAAACACACAAAAGAGGCCCACACATAAACACACACATACTCTAACACCAAAGAACCTACCAACACACATTAATACACTACAACACACACACAGCAACACACTCACTGACAAACAATCATATACACAACAACACAGCAACACACTCCAACACAGACACACCAACACACACAGCAACACACCCACGCAAACACACGCACCAAAACACACACAAACACACACACCACCAAACACAAACACCCACTCACACACGAAAACGTACTAACACACCAACAGCAACACAAACACAGACACACAAAAACAAAGACACTCATACACACACACATCGCGCACATAGACAGAGAGACACACCAACACACAACACAACAGCAAACACCCAACTCACACACACACATAAACACACACATATACTAACACTCCACCACACATACCAACACACATTAATACACTACAACACACACACCGACACACACCTACACACGCACACAGACACACAAACATACACACGCCAACACATACAACACAGCAACACACACCAACACACACACCAAAACACACTCCAAAACACAAACACACCAACACACACCCACACCAAAACACACACAAGAACACACACACCACTAAACACAAACACCCACTCACCTACAAAAACGTACTAACACACCAATACAACAACACAACAAACACAAACAACAACACAACAACAAACACACACAAAGACACACCGACAAACATTTACCTAAACACACACATCCCAGCACACACAACACACCAACACACACACACAGACACACTAACACGAAACAACACACACCAACACACACTTCAACACACCAATATACACACACCAACACAGACACACACCAGCACACACATACACTAACACATTAAAACACAAAACAACCCACACCAAGACAATCAAACACACCAACACACCAGGACACAAACACCAACACACACCAACAAACACACCAACACACACACACCAAGAGACACGTACCAAAACACAAAACAACAAAACACCCACACCAACACACAAACAAGAAAGCAACACTTCTCAACACGCAAACAAACGACCGACACACGAACACACAACAGAAAAACACACAAAAGAGGCCCACACATAAACACACACATACTCTAACACCAAAGAACCTACCAACACACATTAATACACTACAACACACACACAGCAACACACTCACTGACAAACAATCATATACACAACAACACAGCAACACACTCCAACACAGACACACCAACACACACAGCAACACACCCACGCAAACACACGCACCAAAACACACACAAACACACACACCACCAAACACAAACACCCACTCACACACGAAAACGTACTAACACACCAACAGCAACACAAACACAGACACACAAAAACAAAGACACTCATACACACACACATCGCGCACATAGACAGAGAGACACACCAACACACAACACAACAGCAAACACCCAACTCACACACACACATAAACACACACATATACTAACACTCCACCACACATACCAACACACATTAATACACTACAACACACACACCGACACACACCTACACACGCACACAGACACACAAACATACACACGCCAACACATACAACACAGCAACACACACCAACACACACACCAAAACACACTCCAAAACACAAACACACCAACACACACCCACACCAAAACACACACAAGAACACACACACCACTAAACACAAACACCCACTCACCCACAAAAACGTACTAACACACCAATACAACAACACAACAAACACAAACACCAACACACCAACAAACACACACAAAGACAAACCAACAAACATTTACCTAAGCACACACATCCCAGCACACACAACACACCAACACACACACACAGACACACTAACACGAAACAACACACACCAACACACACTTCAACACACCAATATACTCACACCAACACAGACACACACCAGCACACACATACACTAACACATTAAAACACAAAACAACCCACACCAAGACAATCAAACACACCAACACACCAGGACACAAACACCAACACACACCAACAAACACACCAACACACACACACCAAGAGACACGTACCAAAACACAAAACAACAAAACACCCACACCAACACACAAACAAGAAAGCAACACTTATCAACACGCAAACAAACGACAGACACACGAGCACACAACACAAAAACACACAAAACACGCCCACACATAAACACACACATACTCTAACACCAGAAAACCTACCAACACACATTAATACACTACAACACACACACAGCAACACACTCACTGACAAACAATCATATACACAACAACACAGCAACACACTCCAACACAGACACACCAACACACACAGCAGCACACCCACACAAACACACGCACCAAAACACACACCAACACACACACCACCACCAAACACAAACACCCACTCACACACGAAAACGTCCTAACACACCAACAGCAACAAAAACACAGACACACAAAAACAAAGACACTCATGCACACACACATCGCGCACATAGACAGAGAGACACACCAACACACAACACAACAGCAAACACCCAACTCACACACACACATAAACACACACATATACTAACACTCCACCACACATACCAACACACATTAATACACTACAACACACACACACCGACACACACCAACACACGTACACAGACACACAAACATACACACGCCAACACATACCACACAGCAACACACACCAACACACACACCAAAACACACTCCAAAACACAAACACACCAACACACACCCACACCAAAACACACACAAGAACACACACACCACTAAACACAAACACCCACTCACCCACAAAAACGTACTAACACACCAACACAACAACACAACAAACACAAACAACAACACACCAACAAACACACACAAAGACACACCGACAAACATTTACCTAAACACACACATCCCAGCACACACAACACACCAACACACACACACAGACACACTAACACGAAACAACACACACCAACACACACTTCAACACACCAATATACACACACCAACACAGACACACACCAGCACACACATACACTAACACATTAAAACACAAAACAACCCACACCAAGACAATCAAACACACCAACACACCAGGACACAAACACCAACATACACCAACAAACACACCAACACACACACACCAAGAGACACGTACCAAAACACAAAACAACAAAACACCCACACCAACACACAAACAAGAAAGCAACACTTCTCAACACGCAAACAAACGACCGACACACGAACACACAACACAAAAACACACAAAACAGGCCCACACATAAACACACACATACTCTAACACCAAAGAACCTACCAACACACATTAATACACTACAACACACACACAGCAACACACTCACTGACAAACAATCATATACACAACAACACAGCAACACACTCCAACACAGACACACCAACACACACAGCAACACACCCACACAAACACACCCACCAAAACACACACAAACACACACACACCACCAAACACAAACACCCACTCACACACGAAAACGTACTAACACACCAACAGCAAAACAAACACAGACACACAAAAACAAAGACACTCACACACACACACATCGCGCACATAGACAGAGAGACCTACCAACACACAACACAACAGCAAACACCCAACTCACACACACACATAAACACACACATATACTAACACTCCACCACACATACCAACACACATTAATACACTACAACACACACACCGACACACACCAACACACGCACACAGACACACAAACATACACACGCCAACACATACAACGCAGCAACACACACCAACACACACACCAAAACACACACCAACACACTCCAAAACACAAACACACCAACACACACCCACACCAAAACACACACAAGAACAGACACACCACTAAACACAAACACCCACTCACCCACAAAAACGTACTAACACACCAATACAACAACACAACAAACACAAACACCAACACACCAACAAACACACACAAAGACAAACCAACAAACATTTACCTAAGCACACACATCCCAGCACACACAACACACCAACACACACACACAGACACACTAACACGAAACAACACACACCAACACACACTTCAACACACCAATATACTCACACCAACACAGACACACACCAGCACACACATACACTAACACATTAAAACACAAAACAACCCACACCAAGACAATCAAACACACCAACACACCAGGACACAAACACCAACACACACCAACAAACACACCAACACACACACACCAAGAGACACGTACCAAAACACAAAACAACAAAACACCCACACCAACACACAAACAAGAAAGCAACACTTATCAACACGCAAACAAACGACAGACACACGAGCACACAACACAAAAACACACAAAACACGCCCACACATAAACACACACATACTCTAACACCAGAAAACCTACCAACACACATTAATACACTACAACACACACACAGCAACACACTCACTGACAAACAATCATATACACAACAACACAGCAACACACTCCAACACAGACACACCAACACACACAGCAGCACACCCACACAAACACACGCACCAAAACACACACCAACACACACACCACCACCAAACACAAACACCCACTCACACACGAAAACGTCCTAACACACCAACAGCAACAAAAACACAGACACACAAAAACAAAGACACTCATGCACACACACATCGCGCACATAGACAGAGAGACACACCAACACACAACACAACAGCAAACACCCAACTCACACACACACATAAACACACACATATACTAACACTCCACCACACATACCAACACACATTAATACACTACAACACACACACACCGACACACACCAACACACGTACACAGACACACAAACATACACACGCCAACACATACCACACAGCAACACACACCAACACACACACCAAAACACACTCCAAAACACAAACACACCAACACACACCCACACCAAAACACACACAAGAACACACACACCACTAAACACAAACACCCACTCACCCACAAAAACGTACTAACACACCAACACAACAACACAACAAACACAAACAACAACACACCAACAAACACACACAAAGACACACCGACAAACATGTACCTAAACACACACATCCCAGCACACACAACACACCAACACACACACACAGACACACTAACACGAAACAACACACACCAACACACACTTCAACACACCAATATACACACACCAACACAGACACACACCAGCACACACATACACTAACACATTAAAACACAAAACAACCCACACCAAGACAATCAAACACACCAACACACCAGGACACAAACACCAACACACACCAACAAACACACCAACACACACACACCAAGAGACACGTACCAAAACACAAAACAACAAAACACCCACACCAACACACAAACAAGAAAGCAACACTTCTCAACACGCAAACAAACGACCGACACACGAACACACAACACAAAAACACACAAAACAGGCCCACACATAAACACACACATACTCTAACACCAAAGAACCTACCAACACACATTAACACACTACATCACACACACAGCAACACACTCACTGACAAACAATCATATACACAACAACACAGCAACACACTCCAACACAGACACACCAACACACACAGCAACACACCCACGCAAACACACGCACCAAAACACACACAAACACACACACCACCAAACACAAACACCCACTCACACACGAAAACGTACTAACACACCAACAGCAACACAAACACAGACACACAAAAACAAAGACACTCATACACACACACATCGCGCACATAGACAGAGAGACACACCAACACACAACACAACAGCAAACACCCAACTCACACACACACATATACTAACACTCCACCACACATACCAACACACATTAATACACTACAACACACACACCGACACACACCAACACACGCACACAGACACACAAACATACACACGCCAACACCAACACACACACCAAAACACACACCAACACACACCCACACCAAAACACACACAAGGACACACACACCACTAAACACAAACACCCACTCACCCACAAGAACGTACTAACACACCAACTACACAACAAACAACAACACACCAACAAACACACACAAAGACACACCGACAAACATTTACCTAAACACACACATCCCAGCACACGCAACACAAAAAACACACAGACACTCTAGCACGAAACAACACACACCAACACATACTTCAACACACCAATATACACACACCAACACAGACACACACCAGCACTCACATACACTAACACATTAAAACACAAAACAACCACACACACCAACACACCAGGACACAAACACCAACACACACCAACAAACACACACCAAGAGACACGAACCAAAACACAAAACAAAACACCCACACCAACGCACACACAGCAACCCACTAACACACTCACACCAACAACATCACCAACACACAAAGAAGAAAGCAACACTTATCAACACGCAAACAAACAACAGACACACGAACACACAACACAAGAACACATAAAAAACGCGAACAAATAAACACACACCTACCAACACACATCAATGCACTACAACACACACACAGAAACACACTAACACACTCACTGACAAACAATCATATACACAACAACACAAAACACAACAGAAAACACCCAACTAACAAACACACATAAACACAATCATGCACTAACACACCAACACACACACCAACATAGGCACACAGACAAACAAACAAAACACGACAACACATACAACACACAAAATACACACCAACAAACAGAGCAACACACCCACACAAACACACACACACACCAAAACACACACCAACACATTCCAAAACACAAACACACCAACACACACAACAACACACAACAACACACAACCACATATCCACACAAAAATACACACTCAACAACACACCAGTGTGTTCTCCATTCACTTTTCACTTAAAATTAGGTGTTGAAGTAAACTTAGACCGTCCTCGAACATGTGCCAAATCACACAAAATCCTTGTCTCCCTGAAAGTGTGTTTTCCATCAACTTTTCACTTAAAAATAGGTATTAAAGTAATTTTGACCATCCTCGCATATGTGCGAAATCGTATAAAAACCCTATTTTCGCTGAAAGTGTGATTTGCATCAACTTTTGACTTAAAAGGCGGCATTCAAATTATTTTCACCGTTTTCCAACATGTGCCAAATCGCACAAAACGCTAGTTTCGCTGAAAGTGTGTTTTCCATACAGTTTTCACTTAAAATTAGGTATTGAAGTAATTCCGATTATCCTCGAACATGTGCCAAATCGTACAAAACGCTAGTTTTGCTAATAGTGTGTTTTCCATTCACTTTTCACTTAAAATTAGGTATTGAAGTTATTTTGACTGTCCTCGAACATGTGCCAAATCGTACAAAACGCTAGTTTCGCTAAAAGTGTGTTTTCCATACACCTTTGACTTAGAAGGAGATATTCATGTTATTCTGACTGTCCTCGAACATGTGCAAAATCCTACAAAACGCTAGTTTCGCTGAAAGTGTGTTTTCCATACAGTTTTGACTTAAAATTAGGTATTGAAGTTATTTTGACTGTCCTCGAATATGTGCCAAATCCTACAAAACGCTAGTTTCGCTGAAAGTGTGTTTTCCATACACTTTTCACTTTAAAGGAGATATTCATGTTATTTTGACCGTTTTCCAATATGTGCCAAATCCTACAAAACGCTAGTCTCGCTGAAAGTGTGTTTTCCATACACTTTTCACTTAAAATTAGGTATTGAAGTAATTTTGACTGTCCTCGACCATGCGCCAATTCGTACAAAACGCTAGTCTCCCTGAAAGTGTGTTTTCCATACACTTTTCACTGAAAAGGCGGCATTCAAGTTATTTTGACCGTTCTCCAACATGTGCCAAATCGTACAAAACGCTAGCTTCGGTGAAAGTCTGTTTTCCATACACTGTTCACTTAAAATTAGGTATTGAAGTTATTCTGACTGTCCTCGAATATGTGCCTAATCCTACAAAACGCTAGTCTCGCTGAAAGTGTGTTTTCCATACACTTTTCACTTAAAAGGAGATGTTCATGTTATTCTGACTGTCCTTGAACATGTGCGAAATCCTACAAAACGCTAGTTTCGCTGAAAGTGTGTTTTCCATACAGTTTTGACTTAAAATTAGGTATTGAAGTTATTTTGACTGTCCTCGAACATGTGCCAAATCCTACAAAACGCTAGTTTCGCTGAAAGAAGGAGATATTCATGTTATTCTGACTGTCCTCGAACATGTGCGAAATCCTACAAAACGCTAGTTTCGCTGAAAGTGTGTTTTCCATACACTTTTCACTTAAAATTAGGTATTGAAGTTATTCTGACTGTCCTCGAATATGTGCCAAATCCTACAAAACGCTAGTCTCGCTGAAAGTGTGTTTTCCATACACTTTTCACTTAAAAGGAGATGTTCACGTTATCCTGACGGTCCTTGAACATGTGCGAAATCCTACAAAACGCTAGTTTCGCTGAAAGTGTGTTTTCCATACAGTTTTGACTTAAAATTAGGTATTGAAGTTATTTTGACTGTCCTCGAATATGTGCCAAATCCTACAAAACGCTAGTTTCGCTGAAAGGGTGTTTTCCATACACTTTTCACTTAAAAAGGAGATGTTCATGTTATTCTGACTATCCTCCAACATGTGCCTAATCCTAGAAAACGCTAGTTTCGCTGAAAGTGTGTTTTCCATACACTTTTGACTTAAAAGGCGGCATTCAAGTTATTTTGACCGTTTTCCAATATGTGCCAAATCCTACAAAACGCTAGTTTTGCAAAAAGTGTGTTTTCCATTCACTTTTTACTTAAAATTAGGTATTGAAGTAATTTTGACTGTCCTCGAGCATGTGCCAAATCCTACAAAACGTTAGTTTCGCTGAAAGTGTGTTTTCCATACACTTTTCACTTAAAAGGCGGCATTCAAGTTATTTTGACCGTTCTCCAACATGTGCCAAATCGTACAAAACGGTAGTTTCGCTGAAAGTCTGTTTTCCATACAGTTTTCACTTAAAATTAGGTATTGAAGTTATTCTGACTGTCCTCGAATATGTGCCAAGTCGCACAAAACGCTAGTCTCGCTGAAAGTGTGTTTTCCATACACTTTTCACTTAAAATTAGGTATTGAAGTAATTTTGACTGTCCTCGACCATGTGCCAAATCCTACAAAACGCTAGTTTCGCTGAAAGTGTGTTTTCCATACACTTTTCACTTAAAAGGAGATGTTCATCTTATCCTGACTGTCCTTGAACATGTGCGAAATACTACAAAACGCTAGTTTCGCTGAAAGTGTGTTTTCCATACACTTTTCACTTAAAAGGCGGCATTCAACTTATTTTGACCGTTTTCCAACATGTGCCAAATCGCACAAAACGCTAGTTTCGCTGAAAGTGTGTTTTCCATAGACTTTTTACTTAAAATTAGGTATTGAAGTAATTTTGACTGTCCTCGAGCATGTGCCAAATCCTACAAAACGCTAGTTTCACTGAAAGTGTGTTTTCCATACACTTTTCACTTAAAAGGCGGCAAACAAGTTATTTTGACCGTTTTCCAACATGTGCCAAATCGTACAAAACGCTAGTTTCGCTAAAAGTGTGTTTTCCATTCACTTTTTACTTAGAATTAGGTATTGAAGTAATTTTGACTGTCCTCGACCATGCGCCAAATCGTACACAACGCTAGTTTCGCGAAGAGTGTGTTTTCCATACACTTTTCACTTAAAATTAGGTATTGAAGTAATTTTGACTGTCATAGAGTATGTGCCAAATCCTACAAAACGCTAGTTTCGCTGAAAGTGTGTTTTCCATACACCTTTGATTTAAAAGGCGGCATTCAAGTTATTTTGACCGTTTTCCAATATGTGCCAAATCCTACAAAACGCTAGTTTCGCAAAAAGTGTGTTTTCCATTCACTTTTTACTTAAAATTAGGTATTGAAGTAATTTTGACTGTCCTCGAACATGTGCCAAATCGTACAAAACGCTAGTTTCACTGAAAGTGTGTTTTCCATACACTTTTCACTTAAAAGGCGGCATTCAAGTTCTTTTGACCGTTCTCCAACATGTGCCAAATCGTACAAAACGCTAGTTTCGCAAAAAGTGTGTTTTCCATTCACTTTTTACTTAAAAATAGGTATTGAAGTAATTTTGACTGTCCTCGAACATGTGCCAAATCGTACAAAACGCTAGTTTCGCTGAAAGTGTGTTTTCCATACACTTTTCACTTAAAAGGCGCCATACAAGTTATTTTGACCGTTTTCCAACATGTGCCAAATCGTACAAAACGCTAGTTTCGCTAAAAGTGTGTTTTCCATTCACTTTTTCCTTAGAATTAGGTATTGAAGTAATTTTGACTGTCCTCGACCATGCGCCAAATCGTACACAACGCTAGTTTCGCGAAGAGTGTGTTTTCCATACACTTTTCACTTAAAATTAGGTATTGAAGTAATTTTGACTGTCCTAGAGTATGTGCCAAATCCTACAAAACGCTAGTTTCGCTGAAAGTGTGTTTTCCATACACCTTTGATTTAAAAGGCGGCATTCAAGTTATTTTGACCGTTTTCCAATATGTGCCAAATCCTACAAAACGCTAGTTTTGCAAGAAGTGTGTTTTCCATTCACTTTTTACTTAAAATTAGGTATTGAAGTAATTTTGACTGTCCTCGAGCATGTGCCAAATCCTACAAAACGTTAGTTTCGCTGAAAGTGTGTTTTCCATACACTTTTCACTTAAAAGGCGGCATTCAACTTATTTTGACCGTTTTCCAACATGTGCCAAATCGCACAAAACGCTAGTTTCGCTGAAAGTGTGTTTTCCATAGACTTTTTACTTAAAATTAGGTATTGAAGTAATTTTGACTGTCCTCGAGCATGTGCCAAATCCTACAAAACGCTAGTTTCACTGAAAGTGTGTTTTCCATACACTTTTCACTTAAAAGGCATCAAACAAGTTATTTTGACCGTTTTCCAACATGTGCCAAATCGTACAAAACGCTAGTTTCGCTAAAAGTGTGTTTTCCATTCACTTTTTACTTAGAATTAGGTATTGAAGTAATTTTGACTGTCCTCGACCATGCGCCAAATCGTACACAACGCTAGTTTCGCGAAGAGTGTGTTTTCCATACACTTTTCACTTAAAATTAGGTATTGAAGTAATTTTGACTGTCATAGAGTATGTGCCAAATCCTACAAAACGCTAGTTTTGCAAAAAGTGTGTTTTCCATTCACTTTTTACTTAAAATTAGGTATTGAAGTAATTTTGACTGTCCTCGAGCATGTGCCAAATCCTACAAAACGTTAGTTTCGCTGAAAGTGTGTTTTCCATACACTTTTCACTTAAAAGGCGGCATTCAAGTTATTTTGACCGTTCTCCAACATGTGCCAAATCGTACAAAACGGTAGTTTCGCTGAAAGTCTGTTTTCCATACAGTTTTCACTTAAAATTAGGTATTGAAGTTATTCTGACTGTCCTCGAATATGTGCCAAGTCGCACAAAACGCAAGTCTCGCTGAAAGTGTGTTTTCCATACACTTTTCACTTAAAATTAGGTATTGAAGTAATTTTGACTGTCCTCGACCATGTGCCAAATCCTACAAAACGCTAGTTTCGCTGAAAGTGTGTTTTCCATACACTTTTCACTTAAAAGGAGATGTTCATCTTATCCTGACTGTCCTTGAACATGTGCGAAATACTACAAAACGCTAGTTTCGCTGAAAGTGTGTTTTCCATACACTTTTCACTTAAAAGGCGGCATTCAACTTATTTTGACCGTTTTCCAACATGTGCCAAATCGCACAAAACGCTAGTTTCGCTGAAAGTGTGTTTTCCATAGACTTTTTACTTAAAATTAGGTATTGAAGTAATTTTGACTGTCCTCGAGCATGTGCCAAATCCTACAAAACGCTAGTTTCACTGAAAGTGTGTTTTCCATACACTTTTCACTTAAAAGGCGGCAAACAAGTTATTTTGACCGTTTTCCAACATGTGCCAAATCGTACAAAACGCTAGTTTCGCTAAAAGTGTGTTTTCCATTCACTTTTTACTTAGAATTAGGTATTGAAGTAATTTTGACTGTCCTCGACCATGCGCCAAATCGTACACAACGCTAGTTTCGCGAAGAGTGTGTTTTCCATACACTTTTCACTTAAAATTAGGTATTGAAGTAATTTTGACTGTCATAGAGTATGTGCCAAATCCTACAAAACGCTAGTTTCGCTGAAAGTGTGTTTTCCATACACCTTTGATTTAAAAGGCGGCATTCAACTTATTTTGACCGTTTTCCAATATGTGCCAAATCCTACAAAACGCTAGTTTCGCAAAAAGTGTGTTTTCCATTCACTTTTTACTTAAAATTAGGTATTGAAGTAATTTTGACTGTCCTCGAACATGTGCCAAATCGTACAAAACGCTAGTTTCACTGAAAGTGTGTTTTCCATACACTTTTCACTTAAAAGGCGGCATTCAAGTTCTTTTGACCGTTCTCCAACATGTGCCAAATCGTACAAAACGCTAGTTTCGCAAAAAGTGTGTTTTCCATTCACTTTTTACTTAAAAATAGGTATTGAAGTAATTTTGACTGTCCTCGAACATGTGCCAAATCGTACAAAACGCTAGTTTCGCTGAAAGTGTGTTTTCCATACACTTTTCACTTAAAAGGCGCCATACAAGTTATTTTGACCGTTTTCCAACATGTGCCAAATCGTACAAAACGCTAGTTTCGCTAAAAGTGTGTTTTCCATTCACTTTTTCCTTAGAATTAGGTATTGAAGTAATTTTGACTGTCCTCGACCATGCGCCAAATCGTACACAACGCTAGTTTCGCGAAGAGTGTGTTTTCCATACACTTTTCACTTAAAATTAGGTATTGAAGTAATTTTGACTGTCCTAGAGTATGTGCCAAATCCTACAAAACGCTAGTTTCGCTGAAAGTGTGTTTTCCATACACCTTTGATTTAAAAGGCGGCATTCAAGTTATTTTGACCGTTTTCCAATATGTGCCAAATCCTACAAAACGCTAGTTTTGCAAGAAGTGTGTTTTCCATTCACTTTTTACTTAAAATTAGGTATTGAAGTAATTTTGACTGTCCTCGAGCATGTGCCAAATCCTACAAAACGTTAGTTTCGCTGAAAGTGTGTTTTCCATACACTTTTCACTTAAAAGGCGGCATTCAACTTATTTTGACCGTTTTCCAACATGTGCCAAATCGCACAAAACGCTAGTTTCGCTGAAAGTGTGTTTTCCATAGACTTTTTACTTAAAATTAGGTATTGAAGTAATTTTGACTGTCCTCGAGCATGTGCCAAATCCTACAAAACGCTAGTTTCACTGAAAGTGTGTTTTCCATACACTTTTCACTTAAAAGGCATCAAACAAGTTATTTTGACCGTTTTCCAACATGTGCCAAATCGTACAAAACGCTAGTTTCGCTAAAAGTGTGTTTTCCATTCACTTTTTACTTAGAATTAGGTATTGAAGTAATTTTGACTGTCCTCGACCATGCGCCAAATCGTACACAACGCTAGTTTCGCGAAGAGTGTGTTTTCCATACACTTTTCACTTAAAATTAGGTATTGAAGTAATTTTGACTGTCATAGAGTATGTGCCAAATCCTACAAAACGCTAGTTTTGCAAAAAGTGTGTTTTCCATTCACTTTTTACTTAAAATTAGGTATTGAAGTAATTTTGACTGTCCTCGAGCATGTGCCAAATCCTACAAAACGTTAGTTTCGCTGAAAGTGTGTTTTCCATACACTTTTCACTTAAAAGGCGGCATTCAAGTTATTTTGACCGTTCTCCAACATGTGCCAAATCGTACAAAACGGTAGTTTCGCTGAAAGTCTGTTTTCCATACAGTTTTCACTTAAAATTAGGTATTGAAGTTATTCTGACTGTCCTCGAATATGTGCCAAGTCGCACAAAACGCAAGTCTCGCTGAAAGTGTGTTTTCCATACACTTTTCACTTAAAATTAGGTATTGAAGTAATTTTGACTGTCCTCGACCATGTGCCAAATCCTACAAAACGCTAGTTTCGCTGAAAGTGTGTTTTCCATACACTTTTCACTTAAAAGGAGATGTTCATCTTATCCTGACTGTCCTTGAACATGTGCGAAATACTACAAAACGCTAGTTTCGCTGAAAGTGTGTTTTCCATACACTTTTCACTTAAAAGGCGGCATTCAACTTATTTTGACCGTTTTCCAACATGTGCCAAATCGCACAAAACGCTAGTTTCGCTGAAAGTGTGTTTTCCATAGACTTTTTACTTAAAATTAGGTATTGAAGTAATTTTGACTGTCCTCGAGCATGTGCCAAATCCTACAAAACGCTAGTTTCACTGAAAGTGTGTTTTCCATACACTTTTCACTTAAAAGGCGGCAAACAAGTTATTTTGACCGTTTTCCAACATGTGCCAAATCGTACAAAACGCTAGTTTCGCTAAAAGTGTGTTTTCCATTCACTTTTTACTTAGAATTAGGTATTGAAGTAATTTTGACTGTCCTCGACCATGCGCCAAATCGTACACAACGCTAGTTTCGCGAAGAGTGTGTTTTCCATACACTTTTCACTTAAAATTAGGTATTGAAGTAATTTTGACTGTCATAGAGTATGTGCCAAATCCTACAAAACGCTAGTTTCGCTGAAAGTGTGTTTTCCATACACCTTTGATTTAAAAGGCGGCATTCAACTTATTTTGACCGTTTTCCAATATGTGCCAAATCCTACAAAACGCTAGTTTCGCAAAAAGTGTGTTTTCCATTCACTTTTTACTTAAAATTAGGTATTGAAGTAATTTTGACTGTCCTCGAACATGTGCCAAATCGTACAAAACGCTAGTTTCACTGAAAGTGTGTTTTCCATACACTTTTCACTTAAAAGGCGGCATTCAAGTTCTTTTGACCGTTCTCCAACATGTGCCAAATCGTACAAAACGCTAGTTTCGCAAAAAGTGTGTTTTCCATTCACTTTTTACTTAAAAATAGGTATTGAAGTAATTTTGACTGTCCTCGAACATGTGCCAAATCGTACAAAACGCTAGTTTCGCTGAAAGTGTGTTTTCCATACACTTTTCACTTAAAAGGCGCCATACAAGTTATTTTGACCGTTTTCCAACATGTGCCAAATCGTACAAAACGCTAGTTTCGCTAAAAGTGTGTTTTCCATTCACTTTTTCCTTAGAATTAGGTATTGAAGTAATTTTGACTGTCCTCGACCATGCGCCAAATCGTACACAACGCTAGTTTCGCGAAGAGTGTGTTTTCCATACACTTTTCACTTAAAATTAGGTATTGAAGTAATTTTGACTGTCCTAGAGTATGTGCCAAATCCTACAAAACGCTAGTTTCGCTGAAAGTGTGTTTTCCATACACCTTTGATTTAAAAGGCGGCATTCAAGTTATTTTGACCGTTTTCCAATATGTGCCAAATCCTACAAAACGCTAGTTTTGCAAGAAGTGTGTTTTCCATTCACTTTTTACTTAAAATTAGGTATTGAAGTAATTTTGACTGTCCTCGAGCATGTGCCAAATCCTACAAAACGTTAGTTTCGCTGAAAGTGTGTTTTCCATACACTTTTCACTTAAAAGGCGGCATTCAACTTATTTTGACCGTTTTCCAACATGTGCCAAATCGCACAAAACGCTAGTTTCGCTGAAAGTGTGTTTTCCATAGACTTTTTACTTAAAATTAGGTATTGAAGTAATTTTGACTGTCCTCGAGCATGTGCCAAATCCTACAAAACGCTAGTTTCACTGAAAGTGTGTTTTCCATACACTTTTCACTTAAAAGGCATCAAACAAGTTATTTTGACCGTTTTCCAACATGTGCCAAATCGTACAAAACGCTAGTTTCGCTAAAAGTGTGTTTTCCATTCACTTTTTACTTAGAATTAGGTATTGAAGTAATTTTGACTGTCCTCGACCATGCGCCAAATCGTACACAACGCTAGTTTCGCGAAGAGTGTGTTTTCCATACACTTTTCACTTAAAATTAGGTATTGAAGTAATTTTGACTGTCATAGAGTATGTGCCAAATCCTACAAAACGCTAGTTTTGCAAAAAGTGTGTTTTCCATTCACTTTTTACTTAAAATTAGGTATTGAAGTAATTTTGACTGTCCTCGAGCATGTGCCAAATCCTACAAAACGTTAGTTTCGCTGAAAGTGTGTTTTCCAAACACTTTTCACTTAAAAGGCGGCATTCAAGTTATTTTGACCGTTCTCCAACATGTGCCAAATCGTACAAAACGGTAGTTTCGCTGAAAGTCTGTTTTCCATACAGTTTTCACTTAAAATTAGGTATTGAAGTTATTCTGACTGTCCTCGAATATGTGCCAAGTCGCACAAAACGCTAGTCTCGCTGAAAGTGTGTTTTCCATACACTTTTCACTTAAAATTAGGTATTGAAGTAATTTTGACTGTCCTCGACCATGTGCCAAATCCTACAAAACGCTAGTTTCGCTGAAAGTGTGTTTTCCATACACTTTTCACTTAAAAGGAGATGTTCATCTTATCCTGAATGTCCTTGAACATGTGCGAAATACTACAAAACGCTAGTTTCGCTGAAAGTGTGTTTTCCATACACTTTTCACTTAAAAGGCGGCATTCAACTTATTTTGACCGTTTTCCAACATGTGCCAAATCGCACAAAACGCTAGTTTCGCTGAAAGTGTGTTTTCCATAGACTTTTTACTTAAAATTAGGTATTGAAGTAATTTTGACTGTCCTCGAGCATGTGCCAAATCCTACAAAACGTTAGTTTCGCTGAAAGTGTGTTTTCCATACACTTTTCACTTAAAAGGCGGCAAACAAGTTATTTTGACCGTTTTCCAACATGTGCCAAATCGTACAAAACGCTAGTTTCGCTAAAAGTGTGTTTTCCATTCACTTTTTACTTAGAATTAGGTATTGAAGTAATTTTGACTGTCCTCGACCATGCGCCAAATCGTACACAACGCTAGTTTCGCGAAGAGTGTGTTTTCCATACACTTTTCACTTAAAATTAGGTATTGAAGTAATTTTGACTGTCATAGAGTATGTGCCAAATCCTACAAAACGCTAGTTTCGCTGAAAGTGTGTTTTCCATACACCTTTGATTTAAAAGGCGGCATTCAACTTATTTTGACCGTTTTCCAATATGTGCCAAATCCTACAAAACGCTAGTTTCGCAAAAAGTGTGTTTTCCATTCACTTTTTACTTAAAATTAGGTATTGAAGTAATTTTGACTGTCCTCGAACATGTGCCAAATCGTACAAAACGCTAGTTTCACTGAAAGTGTGTTTTCCATACACTTTTCACTTAAAAGGCGGCATTCAAGTTCTTTTGACCGTTCTCCAACATGTGCCAAATCGTACAAAACGCTAGTTTCGCAAAAAGTGTGTTTTCCATTCACTTTTTACTTAAAAATAGGTATTGAAGTAATTTTGACTGTCCTCGAACATGTGCCAAATCGTACAAAACGCTAGTTTCGCTGAAAGTGTGTTTTCCATACACTTTTCACTTAAAAGGCGCCATACAAGTTATTTTGACCGTTTTCCAACATGTGCCAAATCGTACAAAACGCTAGTTTCGCTAAAAGTGTGTTTTCCATTCACTTTTTCCTTAGAATTAGGTATTGAAGTAATTTTGACTGTCCTCGACCATGCGCCAAATCGTACACAACGCTAGTTTCGCGAAGAGTGTGTTTTCCATACACTTTTCACTTAAAATTAGGTATTGAAGTAATTTTGACTGTCCTAGAGTATGTGCCAAATCCTACAAAACGCTAGTTTCGCTGAAAGTGTGTTTTCCATACACCTTTGATTTAAAAGGCGGCATTCAAGTTATTTTGACCGTTTTCCAATATGTGCCAAATCCTACAAAACGCTAGTTTTGCAAGAAGTGTGTTTTCCATTCACTTTTTACTTAAAATTAGGTATTGAAGTAATTTTGACTGTCCTCGAGCATGTGCCAAATCCTACAAAACGTTAGTTTCGCTGAAAGTGTGTTTTCCATACACTTTTCACTTAAAAGGCGGCATTCAACTTATTTTGACCGTTTTCCAACATGTGCCAAATCGCACAAAACGCTAGTTTCGCTGAAAGTGTGTTTTCCATAGACTTTTTACTTAAAATTAGGTATTGAAGTAATTTTGACTGTCCTCGAGCATGTGCCAAATCCTACAAAACGTTAGTTTCGCTGAAAGTGTGTTTTCCATACACTTTTCACTTAAAAGGCGGCAAACAAGTTATTTTGACCGTTTTCCAACATGTGCCAAATCGTACAAAACGCTAGTTTCGCTAAAAGTGTGTTTTCCATTCACTTTTTACTTAGAATTAGGTATTGAAGTAATTTTGACTGTCCTCGACCATGCGCCAAATCGTACACAACGCTAGTTTCGCGAAGAGTGTGTTTTCCATACACTTTTCACTTAAAATTAGGTATTGAAGTAATTTTGACTGTCATAGAGTATGTGCCAAATCCTACAAAACGCTAGTTTCGCTGAAAGTGTGTTTTCCATACACCTTTGATTTAAAAGGCGGCATTCAACTTATTTTGACCGTTTTCCAATATGTGCCAAATCCTACAAAACGCTAGTTTCGCAAAAAGTGTGTTTTCCATTCACTTTTTACTTAAAATTAGGTATTGAAGTAATTTTGACTGTCCTCGAACATGTGCCAAATCGTACAAAACGCTATTTTCACTGAAAGTGTGTTTTCCATACACTTTTCACTTAAAAGGCGGCATTCAAGTTCTTTTGACCGTTCTCCAACATGTGCCAAATCGTACAAAACGCTAGTTTCGCAAAAAGTGTGTTTTCCATTCACTTTTTACTTAAAAATAGGTATTGAAGTAATTTTGACTGTCCTCGAACATGTGCCAAATCGTACAAAACGCTAGTTTCGCTGAAAGTGTGTTTTCCATACACTTTTCACTTAAAAGGCGCCATACAAGTTATTTTGACCGTTTTCCAACATGTGCCAAATCGTACAAAACGCTAGTTTCGCTAAAAGTGTGTTTTCCATTCACTTTTTCCTTAGAATTAGGTATTGAAGTAATTTTGACTGTCCTCGACCATGCGCCAAATCGTACACAACGCTAGTTTCGCGAAGAGTGTGTTTTCCATACACTTTTCACTTAAAATTAGGTATTGAAGTAATTTTGACTGTCCTAGAGTATGTGCCAAATCCTACAAAACGCTAGTTTCGCTGAAAGTGTGTTTTCCATACACCTTTGATTTAAAAGGCGGCATTCAAGTTATTTTGACCGTTTTCCAATATGTGCCAAATCCTACAAAACGCTAGTTTTGCAAGAAGTGTGTTTTCCATTCACTTTTTACTTAAAATTAGGTATTGAAGTAATTTTGACTGTCCTCGAGCATGTGCCAAATCCTACAAAACGTTAGTTTCGCTGAAAGTGTGTTTTCCATACACTTTTCACTTAAAAGGCGGCATTCAACTTATTTTGACCGTTTTCCAACATGTGCCAAATCGCACAAAACGCTAGTTTCGCTGAAAGTGTGTTTTCCATAGACTTTTTACTTAAAATTAGGTATTGAAGTAATTTTGACTGTCCTCGAGCATGTGCCAAATCCTACAAAACGCTAGTTTCACTGAAAGTGTGTTTTCCATACACTTTTCACTTAAAAGGCATCAAACAAGTTATTTTGACCGTTTTCCAACATGTGCCAAATCGTACAAAACGCTAGTTTCGCTAAAAGTGTGTTTTCCATTCACTTTTTACTTAGAATTAGGTATTGAAGTAATTTTGACTGTCCTCGACCATGCGCCAAATCGTACACAACGCTAGTTTCGCGAAGAGTGTGTTTTCCATACACTTTTCACTTAAAATTAGTTATTGAAGTAATTTTGACTGTCATAGAGTATGTGCCAAATCCTACAAAACGCTAGTTTCGCTGAAAGTGTGTTTTCCATACACCTTTGATTTAAAAGGCGGCATTCAACTTATTTTGACCGTTTTCCAATATGTGCCAAATCCTACAAAACGCTAGTTTCGCAAAAAGTGTGTTTTCCATTCACTTTTTACTTAAAATTAGGTATTGAAGTAATTTTGACTGTCCTCGAACATGTGCCAAATCGTACAAAACGCTAGTTTCACTGAAAGTGTGTTTTCCATACACTTTTCACTTAAAAGGCGGCATTCAAGTTCTTTTGAACGTTCTCCAACATGTGCCAAATCGTACAAAACGCTAGTTTCGCAAAAAGTGTGTTTTCCATTCACTTTTTACTTAAAAATAGGTATTGAAGTAATTTTGACTGTCCTCGAACATGTGCCAAATCCTACAAAACGCTAGTTTCACTGAAAGTGTGTTTTCCATACACTTTTCACTTAAAAGGCGGCAAACAAGTTATTTTGACCGTTTTCCAACATGTGCCAAATCGTACAAAACGCTAGTTTCGCTAAAAGTGTGTTTTCCATTCACTTTTTACTTAGAATTAGGTATTGAAGTAATTTTGACTGTCCTCGAGCATGTGCCAAATCGTACAAAACGCTAGTTTCACTGAAAGTGTGTTTTCCATACACTTTTCACTTAAAAGGCGGCATTCAAGTTATTTTGACCGTTTTCCAACATGTGCCAAATCGTACAAAACGCTGCTTTCCCAAAAAGTGTGTTTTCCATTCACTTTTTACTTAAAAATAGGTATTGAAGTAATTTTGACTGTCCTCGAACATGTGCCAAATCGGACAAAACGCTAGTTTCACTGAAAGTGTGTTTTCCATACACCTTTGATTTAAAAGGCGGCATTCAAGTTATTTTGACCGTTTTCCAATATGTGCCAAATCGTACAAAACGCTAGTTTCGCAAAAAGTGTGTTTTCCATTCACTTTTTACTTAAAATTAGGTATTGAAGTAATTTTGACTGTCCTCGAGCATGTGCCAAATCCTACAAAACGTTAGTTTCGCTGAAAGTGTGTTTTCCATACACTTTTCACTTAAAAGGCGGCATTCAAGTTATTTTGACCGTTCTCCAACATGTGCCAAATCGTACAAAACGGTAGTTTCGCTGAAAGTCTGTTTTCCATACAGTTTTCACTTAAAATTAGGTATTGAAGTTATTCTGACTGTCCTCGAATATGTGCCAAGTCGCACAAAACGCTAGTCTCGCTGAAAGTGTGTTTTCCATACACTTTTCACTTAAAATTAGGTATTGAAGTAATTTTGACTGTCCTCGACCATGTGCCAAATCCTACAAAACGCTAGTTTCGCTGAAAGTGTGTTTTCCATACACTTTTCACTTAAAAAGAGATGTTCATCTTATCCTGACTGTCCTTGAACATGTGCGAAATACTACAAAACGCTAGTTTCGCTGAAAGTGTGTTTTCCATACACTTTTCACTTAAAAGGCGGCAAACAAGTTATTTTGACCGTTTTCCAACATGTGCCAAATCGTACAAAACGCTAGTTTCGCTAAAAGTGTGTTTTCCATTCACTTTTTACTTAGAATTAGGTATTGAAGTAATTTTGACTGTCCTCGACCATGCGCCAAATCGTACACAACGCTAGTTTCGCTAAGAGTGTGTTTTCCATACACTTTTCACTTAAAATTAGGTATTGAAGTAATTTTGACTGTCATAGAGTATGTGCCAAATCCTACAAAACGCTAGTTTCGCTGAAAGTGTGTTTTCCATACACCTTTGATTTAAAAGGCGGCATTCAACTTATTTTGACCGTTTTCCAATATGTGCCAAATCCTACAAAACGCTAGTTTCGCAAAAAGTGTGTTTTCCATTCACTTTTTACTTAAAATTAGGTATTGAAGTAATTTTGACTGTCCTCGAACATGTGCCAAATCGTACAAAACGCTAGTTTCACTGAAAGTGTGTTTTCCATACACTTTTCACTTAAAAGGCGGCATTCAAGTTCTTTTGACCGTTCTCCAACATGTGCCAAATCGTACAAAACGCTAGTTTCGCAAAAAGTGTGTTTTCCATTCACTTTTTACTTAAAAATAGGTATTGAAGTAATTTTGACTGTCCTCGAACATGTGCCAAATCCTACAAAACGCTAGTTTCACTGAAAGTGTGTTTTCCATACACTTTTCACTTAAAAGGCGGCAAACAAGTTATTTTGACCGTTTTCCAACATGTGCCAAATCGTACAAAACGCTAGTTTCGCTAAAAGTGTGTTTTCCATTCACTTTTTACTTAGAATTAGGTATTGAAGTAATTTTGACTGTCCTCGAGCATGTGCCAAATCGTACAAAACGCTAGTTTCACTGAAAGTGTGTTTTCCATACACTTTTCACTTAAAAGGCGGCATTCAAGTTATTTTGACCGTTTTCCAACATGTGCCAAATCGTACAAAACGCTGCTTTCCCAAAAAGTGTGTTTTCCATTCACTTTTTACTTAAAAATAGGTATTGAAGTAATTTTGACTGTCCTCGAACATGTGCCAAATCGGACAAAACGCTAGTTTCACTGAAAGTGTGTTTTCCATACACCTTTGATTTAAAAGGCGGCATTCAAGTTATTTTGACCGTTTTCCAATATGTGCCAAATCCTACAAAACGCTAGTTTCGCAAAAAGTGTGTTTTCCATTCACTTTTTACTTAAAATTAGGTATTGAAGTAATTTTGACTGTCCTCGAGCATGTGCCAAATCCTACAAAACGTTAATTTCGCTGAAAGTGTGTTTTCCATACACTTTTCACTTAAAAGGCGGCATTCAAGTTATTTTGACCGTTCTCCAACATGTGCCAAATCGTACAAAACGGTAGTTTCGCTGAAAGTCTGTTTTCCATACAGTTTTCACTTAAAATTAGGTATTGAAGTTATTCTGACTGTCCTCGAATATGTGCCAAGTCGCACAAAACGCTAGTCTCGCTGAAAGTGTGTTTTCCATACACTTTTCACTTAAAATTAGGTATTGAAGTAATTTTGACTGTCCTCGACCATGTGCCAAATCCTACAAAACGCTAGTTTCGCTGAAAGTGTGTTTTCCATACACTTTTCACTTAAAAAGAGATGTTCATCTTATCCTGACTGTCCTTCAACATGTGCGAAATACTACAAAACGCTAGTTTCGCTGAAAGTGTGTTTTCCATACACTTTTCACTTAAAAGGCGGCATTCAACTTATTTTGACCGTTTTCCAACATGTGCCAAATCGCACAAAACGCTAGTTTCGCTGAAAGTGTGTTTTCCATAGACTTTTGACTTAAAATTAGGTATTGAAATAATTTTGACTGTCCTCGAGCATGTGCCAAATCGTACAAAACGCTAGTTTCACTGAAAGTGTGTTTTCCATACACTTTTCACTTAAAAGGCGCCATACAAGTTATTTTGACCGTTTTCCAACATGTGCCAAATCGTACAAAACGCTAGTTTCGCTAAAAGTGTGTTTTCCATTCACTTTTTACTTAGAATTAGGTATTGAAGTAATTTTGACTGTCCTCGACCATGCGCCAAATCGTACACAACGCTAGTTTCGCGAAGAGTGTGTTTTCCATACACTTTTCACTTAAAATTAGGTATTGAAGTAATTTTGACTGTCATAGAGTATGTGCCAAATCCTACAAAACGCTAGTTTCGCTGAAAGTGTGTTTTCCATACACCTTTGATTTAAAAGGCGGCATTCAACTTATTTTGACCGTTTTCCAATATGTGCCAAATCCTACAAAACGCTAGTTTCGCAAAAAGTGTGTTTTCCATTCACTTTTTACTTAAAATTAGGTATTGAAGTAATTTTGACTGTCCTCGAACATGTGCCAAATCGTACAAAACGCTAGTTTCACTGAAAGTGTGTTTTCCATACACTTTTCACTTAAAAGGCGGCATTCAAGTTCTTTTGACCGTTCTCCAACATGTGCCAAATCGTACAAAACGCTAGTTTCGCAAAAAGTGTGTTTTCCATTCACTTTTTACTTAAAAATAGGTATTGAAGTAATTTTGACTGTCCTCGAACATGTGCCAAATCCTACAAAACGCTAGTTTCACTGAAAGTGTGTTTTCCATACACTTTTCACTTAAAAGGCGGCATTCAAGTTATTTTGACCGTTTTCCAACATGTGCCAAATCGTACAAAACGCTGCTTTCCCAAAAAGTGTGTTTTCCATTCACTTTTTACTTAAAAATAGGTATTGAAGTAATTTTGACTGTCCTCGAACATGTGCCAAATCGGACAAAACGCTAGTTTCACTGAAAGTGTGTTTTCCATACACCTTTGATTTAAAAGGCGGCATTCAAGTTATTTTGACCGTTTTCCAATATGTGCCAAATCCTACAAAACGCTAGTTTCGCAAAAAGTGTGTTTTCCATTCACTTTTTACTTAAAATTAGGTATTGAAGTAATTTTGACTGTCCTCGAGCATGTGCCAAATCCTACAAAACGTTAATTTCGCTGAAAGTGTGTTTTCCATACACTTTTCACTTAAAAGGCGGCATTCAAGTTATTTTGACCGTTCTCCAACATGTGCCAAATCGTACAAAACGGTAGTTTCGCTGAAAGTCTGTTTTCCATACAGTTTTCACTTAAAATTAGGTATTGAAGTTATTCTGACTGTCCTCGAATATGTGCCAAGTCGCACAAAACGCTAGTCTCGCTGAAAGTGTGTTTTCCATACACTTTTCACTTAAAATTAGGTATTGAAGTAATTTTGACTGTCCTCGACCATGTGCCAAATCCTACAAAACGCTAGTTTCGCTGAAAGTGTGTTTTCCATACACTTTTCACTTAAAAAGAGATGTTCATCTTATCCTGACTGTCCTTCAACATGTGCGAAATACTACAAAACGCTAGTTTCGCTGAAAGTGTGTTTTCCATACACTTTTCACTTAAAAGGCGGCATTCAACTTATTTTGACCGTTTTCCAACATGTGCCAAATCGCACAAAACGCTAGTTTCGCTGAAAGTGTGTTTTCCATAGACTTTTGACTTAAAATTAGGTATTGAAATAATTTTGACTGTCCTCGAGCATGTGCCAAATCGTACAAAACGCTAGTTTCACTGAAAGTGTGTTTTCCATACACTTTTCACTTAAAAGGCGCCATACAAGTTATTTTGACCGTTTTCCAACATGTGCCAAATCGTACAAAACGCTAGTTTCGCTAAAAGTGTGTTTTCCATTCACTTTTTACTTAGAATTAGGTATTGAAGTAATTTTGACTGTCCTCGACCATGCGCCAAATCGTACACAACGCTAGTTTCGCGAAGAGTGTGTTTTCCATACACTTTTCACTTAAAATTAGGTATTGAAGTAATTTTGACTGTCATAGAGTATGTGCCAAATCCTACAAAACGCTAGTTTCGCTGAAAGTGTGTTTTCCATACACCTTTGATTTAAAAGGCGGCATTCAACTTATTTTGACCGTTTTCCAATATGTGCCAAATCCTACAAAACGCTAGTTTCGCAAAAAGTGTGTTTTCCATTCACTTTTTACTTAAAATTAGGTATTGAAGTAATTTTGACTGTCCTCGAACATGTGCCAAATCGTACAAAACGCTAGTTTCACTGAAAGTGTGTTTTCCATACACTTTTCACTTAAAAGGCGGCATTCAAGTTCTTTTGACCGTTCTCCAACATGTGCCAAATCGTACAAAACGCTAGTTTCGCAAAAAGTGTGTTTTCCATTCACTTTTTACTTAAAAATAGGTATTGAAGTAATTTTGACTGTCCTCGAACATGTGCCAAATCCTACAAAACGCTAGTTTCACTGAAAGTGTGTTTTCCATACACTTTTCACTTAAAAGGCGGCAAACAAGTTATTTTGACCGTTTTCCAACATGTGCCAAATCGTACAAAACGCTAGTTTCGCTAAAAGTGTGTTTTCCATTCACTTTTTACTTAGAATTAGGTATTGAAGTAATTTTGACTGTCCTCGAGCATGTGCCAAATCGTACAAAACGCTAGTTTCACTGAAAGTGTGTTTTCCATACACTTTTCACTTAAAAGGCGGCATTCAAGTTATTTTGACCGTTTTCCAACATGTGCCAAATCGTACAAAACGCTGCTTTCCCAAAAAGTGTGTTTTCCATTCACTTTTTACTTAAAAATAGGTTTGAAGTAATTTTGACTGTCCTCGAACATGTGCCAAATCGGACAAAACGCTAGTTTCACTGAAAGTGTGTTTTCCATACACCTTTGATTTAAAAGGCGGCATTCAAGTTATTTTGACCGTTTTCCAATATGTGCCAAATCCTACAAAACGCTAGTTTCGCAAAAAGTGTGTTTTCCATTCACTTTTTACTTAAAATTAGATATTGAAGTAATTTTGACTGTCCTCGAGCTTGTGCCAAATCCTACAAAACGTTAATTTCGCTGAAAGTGTGTTTTCCATACACTTTTCACTTAAAAGGCGGCATTCAAGTTATTTTGACCGTTCTCCAACATGTGCCAAATCGTACAAAACGGTAGTTTCGCTGAAAGTCTGTTTTCCATACAGTTTTCACTTAAAATTAGGTATTGAAGTTATTCTGACTGTCCTCGAATATGTCCCAAGTCGCACAAAACGCTAGTCTCGCTGAAAGTGTGTTTTCCATACACTTTTCACTTAAAATTAGGTATTGAAGTAATTTTGACTGTCCTCGACCATGTGCCAAATCCTACAAAACGCTAGTTTCGCTGAAAGTGTGTTTTCCATACACTTTTCACTTAAAAAGAGATGTTCATCTTATCCTGACTGTCCTTGAACATGTGCGAAATACTACAAAACGCTAGTTTCGCTGAAAGTGTGTTTTCCATACACTTTTCACTTAAAAGGCGGCATTCAACTTATTTTGACCGTTTTCCAACATGTGCCAAATCGCACAAAACGCTAGTTTCGCTGAAAGTGTGTTTTCCATAGACTTTTGACTTAAAATTAGGTATTGAAGTAATTTTGACTGTCCTCGAGCATGTGCCAAATCGTACAAAACGCTAGTTTCACTGAAAGTGTGTTTTCCATACACTTTTCACTTAAAAGGCGCCATACAAGTTATTTTGACCGTTTTCCAACATGTGCCAAATCGTACAAAACGCTAGTTTCGCTAAAAGTGTGTTTTCCATTCACTTTTTACTTAGAATTAGGTATTGAAGTAATTTTGACTGTCCTCGACCATGCGCCAAATCGTACACAACGCTAGTTTCGCGAAGAGTGTGTTTTCCATACACTTTTCACTTAAAATTAGGTATTGAAGTAATTTTGACTGTCATAGAGTATGTGCCAAATCCTACAAAACGCTAGTTTCGCTGAAAGTGTGTTTTCCATACACCTTTGATTTAAAAGGCGGCATTCAACTTATTTTGACCGTTTTCCAATATGTGCCAAATCCTACAAAACGCTAGTTTCGCAAAAAGTGTGTTTTCCATACACTTTTTACTTAAAATTAGGTATTGAAGTAATTTTGACTGTCCTCGAACATGTGCCAAATCGTACAAAACGCTAGTTTCACTGAAAGTGTGTTTTCCATACACTTTTCACTTAAAAGGCGGCATTCAAGTTCTTTTGACCGTTCTCCAACATGTGCCAAATCGTACAAAACGCTAGTTTCGCAAAAAGTGTGTTTTCCATTCACTTTTTACTTAAAAATAGGTATTGAAGTAATTTTGACTGTCCTCGAACATGTGCCAAATCCTACAAAACGCTAGTTTCACTGAAAGTGTGTTTTCCATACACTTTTCACTTAAAAGGCGGCAAACAAGTTATTTTGACCGTTTTCCAACATGTGCCAAATCGTACAAAACGCTAGTTTCGCTAAAAGTGTGTTTTCCATTCACTTTTTACTTAGAATTAGGTATTGAAGTAATTTTGACTGTCCTCGAGCATGTGCCAAATCGTACAAAACGCTAGTTTCACTGAAAGTGTGTTTTCCATACACTTTTCACTTAAAAGGCGGCATTCAAGTTATTTTGACCGTTTTCCAACATGTGCCAAATCGTACAAAACGCTGCTTTCCCAAAAAGTGTGGTTTCCATTCACTTTTTACTTAAAAATAGGTTTGAAGTAATTTTGACTGTCCTCGAACATGTGCCAAATCGGACAAAACGCTAGTTTCACTGAAAGTGTGTTTTCCATACACCTTTGATTTAAAAGGCGGCATTCAAGTTATTTTGACCGTTTTCCAATATGTGCCAAATCCTACAAAACGCTAGTTTCGCAAAAAGTGTGTTTTCCATTCACTTTTTACTTAAAATTAGATATTGAAGTAATTTTGACTGTCCTCGAGCATGTGCCAAATCCTACAAAACGTTAATTTCGCTGAAAGTGTGTTTTCCATACACTTTTCACTTAAAAGGCGGCATTCAAGTTATTTTGACCGTTCTCCAACATGTGCCAAATCGTACAAAACGGTAGTTTCGCTGAAAGTCTGTTTTCCATACAGTTTTCACTTAAAATTAGGTATTGAAGTTATTCTGACTGTCCTCGAATATGTCCCAAGTCGCACAAAACGCTAGTCTCGCTGAAAGTGTGTTTTCCATACACTTTTCACTTAAAATTAGGTATTGAAGTAATTTTGACTGTCCTCGACCATGTGCCAAATCCTACAAAACGCTAGTTTCGCTGAAAGTGTGTTTTCCATACACTTTTCACTTAAAAAGAGATGTTCATCTTATCCTGACTGTCCTTGAACATGTGCGAAATACTACAAAACGCTAGTTTCGCTGAAAGTGTGTTTTCCATACACTTTTCACTTAAAAGGCGGCATTCAACTTATTTTGACCGTTTTCCAACATGTGCCAAATCGCACAAAACGCTAGTTTCGCTGAAAGTGTGTTTTCCATAGACTTTTGACTTAAAATTAGGTATTGAAGTAATTTTGACTGTCCTCGAGCATGTGCCAAATCGTACAAAACGCTAGTTTCACTGAAAGTGTGTTTTCCATACACTTTTCACTTAAAAGGCGCCATACAAGTTATTTTGACCGTTTTCCAACATGTGCCAAATCGTACAAAACGCTAGTTTCGCTAAAAGTGTGTTTTCCATTCACTTTTTACTTAGAATTAGGTATTGAAGTAATTTTGACTGTCCTCGACCATGCGCCAAATCGTACACAACGCTAGTTTCGCGAAGAGTGTGTTTTCCATACACTTTTCACTTAAAATTAGGTATTGAAGTAATTTTGACTGTCATAGAGTATGTGCCAAATCCTACAGAACGCTAGTTTCGCTGAAAGTGTGTTTTCCATACACCTTTGATTTAAAAGGCGGCATTCAACTTATTTTGACCGTTTTCCAATATGTGCCAAATCCTACAAAACGCTAGTTTCGCAAAAAGTGTGTTTTCCATTCACTTTTTACTTAAAATTAGGTATTGAAGTAATTTTGACTGTCATCGAGCATGTGCCAAATCCTACAAAACGTTAGTTTCGCTGAAAGTGTGTTTTCCATACACTTTTCACTTAAAAGGCGCCGTACAAGTTATTTTGACCGTTTTCCAACATGTGCCAAATCGTACAAAACGCTAGTTTCGCTAAAAGTGTGTTTTCCATTCACTTTTTACTTAGAATTAGGTATTGAAGTAATTTTGACTGTCCTCGACCATGCGCCAAATCGTACACAACGCTAGTTTCGCTAAGAGTGTGTTTTCCATACACTTTTCACTTAAAATTAGGTATTGAAGTAATTTTGACTGTCCTAGAGTATGTGCCAAATCCTACAAAACGCTAGTTTCGCTGAAAGTGTGTTTTCCATACACCTTTGATTTAAAAGGCGGCATTCAAGTTATTTTGACCGTTTTCCAATATGTGCCAAATCCTACAAAACGCTAGTTTTGCAAGAAGTGTGTTTTCCATTCACTTTTTACTTAAAATTAGGTATTGAAGTAATTTTGACTGTCCTCGAGCATGTGCCAAATCCTACAAAACGTTAGTTTCGCTGAAAGTGTGTTTTCCATACACTTTTCACTTAAAAGGCGGCATTCAACTTATTTTGACCGTTTTCCAACATGTGCCAAATCGCACAAAACGCTAGTTTCGCTGAAAGTGTGTTCTCCATACACTTTTTACTTAAAATTAGGTATTGAAGTAATTTTGACTGTCCTCGAACATGTGCCAAATCCTACAAAACGCTAGTTTCACTGAAAGTGTGTTTTCCATACACTTTTCACTTAAAAGGCGGCATTCAACTTATTTTGACCGTTTTCCAATATGTGCCAAATCCTACAAAACGCTAGTTTTGCAAAAAGTGTGTTTTCCATTCACTTTTTACTTAAAATTAGGTATTGAAGTAATTTTGACTGTCCTCTAACATGTGCCAAATCGTACAAAACGCTAGTTTCACTGAAAGTGTGTTTTCCATACACTTTTCACTTAAAAGGCGGCATTCAAGTTCTTTTGACCGTTCTCCAACATGTGCCAAATCGTACAAAACGCTAGTTTCGCAAAAAGTGTGTTTTCCATTCACTTTTTACTTAAAATTAGGTATTGAAGTAATTTTGACTGTCCTCGAGCATGTGCCAAATCCTACAAAACGTTAGTTTCGCTGAAAGTGTGTTTTCCATACACTTTTCACTTAAAAGGCGGCATTCAAGTTATTTTGACCGTTCTCCAACATGTGCCAAATCGTACAAAACGGTAGTTTCCCTGAAAGTCTGTTTTCCATACAGTTTTCACTTAAAATTAGGTATTGAAGTTATTCTGACTGTCCTCGAATATGTGCCAAGTCCTACAAACCGCTAGTCTCGCTGAAAGTGTGTTTTCCATACACTTTTCACTTAAAAGGAGATGTTCATCTTATCCTGACTGTCCTTGAACATGTGCGAAATACTACAAAACGCTAGTTTCGCTGAAAGTGTGTTTTCCATACACTTTTCACTTAAAAGGCGGCATTCAACTTATTTTGACCGTTTTCCAACATGTGCCAAATCACACAAAACGCTAGTTTCGCTGAAAGTGTGTTTTCCATAGACTTTTTACTTAAAATTAGGTATTGAAGTAATTTTGACTGTCCTCGACCATGCGCCAAATCGCACAAAAAGCTAGTTTCGCTAAGAGTGTGTTTTCCATACACTGTTCACTCAAAATTAGGTATTGAACTAATTTTGAGTCTCCTCGAACATGTGCCAAATCGTACAAAACGCTGCTTTCCCAAAAAGTGTGTTTTCCATTCACTTTTTACTTAAAAATAGGTATTGAAGTAATTTTGACTGTCCTCGAACATGTGCCAAATCGGACAAAACGCTAGTTTCACTGAAAGTGTGTTTTCCATACACCTTTGATTTAAAAGGCGGCATTCAAGTTATTTTGACCGTTTTCCAATATGTGCCAAATCCTACAAAACGCTAGTTTCGCAAAAAGTGTGTTTTCCATTCACTTTTTACTTAAAATTAGGTATTGAAGTAATTTTGACTGTCCTCGAGCATGTGCCAAATCGTACACAACGCTAGTTTCGCAAAAAGTGTGTTTTCCATTCACTTTTTACTTAAAAATAGGTATTGAAGTAATTTTGACTGTCCTCGAACATGTGCCAAATCGTACAAAACGCTAGTTTCGCTGAAAGTGTGTTTTCCATACACTTTTCACTTAAAAGGCGCCATACAAGATATTTTGACCGTTTTCCAACATGTGCCAAATCGTACAAAACGCTAGTTTCGCTAAAAGTGTGTTTTCCATTCACTTTTTCCTTAGAATTAGGTATTGAAGTAATTTTGACTGTCCTCGACCATGCGCCAAATCGTACACAACGCTAGTTTCGCAAAAAGTGTGTTTTCCATACACTTTTCACTTAAAATTAGGTATTGAAGTAATTTTGACTGTCCTAGAGTATGTGCCAAATCCTACAAAACGCTAGTTTCGCTGAAAGTGTGTTTTCCATACACCTTTGATTTAAAAGGCGGCATTCAAGTTATTTTGACCGTTTTCCAATATGTGCCAAATCCTACAAAACGCTAGTTTTGCAAGAAGTGTGTTTTCCATTCACTTTTTACTTAAAATTAGGTATTGAAGTAATTTTGACTGTCCTCGAGCATGTGCCAAATCCTACAAAACGTTAGTTTCGCTGAAAGTGTGTTTTCCATACACTTTTCACTTAAAAGGCGGCATTGAAGTTATTTTGACCGTTCTCCAACATGTGCCAAATCGTACAAAACGGTAGTTTCCCTGAAAGTCTGTTTTCCATACAGTTTTCACTTAAAATTAGGTATTGAAGTTATTCTGACTGTCCTCGAATATGTGCCAAGTCCTACAAACCGCTAGTCTCGCTGAAAGTGTGTTTTCCATACACTTTTCACTTAAAAGGAGATGTTCATCTTATCCTGACTGTCCTTGAACATGTGCGAAATACTACAAAACGCTAGTTTCGCTGAAAGTGTGTTTTCCATACACTTTTCACTTAAAAGGCGGCATTCAACTTATTTTGACCGTTTTCCAACATGTGCCAAATCACACAAAACGCTAGTTTCGCTGAAAGTGTGTTTTCCATAGACTTTTTACTTAAAATTAGGTATTGAAGTAATTTTGACTGTCCTCGACCATGCGCCAAATCGCACAAAAAGCTAGTTTCGCTAAGAGTGTGTTTTCCATACACTGTTCACTCAAAATTAGGTATTGAACTAATTTTGAGTCTCCTCGAACATGTGCCAAATCCTACAAAACGCTAGTTTCGCTGAAAGTGTGTTTTCCATACACTTTTTACTTAAAATTAGGTATTGAAGTAATTTTGACTGTCCTCGAGCATGTGCCAAATCCTACAAAACGCTAGTTTCACTGAAAGTGTGTTTTCCATACACTTTTCACTTAAAAGGCGGCATTCAAGTTATTTTGACCGTTTTCCAACATGTGCCAAATCGTACAAAACGCTGCTTTCCCAAAAAGTGTGTTTTCCATTCACTTTTTACTTAAAAATAGGTATTGAAGTAATTTTGACTGTCCTCGAACATGTGCCAAATCGGACAAAACGCTAGTTTCACTGAAAGTGTGTTTTCCATACACCTTTGATTTAAAAGGCGGCATTCAAGTTATTTTGACCGTTTTCCAATATGTGCCAAATCCTACAAAACGCTAGTTTCGCAAAAAGTGTGTTTTCCATTCACTTTTTACTTAAAATTAGGTATTGAAGTAATTTTGACTGTCCTCGAGCATGTGCCAAATCCTAGAAAACGTTAGTTTCGCTGAAAGTGTGTTTTCCATACACTTTTCACTTAAAAGGCGGCATTCAAGTTATTTTGACCGTTCTCCAACATGTGCCAAATCGTACAAAACGGTAGTTTCGCTGAAAGTCTGTTTTCCATACAGTTTTCACTTAAAATTAGGTATTGAAGTTATTCTGACTGTCCTCGAATATGTGCCAAGTCGCACAAAACGCTAGTCTCGCTGAAAGTGTGTTTTCCATACACTTTTCACTTAAAATTAGGTATTGAAGTAATTTTGACTGTCCTCGACCATGTGCCAAATCCTACAAAACGCTAGTTTCGCTGAAAGTGTGTTTTCCATACACTTTTCACTTAAAAAGAGATGTTCATCTTATCCTGACTGTCCTTGAACATGTGCGAAATACTACAAAACGCTAGTTTCGCTGAAAGTGTGTTTTCCATACACTTTTCACTTAAAAGGCGGCATTCAACTTATTTTGACCGTTTTCCAACATGTGCCAAATCGCACAAAACGCTAGTTTCGCTGAAAGTGTGTTTTCCATAGACTTTTGACTTAAAATTAGGTATTGAAATAATTTTGACTGTCCTCGAGCATGTGCCAAATCGTACAAAACGCTAGTTTCACTGAAAGTGTGTTTTCCATACACTTTTCACTTAAAAGGCGCCATACAAGTTATTTTGACCGTTTTCCAACATGTGCCAAATCGTACAAAACGCTAGTTTCGCTAAAAGTGTGTTTTCCATTCACTTTTTACTTAGAATTAGGTATTGAAGTAATTTTGACTGTCCTCGACCATGCGCCAAATCGTACACAACGCTAGTTTCGCGAAGAGTGTGTTTTCCATACACTTTTCACTTAAAATTAGGTATTGAAGTAATTTTGACTGTCATAGAGTATGTGCCAAATCCTACAGAACGCTAGTTTCGCTGAAAGTGTGTTTTCCATACACCTTTGATTTAAAAGGCGGCATTCAACTTATTTTGACCGTTTTCCAATATGTGCCAAATCCTACAAAACGCTAGTTTCGCAAAAAGTGTGTTTTCCATTCACTTTTTACTTAAAAATAGGTATTGAAGTAATTTTGACTGTCCTCGAACATGTGCCAAATCGTACAAAACGCTAGTTTCGCTGAAAGTGTGTTTTCCATACACTTTTCACTTAAAAGGCGCCATACAAGTTATTTTGACCGTTTTCCAACATGTGCCAACTCGTACAAAACGCTAGTTTCGCTAAAAGTGTGTTTTCCATTCACTTTTTCCTTAGAATTAGGTATTGAAGTAATTTTGACTGTCCTCGACCATGCGCCAAATCGTACACAACGCTAGTTTCGCGAAGAGTGTGTTTTCCATACACTTTTCACTTAAAATTAGGTATTGAAGTAATTTTGACTGTCCTAGAGTATGTGCCAAATCCTACAAAACGCTAGTTTCACTGAAAGTGTGTTTTCCATACACTTTTCACTTGAAAGGCGGCAAACAAGTTATTTTGACCGTTTTCCAACATGTGCCAAATCGTACAAAACGCTAGTTTCGCTAAAAGTGTGTTTTCCATTCACTTTTTCCTTAGAATTAGGTATTGAAGTAATTTTGACTGTCCTCGACCATGCGCCAAATCGTACACAACGCTAGTTTCGCGAAGAGTGTGTTTTCCATACACCTTTGATTTAAAAGGCGGCATTCAAGTTATTTTGACCGTTTTCCAATATGTGCCAAATCCTACAAAACGCTAGTTTTGCAAGAAGTGTGTTTTCCATTCACTTTTTACTTAAAATTAGGTATTGAAGTAATTTTGACTGTCCTCGAGCATGTGCCAAATCCTACAAAACGTTAGTTTCGCTGAAAGTGTGTTTTCCATACACTTTTCACTTAAAAGGCGGCATTCAACTTATTTTGACCGTTTTCCAACATGTGCCAAATCGCACAAAACGCTAGTTTCGCTGAAAGTGTGTTTTCCATACACTTTTTACTTAAAATTAGGTATTGAAGTAATTTTGACTGTCCTCGAGCATGTGCCAAATCCTACAAAACGCTAGTTTCACTGAAAGTGTGTTTTCCATACACTTTTCACTTAAAAGGCGGCAAACAAGTTATTTTGACCGTTTTCCAACATGTGCCAAATCGTACAAAACGCTGCTTTCCCAAAAAGTGTGTTTTCCATTCACTTTTTACTTAAAAATAGGTATTGAAGTAATTTTGACTGTCCTCGAACATGTGCCAAATCGGACAAAACGCTAGTTTCACTGAAAGTGTGTTTTCCATACACCTTTGATTTAAAAGGCGGCATTCAAGTTATTTTGACCGTTTTCCAATATGTGCCAAATCCTACAAAACGCTAGTTTCGCAAAAAGTGTGTTTTCCATTCACTTTTTACTTAAAATTAGGTATTGAAGTAATTTTGACTGTCCTCGAGCATGTGCCAAATCCTACAAAACGTTAGTTTCGCTGAAAGTGTGTTTTCCATACACTTTTCACTTAAAAGGCGGCATTCAAGTTATTTTGACCGTTCTCCAACATGTGCCAAATCGTACAAAACGGTAGTTTCGCTGAAAGTCTGTTTTCCATACAGTTTTCACTTAAAATTAGGTATTGAAGTTATTCTGACTGTCCTCGAATATGTGCCAAGTCGCACAAAACGCTAGTCTCGCTGAAAGTGTGTTTTCCATACACTTTTCTCTTAAAATTAGGTATTGAAGTAATTTTGACTGTCCTCGACCATGTGCCAAATCCTACAAAACGCTAGTTTCGCTGAAAGTGTGTTTTCCATACACTTTTCACTTAAAAAGAGATGTTCATCTTATCCTGACTGTCCTTGAACATGTGCGAAATACTACAAAACGCTAGTTTCGCTGAAAGTGTGTTTTCCATACACTTTTCACTTAAAAGGCGGCATTCAACTTATTTTGACCGTTTTCCAACATGTGCCAAATCGCACAAAACGCTAGTTTCGCTGAAAGTGTGTTTTCCATAGACTTTTGACTTAAAATTAGGTATTGAAATAATTTTGACTGTCCTCGAGCATGTGCCAAATCGTACAAAACGCTAGTTTCACTGAAAGTGTGTTTTCCATACACTTTTCACTTAAAAGGCGCCATACAAGTTATTTTGACCGTTTTCCAACATGTGCCAAATCGTACAAAACGCTAGTTTCGCTAAAAGTGTGTTTTCCATTCACTTTTTACTTAGAATTAGGTATTGAAGTAATTTTGACTGTCCTCGACCATGCGCCAAATCGTACACAACGCTAGTTTCGCGAAGAGTGTGTTTTCCATACACTTTTCACTTAAAATTAGGTATTGAAGTAATTTTGACTGTCATAGAGTATGTGCCAAATCCTACAGAACGCTAGTTTCGCTGAAAGTGTGTTTTCCATACACCTTTGATTTAAAAGGCGGCATTCAACTTATTTTGACCGTTTTCCAATATGTGCCAAATCCTACAAAACGCTAGTTTCGCAAAAAGTGTGTTTTCCATTCACTTTTTACTTAAAAATAGGTATTGAAGTAATTTTGACTGTCCTCGAACATGTGCCAAATCGTACAAAACGCTAGTTTCGCTGAAAGTGTGTTTTCCATACACTTTTCACTTAAAAGGCGCCATACAAGTTATTTTGACCGTTTTCCAACATGTGCCAAATCGTACAAAACGCTAGTTTCGCTAAAAGTGTGTTTTCCATTCACTTTTTCCTTAGAATTAGGTATTGAAGTAATTTTGACTGTCCTCGACCATGCGCCAAATCGTACACAACGCTAGTTTCGCGAAGAGTGTGTTTTCCATACACTTTTCACTTAAAATTAGGTATTGAAGTAATTTTGACTGTCCTAGAGTATGTGCCAAATCCTACAAAACGCTAGTTTCACTGAAAGTGTGTTTTCCATACACTTTTCACTTGAAAGGCGGCAAACAAGTTATTTTGACCGTTTTCCAACATGTGCCAAATCGTACAAAACGCTAGTTTCGCTAAAAGTGTGTTTTCCATTCACTTTTTCCTTAGAATTAGGTATTGAAGTAATTTTGACTGTCCTCGACCATGCGCCAAATCGTACACAACGCTAGTTTCGCGAAGAGTGTGTTTTCCATACACCTTTGATTTAAAAGGCGGCATTCAAGTTATTTTGACCGTTTTCCAATATGTGCCAAATCCTACAAAACGCTAGTTTTGCAAGAAGTGTGTTTTCCATTCACTTTTTACTTAAAATTAGGTATTGAAGTAATTTTGACTGTCCTCGAGCATGTGCCAAATCCTACAAAACGTTAGTTTCGCTGAAAGTGTGTTTTCCATACACTTTTCACTTAAAAGGCGGCATTCAACTTATTTTGACCGTTTTCCAACATGTGCCAAATCGCACAAAACGCTAGTTTCGCTGAAAGTGTGTTTTCCATACACTTTTTACTTAAAATTAGGTATTGAAGTAATTTTGACTGTCCTCGAGCATGTGCCAAATCCTACAAAACGCTAGTTTCACTGAAAGTGTGTTTTCCATACACTTTTCACTTAAAAGGCGGCAAACAAGTTATTTTGACCGTTCTCCAACATGTGCCAAATCGTACAAAACGCTAGTTTCACTAAAAGTGTGTTTTCCATTCACTTTTTCCTTAGAATTAGGTATTGAAGTAATTTTGACTGTCCTCGACCATGCGCCAAATCGTACACAACGCTAGTTTCGCGAAGAGTGTGTTTTCCATACACCTTTGATTTAAAAGGCGGCATTCAACTTATTTTGACCGTTCTCCAACATGTGCCAAATCGTACAAAACGCTAGTTTCGCAAAAAGTGTGTTTTCCATTCACTTTTTACTTAAAAATAGGTATTGAAGTAATTTTGACTGTCCTCGAACATGTGCCAAATCGTACAAAACGCTAGTTTCGCTGAAAGTGTGTTTTCCATACACTTTTCACTTAAATGGCGCCATACAAGATATTTTGACCGTTTTCCAACATGTGCCAAATCGTACAAAACGCTAGTTTCGCTAAAAGTGTGTTTTCCATTCACTTTTTCCTTAGAATTAGGTATTGAAGTAATTTTGACTGTCCTCGACCATGCGCCAAATCGTACACAACGCTAGTTTCGCGAAGAGTGTGTTTTCCATACACTTTTCACTTAAAATTAGGTATTGAAGTAATTTTGACTGTCCTAGAGTATGTGCCAAATCCTACAAAACGCTAGTTTCGCTGAAAGTGTGTTTTCCATACACCTTTGATTTAAAAGGCGGCATTCAACTTATTTTGACCGTTTTCCAATATGTGCCAAATCCTACAAAACGCTAGTTTTGCAAGAAGTGTGTTTTCCATTCACTTTTTACTTAAAATTAGGTATTGAAGTAATTTTGACTGTCCTCGAGCATGTGCCAAATCCTACAAAACGTTAGTTTCGCTGAAAGTGTGTTTTCCATACACTTTTCACTTAAAAGGCGGCATTCAAGTTATTTTGACCGTTCTCCAACATGTGCCAAATCGTACAAAACGGTAGTTTCCCTGAAAGTCTGTTTTCCATACAGTTTTCACTTAAAATTAGGTATTGAAGTTATTCTGACTGTCCTCGAATATGTGCCAAGTCCTACAAACCGCTAGTCTCGCTGAAAGTGTGTTTTCCATACACTTTTCACTTAAAAGGAGATGTTCATCTTATCCTGACTGTCCTTGAACATGTGCGAAATACTACAAAACGCTAGTTTCGCTGAAAGTGTGTTTTCCATACACTTTTCACTTAAAAGGCGGCATTCAACTTATTTTGACCGTTTTCCAACATGTGCCAAATCGCACAAAACGCTAGTTTCGCTGAAAGTGTGTTTTCCATAGACTTTTTACTTAAAATTAGGTATTGAAGTAATTTTGACTGTCCTCGACCATGCGCCAAATCGCACAAAAAGCTAGTTTCGCTAAGAGTGTGTTTTCCATACACTGTTCACTCAAAATTAGGTATTGAACTAATTTTGAGTCTCCTCGAACATGTGCCAAATCCTACAAAACGCTAGTTTCGCTGAAAGTGTGTTCTCCATACACTTTTTACTTAAAATTAGGTATTGAAGTAATTTTGACTGTCCTCGAGCATGTGCCAAATCCTACAAAACGCTAGTTTCACTGAAAGTGTGTTTTCCATACACTTTTCACTTAAAAGGCGGCAAACAAGTTATTTTGACCGTTTTCCAACATGTGCCAAATCGTACAAAACGCTAGTTTCGCTAAAAGTGTGTTTTCCATTCACTTTTTCCTTAGAATTAGGTATTGAAGTAATTTTGACTGTCCTCGACCATGCGCCAAATCGTACACAACGCTAGTTTCGCGAAGAGTGTGTTTTCCATACACCTTTGATTTAAAAGGCGGCATTCAACTTATTTTGACCGTTTTCCAATATGTGCCAAATCCTACAAAACGCTAGTTTCGCAAAAAGTGTGTTTTCCATTCACTTTTTACTTAAAATTAGGTATTGAAGTAATTTTGACTGTCCTCGAACATGTACCAAATCGTAAAAAACGCTAGTTTCACTGAAAGTGTGTTTTCCATACACTTTTCACTTAAAAGGCGGCAAACAAGTTATTTTGACCGTTTTCCAACATGTGCCAAATCGTACAAAACGCTGCTTTCCCAAAAAGTGTGTTTTCCATTCACTTTTTACTTAAAAATAGGTATTGAAGTAATTTTGACTGTCCTCGAACATGTGCCAAATCGGACAAAACGCTAGTTTCACTGAAAGTGTGTTTTCCATACACCTTTGATTTAAAAGGCGGCATTCAAGTTATTTTGACCGTTTTCCAATATGTGCCAAATCCTACAAAACGCTAGTTTCGCAAAAAGTGTGTTTTCCATTCACTTTTTACTTAAAATTAGGTATTGAAGTAATTTTGACTGTCCTCGAGCATGTGCCAAATCCTACAAAACGTTAGTTTCGCTGAAAGTGTGTTTTCCATACACTTTTCACTTAAAAGGCGGCATTCAAGTTATTTTGACCGTTCTCCAACATGTGCCAAATCGTACAAAACGGTAGTTTCGCTGAAAGTCTGTTTTCCATACAGTTTTCACTTAAAATTAGGTATTGAAGTTATTCTGACTGTCCTCGAATATGTGCCAAGTCGCACAAAACGCTAGTCTCGCTGAAAGTGTGTTTTCCATACACTTTTCTCTTAAAATTAGGTATTGAAGTAATTTTGACTGTCCTCGACCATGTGCCAAATCCTACAAAACGCTAGTTTCGCTGAAAGTGTGTTTTCCATACACTTTTCACTTAAAAAGAGATGTTCATCTTATCCTGACTGTCCTTGAACATGTCCGAAATACTACAAAACGCTAGTTTCGCTGAAAGTGTGTTTTCCATACACTTTTCACTTAAAAGGCGGCATTCAACTTATTTTGACCGTTTTCCAACATGTGCCAAATCGCACAAAACGCTAGTTTCGCTGAAAGTGTGTTTTCCATAGACTTTTGACTTAAAATTAGGTATTGAAATAATTTTGACTGTCCTCGAGCATGTGCCAAATCGTACAAAACGCTAGTTTCACTGAAAGTGTGTTTTCCATACACTTTTCACTTAAAAGGCGCCATACAAGTTATTTTGACCGTTTTCCAACATGTGCCAAATCGTACAAAACGCTAGTTTCGCTAAAAGTGTGTTTTCCATTCACTTTTTACTTAGAATTAGGTATTGAAGTAATTTTGACTGTCCTCGACCATGCGCCAAATCGTACACAACGCTAGTTTCGCGAAGAGTGTGTTTTCCATACACTTTTCACTTAAAATTAGGTATTGAAGTAATTTTGACTGTCATAGAGTATGTGCCAAATCCTACAGAACGCTAGTTTCGCTGAAAGTGTGTTTTCCATACACCTTTGATTTAAAAGGCGGCATTCAACTTATTTTGACCGTTTTCCAATATGTGCCAAATCCTACAAAACGCTAGTTTCGCAAAAAGTGTGTTTTCCATTCACTTTTTACTTAAAAATAGGTATTGAAGTAATTTTGACTGTCCTCGAACATGTGCCAAATCGTACAAAACGCTAGTTTCGCTGAAAGTGTGTTTTCCATACACTTTTCACTTAAAAGGCGCCATACAAGTTATTTTGACCGTTTTCCAACATGTGCCAAATCGTACAAAACGCTAGTTTCGCTAAAAGTGTGTTTTCCATTCACTTTTTCCTTAGAATTAGGTATTGAAGTAATTTTGACTGTCCTCGACCATGCGCCAAATCGTACACAACGCTAGTTTCGCGAAGAGTGTGTTTTCCATACACTTTTCACTTAAAATTAGGTATTGAAGTAATTTTGACTGTCCTAGAGTATGTGCCAAATCCTACAAAACGCTAGTTTCACTGAAAGTGTGTTTTCCATACACTTTTCACTTGAAAGGCGGCAAACAAGTTATTTTGACCGTTTTCCAACATGTGCCAAATCGTACAAAACGCTAGTTTCGCTAAAAGTGTGTTTTCCATTCACTTTTTCCTTAGAATTAGGTATTGAAGTAATTTTGACTGTCCTCGACCATGCGCCAAATCGTACACAACGCTAGTTTCGCGAAGAGTGTGTTTTCCATACACCTTTGATTTAAAAGGCGGCATTCAAGTTATTTTGACCGTTTTCCAATATGTGCCAAATCCTACAAAACGCTAGTTTTGCAAGAAGTGTGTTTTCCATTCACTTTTTACTTAAAATTAGGTATTGAAGTAATTTTGACTGTCCTCGAGCATGTGCCAAATCCTACAAAACGTTAGTTTCGCTGAAAGTGTGTTTTCCATACACTTTTCACTTAAAAGGCGGCATTCAACTTATTTTGACCGTTTTCCAACATGTGCCAAATCGCACAAAACGCTAGTTTCGCTGAAAGTGTGTTTTCCATACACTTTTTACTTAAAATTAGGTATTGAAGTAATTTTGACTGTCCTCGAGCATGTGCCAAATCCTACAAAACGCTAGTTTCACTGAAAGTGTGTTTTCCATACACTTTTCACTTAAAAGGCGGCAAACAAGTTATTTTGACCGTTTTCCAACATGTGCCAAATCGTACAAAACGCTAGTTTCACTAAAAGTGTGTTTTCCATTCACTTTTTCCTTAGAATTAGGTATTGAAGTAATTTTGACTGTCCTCGACCATGCGCCAAATCGTACACAACGCTAGTTTCGCGAAGAGTGTGTTTTCCATACACCTTTGATTTAAAAGGCGGCATTCAACTTATTTTGACCGTTCTCCAACATGTGCCAAATCGTACAAAACGCTAGTTTCGCAAAAAGTGTGTTTTCCATTCACTTTTTACTTAAAAATAGGTATTGAAGTAATTTTGACTGTCCTCGAACATGTGCCAAATCGTACAAAACGCTAGTTTCGCTGAAAGTGTGTTTTCCATACACTTTTCACTTAAATGGCGCCATACAAGATATTTTGACCGTTTTCCAACATGTGCCAAATCGTACAAAACGCTAGTTTCGCTAAAAGTGTGTTTTCCATTCACTTTTTCCTTAGAATTAGGTATTGAAGTAATTTTGACTGTCCTCGACCATGCGCCAAATCGTACACAACGCTAGTTTCGCGAAGAGTGTGTTTTCCATACACTTTTCACTTAAAATTAGGTATTGAAGTAATTTTGACTGTCCTAGAGTATGTGCCAAATCCTACAAAACGCTAGTTTCGCTGAAAGTGTGTTTTCCATACACCTTTGATTTAAAAGGCGGCATTCAAGTTATTTTGACCGTTTTCCAATATGTGCCAAATCCTACAAAACGCTAGTTTTGCAAGAAGTGTGTTTTCCATTCACTTTTTACTTAAAATTAGGTATTGAAGTAATTTTGACTGTCCTCGAGCATGTGCCAAATCCTACAAAACGTTAGTTTCGCTGAAAGTGTGTTTTCCATACACTTTTCACTTAAAAGGCGGCATTCAAGTTATTTTGACCGTTCTCCAACATGTGCCAAATCGTACAAAACGGTAGTTTCCCTGAAAGTCTGTTTTCCATACAGTTTTCACTTAAAATTAGGTATTGAAGTTATTCTGACTGTCCTCGAATATGTGCCAAGTCCTACAAAGCTAGTCTCGCTGAAAGTGTGTTTTCCATACACTTTTCACTTAAAAGGAGATGTTCATCTTATCCTGACTGTCCTTGAACATGTGCGAAATACTACAAAACGCTAGTTTCGCTGAAAGTGTGTTTTCCATACACTTTTCACTTAAAAGGCGGCATTCAACTTATTTTGACCGTTTTCCAACATGTGCCAAATCGCACAAAACGCTAGTTTCGCTGAAAGTGTGTTTTCCATAGACTTTTTACTTAAAATTAGGTATTGAAGTAATTTTGACTGTCCTCGACCATGCGCCAAATCGCACAAAAAGCTAGTTTCGCTAAGAGTGTGTTTTCCATACACTGTTCACTCAAAATTAGGTATTGAACTAATTTTGAGTCTCCTCGAACATGTGCCAAATCCTACAAAACGCTAGTTTCGCTGAAAGTGTGTTCTCCATACACTTTTTACTTAAAATTAGGTATTGAAGTAATTTTGACTGTCCTCGAGCATGTGCCAAATCCTACAAAACGCTAGTTTCACTGAAAGTGTGTTTTCCATACACTTTTCACTTAAAAGGCGGCAAACAAGTTATTTTGACCGTTTTCCAACATGTGCCAAATCGTACAAAACGCTAGTTTCGCTAAAAGTGTGTTTTCCATTCACTTTTTTCCTTAGAATTAGGTATTGAAGTAATTTTGACTGTCCTCGACCATGCGCCAAATCGTACACAACGCTAGTTTCGCGAAGAGTGTGTTTTCCATACACCTTTGATTTAAAAGGCGGCATTCAACTTATTTTGACCGTTTTCCAATATGTGCCAAATCCTACAAAACGCTAGTTTCGCAAAAAGTGTGTTTTCCATTCACTTTTTACTTAAAATTAGGTATTGAAGTAATTTTGACTGTCCTCGAACATGTACCAAATCGTAAAAAAACGCTAGTTTCACTGAAAGTGTGTTTTCCATACACTTTTCACTTAAAAGGCGGCATTCAAGTTCTTTTGACCGTTCTCCAACATGTGCCAAATCGTACAAAACGCTAGTTTCGCAAAAAGTGTGTTTTCCATTCACTTTTTACTTAAAAATAGGTATTGAAGTAATTTTGACTGTCCTCGAACATGTGCCAAATCCTACAAAACGCTAGTTTCGATGAAAGTGTGTTTTCCATACACTTTTCACTTAAAGGCGCCATACAAGATATTTTGACCGTTTTCCAACATGTGCCAAATCGTACAAAACGCTAGTTTCGCTAAAAGTGTGTTTTCCATTCACTTTTTCCTTAGAATTAGGTATTGAAGTAATTTTGACTGTCCTCGACCATGCGCCAAATCGTACACAACGCTAGTTTCGCAAAAAGTGTGTTTTCCATACACTTTTCACTTAAAATTAGGTATTGAAGTAATTTTGACTGTCCTAGAGTATGTGCCAAATCCTACAAAACGCTAGTTTCGCTGAAAGTGTGTTTTCCATACACCTTTGATTTAAAAGGCGGCATTCAAGTTATTTGTGACCGTTTTCCAATATGTGCCAAATCCTACAAAACGCTAGTTTTGCAAGAAGTGTGTTTTCCATTCACTTTTTACTTAAAATTAGGTATTGAAGTAATTTTGACTGTCCTCGAGCATGTGCCAAATCCTACAAAACGTTAGTTTCGCTGAAAGTGTGTTTTCCATACACTTTTCACTTAAAAGGCGGCATTCAAGTTATTTTGACCGTTCTCCAACATGTGCCAAATCCTACAAAACGCTAGTTTCGCTGAAAGTGTGTTTTCCATACACTTTTCACTTAAAAGGCGCCATACAAGTTGTTTTGACCGTTTTCCAACATGTGCCAAATCGTACACAACGCTAGTTTCGCTAAAAGTGTGTTTTCCATTCACTTTTTCCTTAGAATTAGGTATTGAAGTAATTTTGACTGTCCTCGACCATGCGCCAAATCGTACACAACGCTAGTTTCGCGAAGAGTGTGTTTTCCATACACCTTTGATTTAAAAGGCGGCATTCAACTTATTTTGACCGTTTTCCAATATGTGCCAAATCCTACAAAAACGCTAGTTTCGCAAAAAGTGTGTTTTCCATTCACTTTTTACTTAAAATTAGGTATTGAAGTAATTTTGACCGTTCTCCAACATGTGCCAAATCGTACAAAACGCTAGTTTCGCAAAAAGTGTGTTTTCCATTCACTTTTTACTTAAAATTAGGTATTGAAGTAATTTTGACTGTCCTCGAACATGTGCCAAATCGTACAAAAACGCTAGTTTCGCTGAAAGTGTGTTTTCCATACACTTTTCACTTAAAAGGCGCCATACAAGTTATTTTGACCGTTTTCCAACATGTGCCAAATCGTACAAAACGCTAGTTTCGCTAAAAGTGTGTTTTCCATACACTTTTCACTTAAAATTAGGTATTGAAGTAATTTTGACTGTCCTAGAGTATGTGCCAAATCCTACAAAACGCTAGTTTCGCTGAAAGTGTGTTTTCCATACACCTTTGATTTAAAAGGCGGCATTCAAGTTATTTTGACCGTTTTCCAATATGTGCCAAATCCTACAAAACGCTAGTTTTGCAAGAAGTGTGTTTTCCATTCACTTTTTACTTAAAATTAGGTATTGAAGTAATTTTGACTGTCCTCGAGCATGTGCCAAATCCTACAAAACGCTAGTTTCGCTGAAAGTGTGTTTTCCATACACTTTTCACTTAAAAGGCGCCATACAAGTTGTTTTGACCGTTTTCCAACATGTGCCAAATCGTACACAACGCTAGTTTCGCTAAAAGTGTGTTTTCCATTCACTTTTTCCTTAGAATTAGGTATTGAAGTAATTTTGACTGTCCTCGACCATGCGCCAAATCGTACACAACGCTAGTTTCGCGAAGAGTGTGTTTTCCATACACCTTTGATTTAAAGGCGGCATTCAACTTATTTTGACCGTTTTCCAATATGTGCCAAATCCTACAAAACGCTAGTTTCGCAAAAAGTGTGTTTTCCATTCACTTTTTTACTTAAAATTAGGTATTGAAGTAATTTTGACCGTTCTCCAACATGTGCCAAATCGTACAAAACGCTAGTTTCGCAAAAAGTGTGTTTTCCATTCACTTTTTACTTAAAATTAGGTATTGAAGTAATTTTGACTGTCCTCGAACATGTGCCAAATCGTACAAAACGCTAGTTTCGCTGAAAGTGTGTTTTCCATACACTTTTCACTTAAAAGGCGCCATACAAGTTATTTTGACCGTTTTCCCAACATGCGCCAAATCGTACACAACGCTAGTTTCGCAAAAAGTGTGTTTTCCATACACTTTTCACTTAAAATTAGGTATTGAAGTAATTTTGACTGTCCTAGAGTATGTGCCAATCCTACAAAACGCTAGTTTCGCTGAAAGTGTGTTTTCCATACACCTTTGATTTAAAAGGCGGCATTCAAGTTATTTTGACCGTTTTCCAATATGTGCCAAATCCTACAAAACGCTAGTTTTGCAAGAAGTGTGTTTTCCATTCACTTTTTACTTAAAATTAGGTATTGAAGTAATTTTGACTGTCCTCGAGCATGTGCCAAATCCTACAAAACGTTAGTTTCGCTGAAAGTGTGTTTTCCATACACTTTTCACTTAAAAGGCGGCATTCAAGTTATTTTGACCGTTTCTCCAACATGTGCCAAATCCTACAAAACGCTAGTTTCGCTGAAAGTGTGTTTTCCATACACTTTTCACTTAAAAGGCGCCATACAAGTTATTTTGACCGTTTTCCAACATGTGCCAAATCGTACAAAAACGCTAGTTTCGCTAAAAGTGTGTTTTCCATTCACTTTTTCCTTAGAATTAGGTATTGAAGTAATTTTGACTGTCCTCGACCATGCGCCAAATCGTACACAACGCTAGTTTCGCGAAGAGTGTGTTTTCCATACACCTTTGATTTAAAAGGCGGCATTCAACTTATTTTGACCGTTTTCCAATATGTGCCAAATCCTACAAAACGCTAGTTTCGCAAAAGTGTGTTTTCCATTCACTTTTTACTTAAAATTAGGTATTGAAGTAATTTTGACCGTTCTCCAACATGTGCCAAATCGTACAAAACGCTAGTTTCGCAAAAAGTGTGTTTTCCATTCACTTTTTACTTAAAATTAGGTATTGAAGTAATTTTGACTGTCCTCGAACATGTGCCAAATCGTACAAAACGCTAGTTTCGCTGAAAGTGTGTTTTCCATACACTTTTCACTTAAAAGGCGCCATACAAGTTATTTTGACCGTTTTCCAACATGTGCCAAATCGTACAAAACGCTAGTTTCGCTAAAAGTGTGTTTTCCATTCACTTTTTCCTTAGAATTAGGTATTGAAGTAATTTTGACTGTCCTCGACCATGCGCCCAAATCGTACACAACGCTACTTTCGCGAAGAGTGTGTTTTCCATACACTTTTCACTTAAAATTAGGTATTGAAGTAATTTTGACTGTCATAGAGTATGTGCCAAATCCTACAGAACGCTAGTTTCGCTGAAAGTGTGGTTTTCCATACACCTTTGATTTAAAAGGCGGCATTCAACTTATTTTGACCGTTTTCCAATATGTGCCAAATCCTACAAAACGCTAGTTTCGCAAAAAGTGTGTTTTCCATTCACTTTTTACTTAAAATTAGGTATTGAAGTAATTTTGACTGTCATCGAGCATGTGCCAAATCCTACAAAACGTTAGTTTCGCTGAAAGTGTGTTTTCCATACACTTTTCACTTAAAAGGCGCCATACAAGTTATTTTGACCGTTTTCCAACATGTGCCAAATCGTACAAAACGCTAGTTTCGCTAAAAGTGTGTTTTCCATTCACTTTTTACTTAGAATTAGGTATTGAAGTAATTTTGACTGTCCTCGACCATGCGCCAAATCGTACACAACGCTAGTTTCGCTAAGAGTGTGTTTTCCATACACTTTTCACTTAAAATTAGGTATTGAAGTAATTTTGACTGTCCTAGAGTATGTGCCAAATCCTACTAAACGCTAGTTTCGCTGAAAGTGTGTTTTCCATACACCTTTGATTTAAAAGGCGGCATTCAAGTTATTTTGACCGTTTTCCAATATGTGCCAAATCCTACAAAACGCTAGTTTTGCAAGAAGTGTGTTTTCCATTCACTTTTTACTTAAAATTAGGTATTGAAGTAATTTTGACTGTCCTCGAGCATGTGCCAAATCCTACAAAACGTTAGTTTCGCTGAAAGTGTGTTTTCCATACACTTTTCACTTAAAAGGCGGCATTCAACTTATTTTGACCGTTTTCCAACATGTGCCAAATCGCACAAAACGCTAGTTTCGCTGAAAGTGTGTTTTCCATAGACTTTTTACTTAAAATTAGGTATTGAAGTAATTTTGACTGTCCTCGAGCATGTGCCAAATCCTACAAAACGCTAGTTTCACTGAAAGTGTGTTTTCCATACACTTTTCACTTAAAAGGCGGCAAACAAGTTATTTTGACCGTTTTCCAACATGTGCCAAATCGCACAAAACGCTACTTTCGCTGAAGTGTGTTTTCCATACACTTTTCACTTAAAATTAGGTATTGAAGTAATTTTGACTGTCCTAGAGTATGTGCCAAATCCTACAAAACGCTAGTTTCGCTGAAAGTGTGTTTTCCCATACACCTTTGATTTAAAAGGCGGCATTCAAGTTATTTTGACGCGTTTTCCCAATATGTGCCAAATCCTACAAAACGCTAGTTTCGCAAAAAGTGTGTTTTCCATTCACTTTTTACTTAAAATTAGGTATTGAAGTAATTTTGACTGTCCTCGAACATGTGCCAAATCGTACAAAACGCTAGTTTCACTGAAAGTGTGTTTTCCATACACTTTTCACTTAAAAGGCGGCATTCAAGTTCTTTTGACCGTTCTCCAACATGTGCCAAATCGTACAAAACGCTAGTTTCGCAAAAAGTGTGTTTTCCATTCACTTTTTACTTAAAAATAGGTATTGAAGTAATTTTGACTGTCCTCGAACATGTGCCAAATCGTACAAAACGCTAGTTTCGCAAAAAGTGTGTTTTCCATTCACTTTTTACTTAAAAATAGGTATTGAAGTAATTTTGACTGTCCTCGAACATGTGCCAAATCGTACAAAACGCTAGTTTCGCTGAAAGTGTGTTTTTCCATACACTTTTCACTTAAAAGGCGCCATACAAGTTATTTTGACCGTTTTCCAACATGTGCCAAATCGTACAAAACGCTAGTTTCGCTAAAAGTGTGTTTTCCATTCACTTTTTCCTTAGAATTAGGTATTGAAGTAATTTTGACTGTCCTCGGACCATGCGCCAAATCGTACACAACGCTACTTTCGCGAAGAGTGTGTTTTCCATACACTTTTCACTTAAAATTAGGTATTGAAGTAATTTTGACTGTCATAGAGTATGTGCCAAATCCTACAGAACGCTAGTTTCGCTGAAAGTGTGTTTTCCATACACCTTTGATTTAAAAGGCGGCATTCAACTTATTTTGACCGTTTTCCAATATGTGCCAAATCCTACAAAACGCTAGTTTCGCAAAAAGTGTGTTTTCCATTCACTTTTTACTTAAAATTAGGTATTGAAGTAATTTTGACTGTCCTAGAGTATGTGCCAAATCCTACAAAACGCTAGTTTCGCTGAAAGTGTGTTTTCCATACACCTTTGAATTTAAAAGGCGGCATTCAAGTTATTTTGACCGTTTTCCAATATGTGCCAAATCCTACAAAACGCTAGTTTCGCTAAGAGTGTGTTTTCCATTCACTTTTTACTTAAAAATAGGTATTGAAGTAATTTTGACTGTCCTCGAACATGTGCCAAATCGTACAAAACGCTAGTTTCGCTGAAAGTGTGTTTTCCATACACTTTTCACTTAAAAGGCGCCATACAAGTTATTTTGACCGTTTTCCCAACATGTGCCAAATCGTACAAAACGCTAGTTTCGCTAAAAGTGTGTTTTCCATTCACTTTTTCCTTAGAATTAGGTATTGAAGTAATTTTGACTGTCCTCGACCATGCGCCAAATCGTACACAACGCTAGTTTCGCGAAGAGTGTGTTTTCCATACACCTTTGATTTTAAAAGGCGGCATTCAACTTATTTTGACCGTTTTCCAATATGTGCCAAATCCAACAAAACGCTAGTTTCGCAAAAAGTGTGTTTTCCATTCACTTTTTACTTAAAATTAGGTATTGAAGTAATTTTGACTGTCCTCGAACATGTGCCAAATCGTACAAAACGCTAGTTTCACTGAAAGTGTGTTTTCCATACACTTTTCACTTAAAAGGCGGCATTCAAGTTCTTTTGACCGTTCTCCAACATGTGCCAAATCGTACAAAACGCTAGTTTCGCAAAAAGTGTGTTTTCCATTCACTTTTTACTTAAAATAGGTATTGAAGTAATTTTGACTGTCCTCGAACATGTGCCAAATCGTACAAAACGCTAGTTTCGCTGAAAGTGTGTTTTCCATACACTTTTCACTTAAAAGGCGCCATACAAGTTATTTTGACCGTTTTCCAACATGTGCCAAATCCTACAAAACGCTAGTTTCGCAAAAAAGTGTGTTTTCCATTCACTTTTTACTTAAAATTAGGTATTGAAGTAATTTTGACTGTCATCGAGCATGTGCCAAATCGTACAAAACGTTAGTTTCGCTGAAAGTGTGTTTTCCATACACTTTTCACTTAAAAGGCGCCGTACTTTTCACTTAAAAGGCGCCGTACAAGTTATTTTGACCGTTTTCCCCAACATGTGCCAAATCGTACAAAACGCTAGTTTCGCTAAAAGTGTGTTTTCCATTCACTTTTTACTTAGAATTAGGTATTGAAGTAATTTTGACTGTCCTCGACCATGCGCCAAATCGTACACAACGCTAGTTTCGCTAAGAGTGTGTTTTCCATACACTTTTCACTTAAAATTAGGTATTGAAGTAATTTTGACTGTCCTAGAGTATGTGCCAAATCCTACAAAACGCTAGTTTCGCTGAAAGTGTGTTTTCCATACACCTTTGATTTAAAAGGCGGCATTCAAGTTATTTTGACCGTTTTCCAATATGTGCCAAATCCTACAAAACGCTAGTTTTGCAAGAAGTGTGTTTTCCATTCACTTTTTACTTAAAATTAGGTATTGAAGTAATTTTGACTGTCCTCGAGCATGTGCCAAATCCTACAAAACGTTAGTTTCGCTGAAAGTGTGTTTTCCATACACTTTTCACTTAAAAGGCGGCATTCAAGTTATTTTGACCGTTCTCCAACATGTGCCAAATCGTACAAAACGGTAGTTTCGCTGAAAGTCTGTTTTCCATACAGTTTTCACTTAAAATTAGGTATTGAAGTTATTCTGACTGTCCTCGAATATGTGCCAAGTCCTACAAAACGCTAGTCTCGCTGAAAGTGTGTTTTCCATACACTTTTCACTTTAAAGGAGATGTTCATCTTATCCTGACTGTCCTTGAACATGTGCGAAATACTACAAAACGCTAGTTTCGCTGAAAGTGTGTTTTCCATACACTTTTCACTTAAAAGGCGGCATTCAACTTATTTTGACCGTTTTCCAACATGTGCCAAATCGCACAAAACGCTAGTTCGCTGAAAGTGTGTTTTCCATAGACTTTTTACTTAAAATTAGGTATTGAAGTAATTTTGACTGTCCTCGACCATGCGCCAAATCGCACAAAAAGCTAGTTTCGCTAAGAGTGTGTTTTCCATACACTGTTCACGTCAAAATTAGGTATTGAACTAATTTTGACTATCCTCGAACATGTGCCAAATCCTACAAAACGCTACTTTCGCTGAAAGTGTGTTTTCCATACAGTTTTGACTTAAAATTAGGTATTGAAGTTATTTTGACTGTCCTCGAAGATGTGCCAAATCCTACAAAACGCTAGTTCTCGCTGAAAGAAGGAGATATTCATGTTATTCTGACTGTCCTCGAACATGTGCGAAATCCTACAAAACGCTAGTTTCGCTGAAAGTGTGTTTTCCATACAGTTTTCACTTAAAATTAGGTATTGAAGTTATTCTGACTGTCCTCGAATATGTGCCAAATCCTACAAAACGCTAGTCTCGCTGAAAGTGTGTTTTCCATACACTTTTCACTTAAAAAGAGATGTTCATCTTATCCTGACTGTCCTTGAACATGTGCGAAATACTACAAAACGCTAGTTTCGCTGAAAGTGTGTTTTCCATACACTTTTCACTTAAAAGGCGGCATTCAACTTATTTTGACCGTTTTCCAACATGTGCCAAATCGCACAAAACGCTAGTTTCGCTGAAAGTGTGTTTTCCATAGACTTTTTACTTAAAATTAGGTATTGAAATAATTTTGACTGTCCTCGAGCATGTGCCAAATCGTACAAAACGCTAGTTTCACTGAAAGTGTGTTTTCCATACACTTTTCACTTAAAAGGCGCCATACAAGTTATTTTGACCGTTTTTCCAACATGTGCCAAATCGTACAAAACGCTAGTTTCGCTAAAAGTGTGTTTTCCATTCACTTTTTACTTAGAATTAGGTATTGAAGTAATTTTGACTGTCCTCGACCATGCGCCAAATCGTACACAACGCTAGTTTCGCTAAGAGTGTGTTTTCCATACACTTTTCACTTGAAATTAGGTATTGAAGTAATTTTGACTGTCCTAGAGTATGTGCCAAATCCTACAGAACGCTAGTTTCGCTGAAAGTGTGTTTTGCATACACCTTTGATTTAAAAGGCGGCATTCAACTTATTTTGACCGTTTTCCAATATGTGCCAAATCCTACAAAACGCTAGTTTCCCTAAAAGTGTGTTTTCCATTCACTTTTTACTTAAAATTAGGTATTGAAGTAATTTTGACTGTCCTCGAGCATGTGCCAAATCCTACAAAACGTTAGTTTCGCTGAAAGTGTGTTTTCCATACACTTTTCACTTAAAAGGCGGCATTCAAGTTCTTTTGACCGTTCTCCAACATGTGCCAAATCGTACAAAACGCTAGTTTCGCAAAAGTCTGTTTTCCATTCACTGTTTTACTTAAAAATAGGTATTGAAGTAATTTTGACTGTCCTCGAACATGTGCCAAATCGTACAAAACGCTAGTTTCGCTGAAAGTGTGTTTTCCATACACTTTTCACTTAAAAGGCGCCGTACAAGTTATTTTGACCGTTTTCCCAACATGTGCCAAATCGTACAAAACGCTAGTTTCGCTAAAAGTGTGTTTATCCATTCACTTTTTACTTAGAATTAGGTATTGAAGTATTTTTGACTGTCCGTCGACCATGCGCCAAATCGTACACAACGCTAGTTTCGCTAAGAGTGTGTTTTCCATACACTTTTCACTTAAAATTAGGTATTGAAGTAATTTTGACTGTCCTAGAGTATGTGCCAAATCCTACAAAACGCTAGTTTCGCTGAAAGTGTGTTTTCCATACACCTTTGATTTAAAAGGCGGCATTCAAGTTATTTTGACCGTTTTCCAATATGTGCCAAATCCTACAAAACGCTAGTTTTGCAAGAAGTGTGTTTTCCATTCACTTTTTACTTAAAATTAGGTATTGAAGTAATTTTGACTGTCCTCGAGCATGTGCCAAATCCTACAAAACGCTAGTTTCGCTGAAAGAAGGAGACTATTCATGTTATTCTGACTGTCCTCGAAAATGTGCGAAATCCTACAAAACGCTAGTTTCGCTGAAAGTGTGTTTTCCATACAGTTTTCACTTAAAATTAGGTATTGAAGTTATTCTGACTGTCCTCGAATATGTGCCCAAATCCTACAAAACGCTAGTCTCGCTGAAAGTGTGTTTTCCATACACTTTTCACTTAAAAAGAGATGTTCATCTTATCCTGACTGTCCTTTTGAACATGTGCGAAATACTACAAAACGCTAGTTTCGCTGAAAGTGTGTTTTCCATACACTTTTCACTTAAAAGGCGGCATTCAACTTATTTTGACCGTTTTCCAACATGTGCCAAATCGCACAAAACGCTAGTTTCGCTGAAAGTGTGTTTTCCATAGACTTTTTACTTAAAATTAGGTATTGAAATAATTTTGACTGTCCTCGAGCATGTGCCAAATCGTACAAAACGCTAGTTTCACTGAAAGTGTGTTTTCCATACACTTTTCACTTAAAAGGCGCCATACAAGTTATTTTGACAGTTTTCCAACATGTGCCAAATCGTACAAAACGCTAGTTTCGCTAAAAGTGTGTTTTCCATTCACTTTTTACTTAGAATTAGGTATTGAAGTAATTTTGACTGTCCTCGACCATGCGCCAAATCGTACACAACGCTAGTTTCGCTAAGAGTGTGTTTTCCATACACTTTTCACTTGAAATTAGGTATTGAAGTAATTTTGACTGTCCTAGAGTATGTGCCAAATCCTACAGAACGCTAGTTTCGCTGAAAGTGTGTTTTGCATACACCTTTGATTTAAAAGGCGGCATTCAACTTATTTTGACCGTTTTCCAATATGTGCCAAATCCTACAAAACGCTAGTTTCCCTAAAAGTGTGTTTTCCATTCACTTTTTACTTAAAATTAGGTATTGAAGTAATTTTGACTGTCCTCGAGCATGTGCCAAATCCTACAAAACGTTAGTTTCGCTGAAAGTGTGTTTTCCATACACTTTTCACTTAAAAGGCGGCATTCAAGTTCTTTTGACCGTTCTCCAACATGTGCCAAATCGTACAAAACGCTAGTTTCGCAAAAAGTCTGTTTTCCATTCACTTTTTACTTAAAAATAGGTATTGAAGTAATTTTGACTGTCCTCGAACATGTGCCAAATCGTTCAAAACGCTAGTTTCGCTGAAAGTGTGTTTTCCATACACTTTTCACTTAAAAGGCGCCGTACAAGTTATTTTGACCGTTTTCCAACATGTGCCAAATCGTACAAAACGCTAGTTTCGCTAAAAGTGTGTTTTCCATTCACTTTTTACTTAGAATTAGGTATTGAAGTAATTTTGACTGTCCTCGACCATGCGCCAAATCGTACACAACGCTAGTTTCGCTAAGAGTGTGTTTTCCATACACTTTTCACTTAAAATTAGGTATTGAAGTAATTTTGACTGTCCTAGAGTATGTGCCAAATCCTACAAAACGCTAGTTTCGCTGAAAGTGTGTTTTCCATACACCTTTGATTTAAAAGGCGGCATTCAAGTTATTTTGACCGTTTTCCAATATGTGCCAAATCCTACAAAACGCTAGTTTTGCAAGAAGTGTGTTTTCCATTCACTTTTTACTTAAAATTAGGTATTGAAGTAATTTTGACTGTCCTCGAGCATGTGCCAAATCCTACAAAACGTTAGTTTCGCTGAAAGTGTGTTTTCCATACACTTTTCACTTAAAAGGCGGCATTCAAGTTATTTTGACCGTTCTCCAACATGTGCCAAATCGTACAAAACGGTAGTTTCGCTGAAAGTCTGTTTTCCATACAGTTTTCACTTAAAATTAGGTATTGAAGTTATTCTGACTGTCCTCGAATATGTGCCAAGTCCTACAAAACGCTAGTCTCGCTGAAAGTGTGTTTTCCATACACTTTTCACTTAAAAGGAGATGTTCACGTTATCCTGACTGTCCTTGAACATGTGCGAAATCCTACAAAACGCTAGTTTCGCTGAAAGTGTGTTTTCCATACACCTTTGACTTTGAAGGAGATATTCATGTTATTCTGACTGTCCTCGAACATGTGCGAAATCCTACAAAACGCTAGTTTCGCTGAAAGTGTGTTTTCCATACAGTTTTGACTTAAAATTAGGTATTGAAGTTATTTTGACTGTCCTCGAATATGTGCCAAATCCTACAAAACGCTAGTTTCGCTGAAAAGGTGTTTTCCATACACTTTTCACTTAAAAAGGAGATGTTCATGTTATTCTGACTATCCTCCAACATGTGCCTAATCCTAGAAAACGCTAGTTTCGCTGAAAGTGTGTTTTCCATACACTTTTGACTTAAAAGGCGGCATTCAAGTTATTTTGACCGTTTTCCAATATGTGCCAAATCCTACAAAACGCTAGTTTTGCAAAAAAGTGTGTTTTCCATTCACTTTTTACTTAAAATTAGGTATTGAAGTAATTTTGACTGTCCTCGTGACTGTCCTCGAGCATGTGCCAAATCCTACAAAACGTTAGTTTCGCTGAAAGTGTGTTTTCCATACACTTTTCACTTAAAAGGCGGCATTCAAGTTATTTTGACCGTTCTCCAACATGTGCCAAATCGTACAAAACGGTAGTTTCGCTGAAAGTCTGTTTTCCATACAGTTTTCACTTAAAATTAGGTATTGAAGTTATTCTGACTGTCCTCGAATATGTGCCAAGTCGCACAAAACGCTAGTCTCGCTGAAAGTGTGTTTTCCATACACTTTTCACTTAAAATTAGGTATTGAAGTAATTTTGACTGTCCTCGACCATGTGCCAAATCCTACAAAACGCTAGTTTCGCTGAAAGTGTGTTTTCCATACACTTTTCACTTAAAAGGAGATGTTCATCTTATCCTGACTGTCCTTGAACATGTGCGAAATACTACAAAACGCTAGTTTCGCTGTAAGTGTGTTTTCCATACACTTTCACTTAAAAGGCGGCATTCAACTTATTTTGACCGTTTCCAACATGTGCCAAATCGCAACAAAACGCTAGTTTCGTTGAAAGTGTGTTTTCCATAGACTTTTTACTTAAAATTAGGTATTGAAGTAATCTTGACTGTCCTCGACCATGCGCCAAATCGCACAAAAAGCTAGTTTCGCTAAGAGTGTGTTTTCCATACACTGTTCACTCAAAATTAGGTATTGAACTAATTTTGACTATCCTCGAACATGTGCCAAATCCTACAAAACGCTACTTTCGCTGAAAGTGTGTTTTCCATACAGTTTTGACTTAAAATTAGGTATTGAAGTTATTTTGACTGTCCTCGAACATGTGCCAAATCCTACAAAACGCTAGTTTCGCTGAAAGAAGGAGATATTCATGTTTTTCTGACTGTCCTCGAACATGTGCGAAATCCTACAAAACGCTAGTTTCGCTGAAAGTGTGTTTTCCATACAGTTTTCACTTAAAATTAGGTATTGAAGTTATTCTGACTGTCCTCGATTATGTGCCAAATCCTACAAAACGCTAGTCTCGCTGAAAGTGTGTTTTCCATACACTTTCACTTAAAAGGAGATGTTCACGTTATCCTGACTGTCCTTGAACATGTGCGAAATCCTACAAAACGCTAGTTTCGCTGAAAGTGTGTTTTCCATACACCTTTGACTTTGAAGGAGATATTCATGTTATTCTGACTGTCCTCGAACATGTGCGAAATCCTACAAAACGCTAGTTTCGCTGAAAGTGTGTTTTCCATACAGTTTTGACTTAAAATTATGTATTGAAGTTATTTTGACTGTCCTCGAATATGTGCCAAATCCTACAAAACGCTAGTTTCGCTGAAAAGGTGTTTTCCATACACTTTTCACTTAAAAAGGAGATGTTCATGTTATTCTGACTATCCTCCAACATGTGCCTAATCCTAGAAAACGCTAGTTTCGCTGAAAGTGTGTTTTCCATACACTTTTGACTTAAAAGGCGGCATTCAAGTTATTTTGACCGTTTTCCAATATGTGCCAAATCCTACAAAACGCTAGTTTTGCAAAAAGTGTGTTTTCCATTCACTTTTTACTTAAAATTAGGTATTGAAGTAATTTTGACTGTCCTCGAGCATGTGCCAAATCCTACAAAACGTTAGTTTCGCTGAAAGTGTGTTTTCCATACACTTTTCACTTAAAAGGCGGCATTCAAGTTATTTTGACCGTTCTCCAACATGTGCCAAATCGTACAAAACGGTAGTTTCGCTGAAAGTCTGTTTTCCATACAGTTTTCACTTAAAATTAGGTATTGAAGTTATTCTGACTGTCCTCGAATATGTGCCAAGTCGCACAAAACGCTAGTCTCGCTGAAAGTGTGTTTTCCATACACTTTTCACTTAAATTAGGTATTGAAGTAATTTTGACTGTCCTCGACCATGTGCCAAATCCTACAAAACGCTAGTTTCGCTGAAAGTGTGTTTTCCATACACTTTTCACTTAAAAGGAGATGTTCATCTTATCCTGACTGTCCTTGAACATGTGCGAAATACTACAAAACGCTAGTTTCGCTGAAAGTGTGTTTTCCATACACTTTTCACTTAAAAGGCGGCATTCAACTTATTTTGACCGTTTTCCAACATGTGCCAACTCGCACAAAAGCTAGTTTCGCTGAAAGTGTGTTTTCCATAGACTTTTTACTTAAAATTAGGTATTGAAGTAATTTTGACTGTCCTAGAGTATGTGCCAAATCGTACAGAACGCTAGTTTCGCTGAAAGTGTGTTTTCCATACACCTTTGATTTAAAAGGCGGCATTCAACTTATTTTGACCGTTTTCCAATATGTGCCAAATCCTACAAAACGCTAGTTTCGCAAAAAGTGTGTTTTCCATTCACTTTTTACTTAAAATTAGGTATTGAAGTAATTTTGACTGTCCTCGAGCATGTGCCAAATCCTACAAAACGTTAGTTCGCTGAAAGTGTGTTTTCCATACACTTTTCACTTAAAAGGCGGCATTCAAGTTCTTTTGACCGTTTTCCAACATGTGCCAAATCGTACAAAACGCTAGTTTCGCTAAAAGTGTGTTTTCCATTCACTTTTTACTTAGAATTAGGTATTGAAGTAATTTTGACTGTCCTCGACCATGCGCCAAATCGTACACAACGCTAGTTTCGCTAAGAGTGTGTTTTCCATACACTTTTCACTTAAAATTAGGTATTGAAGTAATTTTGACTGTCCTAGAGTATGTGCCAAATCCTACAGAACGCTAGTTTCGCTGAAAGTGTGTTTTGCATACACCTTTGATTTAAAAGGCGGCATTCAACTTATTTTGACCGTTTTCCAATATGTGCCAAATCTACAAAACGCTAGTTTCCCTAAAAGTGTGTTTTCCATTCACTTTTTACTTAAAATTAGGTATTGAAGTAATTTTGACTGTCCTCGAGCATGTGCCAAATCCTACAAAACGTTAGTTTCGCTGAAAGTGTGTTTTCCATACACTTTTCACTTAAAAGGCGGCATTCAAGTTCTTTTGACCGTTCTCCAACATGTGCCAAATCGTACAAAACGCTAGTTTCGCAAAAGTCTGTTTTCCATTCACTTTTTACTTAAAAATAGGTATTGAAGTAATTTTGACTGTCCTCGAGCATGTGCCAAATCGTACAAAACGCTAGTTTCGCTGAAAGTGTGTTTTCCATACACTTTTCACTTAAAAGGCGCCGTACAAGTTATTTTGACCGTTTCCAACATGTGCCAAATCGTACAAAACGCTAGTTTCGCTAAAAGTGTGTTTTCCATTCACTTTTTACTTAGAATTAGGTATTGAAGTAATTTTGACTGTCCTCGACCATGCGCCAAATCCTACAAAACGTTAGTTTCGCTGAAAGTGTGTTTTCCATACACTTTTCACTTAAAGGCGGCATTCAAGTATTTTGACCGTTCTCCAACATGTGCCAAATCGTACAAAACGGTAGTTTCGCTGAAAGTCTGTTTTCCATACAGTTTTCACTTAAAATTAAGTATTGAAGTTATTCTGACTGTCCTCGAATATGTGCCAAGTCGCACAAAACGCTAGTCTCGCTGAAAGTGTGTTTTCCATACACTTTTCACTTAAAATTAGGTATTGAAGTAATTTTGACTGTCCTCGACCATGTGCCAAATCCTACAAAACGCTAGTTTCGCTGAAAGTGTGTTTTCCATACACTTTTCACTTAAAAGGAGATGTTCATCTTATCCTGACTGTCCTTGAACATGTGCGAAATACTACAAAACGCTAGTTTCGCTGAAAGTGTGTTTTCCATACACTTTTCACTTAAAAGGCGGCATTCAACTTATTTGACCGTTTTCCAACATGTGCCAACTCGCACAAAACGCTAGTTTCGCTGAAAGTGTGTTTTCCATAGACTTTTTACTTAAAATTAGGTATTGAAGTAATTTTGACTGTCCTAGAGTATGTGCCAAATCGTACAGAACGCTAGTTTCGCTGAAAGTGTGTTTTCCATACACCTTTGATTTAAAAGGCGGCATTCAACTTATTTGACCGTTTTCCAATATGTGCCAAATCCTACAAACGCTAGTTTCGCAAAACGTGTGTTTTCCATTCACTTTTTACTTAAAATTAGTATTGAAGTTAATTTTGACTGTCCTCGAGCATGTGCCAAATCCTACAAAACGTTAGTTTCGCTGAAAGTGTGTTTTCCATACACTTTTCACTTAAAAGGCGGCATTCAAGTTCTTTTGACCGTTTTCCAACATGTGCCAAATCGTACAAAACGCTAGTTTCGCTAAAAGTGTGTTTTCCATTCACTTTTACTTAGAATTAGGTATTGAAGTAATTTTGACTGTCCTCGACCATGCGCCAAATCGTACACAACGCTAGTTTCGCTAAGAGTGTGTTTTCCATACACTTTTCACTTAAAATTAGGTATTGAAGTAATTTTGACTGTCCTAGAGTATGTGCCAAATCCTACAGAACGCTAGTTTCGCTGAAAGTGTGTTTTGCATACACCTTTGATTTAAAAGGCGGCATTCAACTTATTTTGACCGTTTTCCAATATGTGCCAAATCCTACAAAACGCTAGTTTCCCTAAAAGTGTGTTTTCCATTCACTTTTTACTTAAAATTAGGTATTGAAGTAATTTTGACTGTCCTCGAGCATGTGCCAAATCCTACAAAACGTTAGTTTCGCTGAAAGTGTGTTTTCCATACACTTTTCACTTAAAAGGCGGCATTCAAGTTCTTTTGACCGTTCTCCAACATGTGCCAAATCGTACAAAACGCTAGTTTCGCAAAAAGTCTGTTTTCCATTCACTTTTTACTTAAAAATAGGTATTGAAGTAATTTTGACTGTCCTCGAGCATGTGCCAAATCGTACAAAACGCTAGTTTCGCTGAAAGTGTGTTTTCCATACACTTTTCACTTAAAAGGCGCCGTACAAGTTATTTTGACCGTTTTCCAACATGTGCCAAATCGTACAAAACGCTAGTTTCGCTAAAAGTGTGTTTTCCATTCACTTTTTACTTAGAATTAGGTATTGAAGTAATTTTGACTGTCCTCGACCATGCGCCAAATCCTACAAAACGTTAGTTTCGCTGAAAGTGTGTTTTCCATACACTTTTCACTTAAAAGGCGGCATTCAAGTTATTTTGACCGTTCTCCAACATGTGCCAAATCGTACAAAACGGTAGTTTCGCTGAAAGTCTGTTTTCCATACAGTTTTCACTTAAAATTAAGTATTGAAGTTATTCTGACTGTCCTCGAATATGTGCCAAGTCGCACAAAACGCTAGTCTCGCTGAAAGTGTGTTTTCCATACACTTTTCACTTAAAATTAGGTATTGAAGTAATTTGACTGTCCTCGACCATGTGCCAAATCCTACAAAACGCTAGTTTCGCTGAAAGTGTGTTTTCCATACACTTTTCACTTAAAGGAGATGTCATCTTATCCTGACTGTCCTTGAACATGTGCGAAATACTACAAAACGCTAGTTTCGCTGAAAGTGTGTTTTCCATACACTTTTCACTTAAAAGGCGGCATTCAACTTATTTTGACCGTTTTCCAACATGTGCCAACTCGCACAAAACGCTAGTTTCGCTGAAAGTGTGTTTTCCATAGACTTTTTACTTAAAATTAGGTATTGAAGTAATTTTGACTGTCCTAGAGTATGTGCCAAATCGTACAGAACGCTAGTTTCGCTGAAAGTGTGTTTTCCATACACCTTTGATTTAAAAGGCGGCATTCAACTTATTTTGACCGTTTTCCAATATGTGCCAAATCCTACAAAACGCTAGTTTCGCAAAAAGTGTGTTTTCCATTCACTTTTTACTTAAAATTAGGTATTGAAGTAATTTTGACTGTCCTCGAGCATGTGCCAAATCCTACAAAACGTTAGTTTCGCTGAAAGTGTGTTTTCCATACACTTTTCACTTAAAAGGCGGCATTCAAGTTCTTTTGACCGTTTTCCAACATGTGCCAAATCGTACAAAACGCTAGTTTCGCTAAAAGTGTGTTTTCCATTCACTTTTTACTTAGAATTAGGTATTGAAGTAATTTTGACTGTCCTCGACCATGCGCCAAATCGTACACAACGCTAGTTTCGCTAAGAGTGTGTTTTCCATACACTTTTCACTTAAAATTAGGTATTGAAGTAATTTTGACTGTCCTAGAGTATGTGCCAAATCCTACAGAACGCTAGTTTCGCTGAAAGTGTGTTTTGCATACACCTTTGATTTAAAAGGCGGCATTCAACTTATTTTGACCGTTTTCCAATATGTGCCAAATCCTACAAAACGCTAGTTTCCCTAAAAGTGTGTTTTCCATTCACTTTTTACTTAAAATTAGGTATTGAAGTAATTTTGACTGTCCTCGAGCATGTGCCAAATCCTACAAAACGTTAGTTTCGCTGAAAGTGTGTTTTCCATACACTTTTCACTTAAAAGGCGGCATTCAAGTTCTTTTGACCGTTCTCCAACATGTGCCAAATCGTACAAAACGCTAGTTTCGCAAAAAGTCTGTTTTCCATTCACTTTTTACTTAAAAATAGGTATTGAAGTAATTTTGACTGTCCTCGAGCATGTGCCAAATCGTACAAAACGCTAGTTTCGCTGAAAGTGTGTTTTCCATACACTTTTCACTTAAAAGGCGCCGTACAAGTTATTTTGACCGTTTTCCAACATGTGCCAAATCGTACAAAACGCTAGTTTCGCTAAAAGTGTGTTTTCCATTCACTTTTTACTTAGAATTAGGTATTGAAGTAATTTTGACTGTCCTCGACCATGCGCCAAATCGTACACAACGCTAGTTTCGCTAAGAGTGTGTTTTCCATACACTTTTCACTTAAAATTAGGTATTGAAGTAATTTTGACTGTCCTAGAGTATGTGCCAAATCCTACAAAACGCTAGTTTCGCTGAAAGTGTGTTTTCCATACACCTTTGATTTAAAAGGCGGCATTCAAGTTATTTTGACCGTTTTCCAATATGTGCCAAATCCTACAAAACGCTAGTTTTGCAAGAAGTGTGTTTTCCATTCACTTTTTACTTAAAATTAGGTATTGAAGTAATTTTGACTGTCCTCGAGCATGTGCCAAATCCTACAAAACGTTAGTCTCGCTGAAAGTGTGTTTTCCATACACTTTTCACTTAAAAGGAGATGTTCATCTTATCCTGACTGTCCTTGAACATGTGCGAAATACTACAAAACGCTAGTTTCGCTGAAAGTGTGTTTTCCATACACTTTTCACTTAAAAGGCAGCATTCAACTTATTTTGACCGTTTTCCAACATGTGCCAAATCGCACAAAACGCTAGTTTCGCTGAAAGTGTGTTTTCCATAGACTTTTTACTTAAAATTAGGTATTGAAGTAATTTTGACTGTCCTCGACCATGCGCCAAATCGCACAAAAAGCTAGTTTCGCTAAGAGTGTGTTTTCCATACACTGTTCACTCAAAATTAGGTATTGAACTAATTTTGACTATCCTCGAACATGTGCCAAATCCTACAAAACGCTACTTTCGCTGAAAGTGTGTTTTCCATACACTTTTTACTTAAAATTAGGTATTGAAGTAATTTTGACTGTCCTCGAGCATGTGCCAAATCGTACAAAACGCTAGTTTCACTGAAAGTGTGTTTTCCATACACTTTTCACTTAAAAGGCAGCATTCAAGTTCTTTTGACCGTTCTCCAGCATGTGCCAAATCGCACAAAACGCTAGTTTCGCTGAAAGTGTGTTTTCCATAGACTTTTTACTTAAAATTAGGTATTGAAGTAATTTTGACTGTCCTCGAGAAGGTGCCAAATCGTACAAAACGCTAGTTTCACTGAAAGTGTGTTTTCCATACACTTTTCACTTAAAAGGCGGCATTCAAGTTCTTTTGACCGTTCTCCAACATGTGCCAAATCGTACAAAACGCTAGTTTCGCAAAAAGTGTGTTTTCCATTCACTTTTTACTTAAAAATAGGTATTGAAGTAATTTTGACTGTCCTCGAACATGTGCCAAATCGTACAAAACGCTAGTTTCGCTGAAAGTGTGTTTTCCATACACTTTTTACTTAAAATTAGGTATTGAAGTAATTTTGACTGTCCTCGACCATGCGCCAAATCGCACAAAAAGCTAGTTTCGCTAAGAGTGTGTTTTCCATACACTTTTCACTTAAAAGGCGGCATTCAAGTTATTTTGACCGTTCTCCAACATGTGCCAAATCGTACAAAACGGTAGTTTCGCTGAAAGTCTGTTTTCCATACAGTTCTCACTTAAAATTAGGTATTGAAGTTATTCTGACTGTCCTCGAATATGTGCCAAGTCCTACAAAACGCTAGTCTCGCTGAAAGTGTGTTTTCCATACACTTTTCACTTAAAAGGAGATGTTCATCTTATCCTGACTGTCCTTGAACATGTGCGAAATACTACAAAACGCTAGTTTCGCTGAAAGTGTGTTTTCCATACACTTTTCACTTAAAAGGCAGCATTCAACTTATTTTGACCGTTTTCCAACATGTGCCAAATCGCACAAAACGCTAGTTTCGCTGAAAGTGTGTTTTCCATAGACTTTTTACTTAAAATTAGGTATTGAAGTAATTTTGACTGTCCTCGACCATGCGCCAAATCGCACAAAAAGCTAGTTTCGCTAAGAGTGTGTTTTCCATACACTGTTCACTCAAAATTAGGTATTGAACTAATTTTGACTATCCTCGAACATGTGCCAAATCCTACAAAACGCTACTTTCGCTGAAAGTGTGTTTTCCATACACTTTTTACTTAAAATTAGGTATTGAAGTAATTTTGACTGTCCTCGAGCATGTGCCAAATCGTACAAAACGCTAGTTTCACTGAAAGTGTGTTTTCCATACACTTTTCACTTAAAAGGCAGCATTCAAGTTCTTTTGACCGTTCTCCAGCATGTGCCAAATCGCACAAAACGCTAGTTTCGCTGAAAGTGTGTTTTCCATAGACTTTTTACTTAAAATTAGGTATTGAAGTAATTTTGACTGTCCTCGAGCATGTGCCAAATCGTACAAAACGCTAGTTTCACTGAAAGTGTGTTTTCCATACACTTTTCACTTAAAAGGCGGCATTCAAGTTCTTTTGACCGTTCTCCAACATGTGCCAAATCGTACAAAACGCTAGTTTCGCAAAAAGTGTGTTTTCCATTCACTTTTTACTTAAAAATAGGTATTGAAGTAATTTTGACTGTCCTCGAACATGTGCCAAATCGTACAAAACGCTAGTTTCGCTGAAAGTGTGTTTTCCATACACTTTTTACTTAAAATTAGGTATTGAAGTAATTTTGACTGTCCTCGACCATGCGCCAAATCGCACAAAAAGCTAGTTTCGCTAAGAGTGTGTTTTCCATACACTTTTCACTTAAAAGGCGGCATTCAAGTTATTTTGACCGTTCTCCAACATGTGCCAAATCGCACAAAACGCTAGTCTCGCTGAAAGTGTGTTTTCCATACACTTTTCACTTAAAATTAGGTATTGAAGTAATTTTGACTGTCCTCGACCATGTGCCAAATCCTACAAAACGCTAGTTTCGCTGAAAGTGTGTTTTCCATACACTTTTCACTTAAAAGGAGATGTTCATCTTATCCTGACTGTCCTTGAACATGTGCGAAATACTACAAAACGCTAGTTTCGCTGAAAGTGTGTTTTCCATACACTTTTCACTTAAAAGGCGGCATTCAACTTATTTTGACCGTTTTCCAACATGTGCCAACTCGCACAAAACGCTAGTTTCGCTGAAAGTGTGTTTTCCATAGACTTTTTACTTAAAATTAGGTATTGAAGTAATTTTGACTGTCCTAGAGTATGTGCCAAATCGTACAGAACGCTAGTTTCGCTGAAAGTGTGTTTTCCATACACCTTTGATTTAAAAGGCGGCATTCAACTTATTTTGACCGTTTTCCAATATGTGCCAAATCCTACAAAACGCTAGTTTCGCAAAAAGTGTGTTTTCCATTCACTTTTTACTTAAAATTAGGTATTGAAGTAATTTTGACTGTCCTCGAGCATGTGCCAAATCCTACAAAACGTTAGTTTCGCTGAAAGTGTGTTTTCCATACACTTTTCACTTAAAAGGCGGCATTCAAGTTCTTTTGACCGTTTTCCAACATGTGCCAAATCGTACAAAACGCTAGTTTCGCTAAAAGTGTGTTTTCCATTCACTTTTTACTTAGAATTAGGTATTGAAGTAATTTTGACTGTCCTCGACCATGCGCCAAATCGTACACAACGCTAGTTTCGCTAAGAGTGTGTTTTCCATACACTTTTCACTTAAAATTAGGTATTGAAGTAATTTTGACTGTCCTAGAGTATGTGCCAAATCCTACAGAACGCTAGTTTCGCTGAAAGTGTGTTTTGCATACACCTTTGATTTAAAAGGCGGCATTCAACTTATTTTGACCGTTTTCCAATATGTGCCAAATCCTACAAAACGCTAGTTTCCCTAAAAGTGTGTTTTCCATTCACTTTTTACTTAAAATTAGGTATTGAAGTAATTTTGACTGTCCTCGAGCATGTGCCAAATCCTACAAAACGTTAGTCTCGCTGAAAGTGTGTTTTCCATACACTTTTCACTTAAAAGGCGGCATTCAAGTTCTTTTGACCGTTCTCCAACATGTGCCAAATCGTACAAAACGCTAGTTTCGCAAAAAGTCTGTTTTCCATTCACTTTTTACTTAAAAATAGGTATTGAAGTAATTTTGACTGTCCTCGAGCATGTGCCAAATCGTACAAAACGCTAGTTTCGCTGAAAGTGTGTTTTCCATACACTTTTCACTTAAAAGGCGCCGTACAAGTTATTTTGACCGTTTTCCAACATGTGCCAAATCGTACAAAACGCTAGTTTCGCTAAAAGTGTGTTTTCCATTCACTTTTTACTTAGAATTAGGTATTGAAGTAATTTTGACTGTCCTCGACCATGCGCCAAATCGTACACAACGCTAGTTTCGCTAAGAGTGTGTTTTCCATACACTTTTCACTTAAAATTAGGTATTGAAGTAATTTTGACTGTCCTAGAGTATGTGCCAAATCCTACAAAACGCTAGTTTCGCTGAAAGTGTGTTTTCCATACACCTTTGATTTAAAAGGCGGCATTCAAGTTATTTTGACCGTTTTCCAATATGTGCCAAATCCTACAAAACGCTAGTTTTGCAAGAAGTGTGTTTTCCATTCACTTTTTACTTAAAATTAGGTATTGAAGTAATTTTGACTGTCCTCGAGCATGTGCCAAATCCTACAAAACGTTAGTCTCGCTGAAAGTGTGTTTTCCATACACTTTTCACTTAAAAGGAGATGTTCATCTTATCCTGACTGTCCTTGAACATGTGCGAAATACTACAAAACGCTAGTTTCGCTGAAAGTGTGTTTTCCATACACTTTTCACTTAAAAGGCAGCATTCAACTTATTTTGACCGTTTTCCAACATGTGCCAAATCGCACAAAACGCTAGTTTCGCTGAAAGTGTGTTTTCCATAGACTTTTTACTTAAAATTAGGTATTGAAGTAATTTTGACTGTCCTCGACCATGCGCCAAATCGCACAAAAAGCTAGTTTCGCTAAGAGTGTGTTTTCCATACACTGTTCACTCAAAATTAGGTATTGAACTAATTTTGACTATCCTCGAACATGTGCCAAATCCTACAAAACGCTACTTTCGCTGAAAGTGTGTTTTCCATACACTTTTTACTTAAAATTAGGTATTGAAGTAATTTTGACTGTCCTCGAGCATGTGCCAAATCGTACAAAACGCTAGTTTCACTGAAAGTGTGTTTTCCATACACTTTTCACTTAAAAGGCAGCATTCAAGTTCTTTTGACCGTTCTCCAGCATGTGCCAAATCGCACAAAACGCTAGTTTCGCTGAAAGTGTGTTTTCCATAGACTTTTTACTTAAAATTAGGTATTGAAGTAATTTTGACTGTCCTCGAGAAGGTGCCAAATCGTACAAAACGCTAGTTTCACTGAAAGTGTGTTTTCCATACACTTTTCACTTAAAAGGCGGCATTCAAGTTCTTTTGACCGTTCTCCAACATGTGCCAAATCGTACAAAACGCTAGTTTCGCAAAAAGTGTGTTTTCCATTCACTTTTTACTTAAAAATAGGTATTGAAGTAATTTTGACTGTCCTCGAACATGTGCCAAATCGTACAAAACGCTAGTTTCGCTGAAAGTGTGTTTTCCATACACTTTTTACTTAAAATTAGGTATTGAAGTAATTTTGACTGTCCTCGACCATGCGCCAAATCGCACAAAAAGCTAGTTTCGCTAAGAGTGTGTTTTCCATACACTTTTCACTTAAAAGGCGGCATTCAAGTTATTTTGACCGTTCTCCAACATGTGCCAAATCGTACAAAACGGTAGTTTCGCTGAAAGTCTGTTTTCCATACAGTTCTCACTTAAAATTAGGTATTGAAGTTATTCTGACTGTCCTCGAATATGTGCCAAGTCCTACAAAACGCTAGTCTCGCTGAAAGTGTGTTTTCCATACACTTTTCACTTAAAAGGAGATGTTCATCTTATCCTGACTGTCCTTGAACATGTGCGAAATACTACAAAACGCTAGTTTCGCTGAAAGTGTGTTTTCCATACACTTTTCACTTAAAAGGCAGCATTCAACTTATTTTGACCGTTTTCCAACATGTGCCAAATCGCACAAAACGCTAGTTTCGCTGAAAGTGTGTTTTCCATAGACTTTTTACTTAAAATTAGGTATTGAAGTAATTTTGACTGTCCTCGACCATGCGCCAAATCGCACAAAAAGCTAGTTTCGCTAAGAGTGTGTTTTCCATACACTGTTCACTCAAAATTAGGTATTGAACTAATTTTGACTATCCTCGAACATGTGCCAAATCCTACAAAACGCTACTTTCGCTGAAAGTGTGTTTTCCATACACTTTTTACTTAAAATTAGGTATTGAAGTAATTTTGACTGTCCTCGAATATGTGCTAAGTCCTACAAAACGCTAGTCTCGCTGAAAGTGTGTTTTCCATACACTTTTCACTTTAAAGGAGATGTTCATCTTATCCTGACTGTCCTTGAACATGTGCGAAATACTACAAAACGCTAGTTTCGCTGAAAGTGTGTTTTCCATACACTTTTCACTTAAAAGGCGGCATTCAACTTATTTTGACCGTTTTCCAACATGTGCCAAATCGCACAAAACGCTAGTTTCGCTGAAAGTGTGTTTTCCATAGACTTTTTACTTAAAATTAGGTATTGAAGTAATTTTGACTGTCCTCGACCATGCGCCAAATCGCACAAAAAGCTAGTTTCGCTAAGAGTGTGTTTTCCATACACTGTTCACTCAAAATTAGGTGTTGAACTAATTTTGACTATCCTCGAACATGTGCCAAATCCTACAAAACGCTACATTCGCTGAAAGTGTGTTTTCCATACAGTTTTGACTTAAAATTAGGTATTGAAGTTATTTTGACTGTCCTCGAACATGTGCCAAATCCTACAAAACGCTAGTTTCGCTGAAAGAAGGAGATATTCATGTTATTCTGACTGTCCTCGAACATGTGCGAAATCCTACAAAACGCTAGTTTCGCTGAAAGTGTGTTTTCCATACAGTTTTCACTTAAAATTAGGTATTGAAGTTATTCTGACTGTCCTCGAATATGTGCCAAATCCTACAAAACGCTAGTCTCGCTGAAAGTGTGTTTTCCATACACTTTTCACTTAAAAAGAGATGTTCATCTTATCCTGACTGTCCTTGAACATGTGCGAAATACTACAAAACGCTAGTTTCGCTGAAAGTGTGTTTTCCATACACTTTTCACTTAAAAGGCGGCATTCAACTTATTTTGACCGTTTTCCAACATGTGCCAAATCGCACAAAACGCTAGTTTCGCTGAAAGTGTGTTTTCCATAGACTTTTTACTTAAAATTAGGTATTGAAATAATTTTGACTGTCCTCGAGCATGTGCCAAATCGTACAAAACGCTAGTTTCACTGAAAGTGTGTTTTCCATACACTTTTCACTTAAAAGGCGCCATACAAGTTATTTTGACCGTTTTCCAACATGTGCCAAATCGTACAAAACGCTAGTTTCGCTAAAAGTGTGTTTTCCATTCACCTTTTACTTAGAATTAGGTATTGAAGTAATTTTGACTGTCCTCGACCATGCGCCAAATCGTACACAACGCTAGTTTCGCTAAGAGTGTGTTTTCCATACACTTTTCACTTGAAATTAGGTATTGAAGTAATTTTGACTGTCCTAGAGTATGTGCCAAATCCTACAGAACGCTAGTTTCGCTGAAAGTGTGTTTTGCATACACCTTTGATTTAAAAGGCGGCATTCAACTTATTTTGACCGTTTTCCAATATGTGCCAAATCCTACAAAACGCTAGTTTCCCTAAAAGTGTGTTTTCCATTCACTTTTTACTTAAAATTAGGTATTGAAGTAATTTTGACTGTCCTCGAGCATGTGCCAAATCCTACAAAACGTTAGTTTCACTGAAAGTGTGTTTTCCATACACTTTTCACTTAAAAGGCGGCATTCAAGTTCTTTTGACCGTTCTCCAACATGTGCCAAATCGTACAAAACGCTAGTTTCGCAAAAAGTCTGTTTTCCATTCACTTTTTA